>NC_081363.1:11336723-11706098 GCF_030684315.1 Stegostoma tigrinum
CTCACAGCACGTGGATTTTACTGGTTCAAGAAGGCAGCTCACCACCACCTTCTCAAGGGCAACTAGAGATTGGCAATAAATGCTGTCCCAGCCAGTGATGCCCACTTGCCAAGGATGAATAAATAAAATGCTTCTTAAATGTTATGGGGGCTTCTGCTTCTACCAACCGTTACAGGCAGTGAGCTCCAGATTCCCATAGCCTGCTAGGAGGAAGAGATTTCCCTCATGTCTCTAAACCTTTTACCTCTAACCTTAAATCTATGCCCCTTGCTTATGGATCCCTCCAACAAGGGGAGACAGTTTCTTCTTGCCTACCCTATCTACGCCTCTCATAACTGCATACATCACTCCCCATTCAATCTTGGATCTTAGTTTAAACAGGATGTAGTTTATTGAATGGTAGCTACTTGGTACAAGTTCCATCGGCATGAAAGAAGTCAATATTATGAAGACTACTAGGTGATCTAGATAGATGGCAAGTTTGTTTACTTTCAGATTCAAAGTTGTTCTCTGTACCAAGACCTGATGGCATCACCGTATTGGCTAAGGCTTAAGTCACTTCTCAGTATTCATTCTTTAAGAACCAAAAATCTCATCCAACATCAGCCTCAGGTATGCTCTGGCAACAGTGACGAGATATGATTCTGGCCCACCTCAAATGATTGCCAGACCATTTGGACAGGAGAATGGAACATCAGCCAGTTTGATCACCACTATTAAGTTCACCCTATGAATCCTGACAGTGCCAAACCCTTGAAATCTCTCTGAGCACTTCCTGGCAATCTTCCCAGCACTCATGCGCCAAGGTTGAGTAACATAACTTCCATTCAAAAGGTATCAAATTAGGCACTCATGTGAGGAAAGGTCTTGCAACCATCTCTGCTATGGGGTACAATGCACTTGACAACTAACAGGACTCTTACAACAGAATGTTAATAAACTGGAAAGGGTGCAAAAAGGATTTACAAGGATGGATTGAACAGGCCTTGATTATCTTGTTAAGGAATTGGAGGAGTGTGTGACAGATCCAGAGGCCATCTTGGATCATGGGCAACATTTGACGGCAACAGGGTTGCTTTTGAGCCTTTACCATCTGAGCTGGGGTGAGGGTGAAGGGCAGGAAATGCAAAACAGAAATTACTGGAAACACTCAGTAGGTTTGGCAGCATCTGTGGACAGAAAGCAGAGTTAACGTTTTGGGTCAGGTGACCCTTCCTCAGAAGAATAGGAGAGGTGGCACTCATAGCAAAATCATAACCTCTGACACTTCAATCTGCTCCATAGCCAGAACAAGGTGGCTGCCCGCAATCAGAATGAAAATGGGGACCACCGCAAGAAAAAACTGTTCTCCTTATGATTGTGCACTCTGTTTCTAGGTATCAATTGTCTTTGATGTTGAAGTAACTTATGGAAAGAATGTAAGTGTCTTTTCAACACAGTCAATGCCACTTTTACAATCCTGTACTAACAGCTAGGTTTATTCCTATTAGAATGGCTCCCAATGTAGTTGCCTGGTTTTTGCCATACTCCTCTGCTGGTTCTAATCTTAGCTCTCAAGTGGGCACAAAAAAGAGGAACAAAGATATTTGAAACTCCTGCTCCTTCTGTAAAGGTGTCAATAGAAAGTAAAGTGGGATGGTGATGGCCTAGAGGTATTACCATTGGACTGTTCATCCAGAGACCCAGATAACGCTCTGGGGGCCCAGGTTTGAATATTGCCATGGCAGATGGTAGAATGTGAAGACTTTTCCCCAAGGCAGGATTGATTGCCACGAGGGGTCATAGTTTTAAGGTGTTAGGAGGAAGGTATAGAGGAGACGTCAGAGGGAGGTTCTTCACCAGAGAGTTGTGAGCGCATGGAATAGTTTGCCAGTGGAAGTCATGGAAGCAGAGTCATTAGTGACATTTAAGCGACTGCTGGACACGCACATGGACAGCAGTGAATTGAGGGGAATGTAGGTTAGGTTATTTTATTTTTGGATTAGGATTATTCCATGGCACAACATCGTGGGCCGAAAGGCCTGTACTGTGCTGTACTTTTCTATGTTCTATGTTCAATAAAATATCTGGGATTAAGCATCTAATGACGACCGTGAATCCATTGCTGATTGTCAGAAAGATCCATCCGTTTCACTAATGCCCTTTAAGGAAGCAAGCTGCCATCCTTACCTGATCTGGCCTACATGTGACTCCAGACCCATAACAATGTGGTTGACTCTTAACTGCCCTCTGGGCAATTAGGGATGGGCAATAAATGCGGGCGGCATGGTAGCTCAGTGGTTAGCACTGCTGCCTTAAAGCGCCAGGGACCCAGGCTCAACTCCACCCTCGGGTGACCGTCTGTGTGGAGTTTGCACATTCTCCCCGTGCCTGCGTGGGTTTCCTCCAGGTGCTCCGGTTTCGTCCCACAGTCTAAAGGTATGCAGGTTAGGTGGATTGGCCATGGGAAATTTCCCATAGCGTTCAGGGATGCGTAGATTAGGTGGGTTAGAGGAGAATGGTTTGGATGGGATGATCTGAGGATCAGTGTGGACTTGTTGGGCTGAAGGGCCTATTTTCAAACTGTAGGAATTCTACGATTCTATGAAATGCTGCTAAGCTGTGGTGAATAAGGGGGAAAAAAAATAAGGCAGCCAGCTGATCAACACAAGAAAATAGAAGGTAACAGCCCAGCAGGAAACCTTTCAGCTCACTGTGCCTATACTAGCTCTTTGAAAGAGTATTGATCTGTGTCACTTCCTTTCCCATAGCCATGTCAATATTTCCTTCCTACGTTCTATAATCTCAGCTCCAGGAGAAAACTTCCAGTTAGAATCCGATGCCAGCTACAGAGTTTTTCCAATCAACAACTGCATGGAGAAATACCACAGTTAAAGGCCATTGTCAGGTCCTTCCTCCCATCCCACCATTCCTGCCACATCCATTCCTCGTCTCCCATCACCATTAGTTACTCTCTCCATAGCACCGTTCCTTAGGGTGAGAAGAACTGCTTCCGCTGCTCTCTGGGAGCTGAAGTCTTGACTTGGTTGCTGGAGGAGGATGTTTCTTGTAGGAGCTTGTGCCAGCGGAGGGGGATGGCAGAGGATCAACTTCAGCGAGGGTACAGAATCAGCAAGAGCTGCCCATCTGCCACATACATGAGGGGGAGGGAGTTGGGGCATTCCTTCTGTTTCCTCCGGTCACTGACCCAGTGACACCCAAAATACCCCCAACCCCTCCTCCAATTAATACCACAATAGAATTTAAATCTCACCCTGGGGTGGAATATAATCCCAACATCCAATGCAAGATGGGTGGGGGGACACATTTAATTGCTGGGGCAGCGAGGGGCAGGGGGCACCATATTGGCAATGAACCCATCCCATTTCTGTCCTCCACTCCTTGGCAAGAAGGCCTGTAGCTGACCAATTAAGCCCTAACAATGGGAAATTAATAACGGGTCAGGGGCTCATTCTCAACCCCAATGGCATCCAACCAGCTGTTGGTGGGCATTAGTCTTCTTTCAAAGACAGTCAGCATCTGATGGACTGTTCAGAAGGGGTGAGACACTGAGAAGTACTTACAATCTTGGTCCTGATGTAGATCACCACCCAAGGCCCCCTTCCTCCTGCACTCGTGACCTGCTGTCCTGCCATTTTTCATTTGGGTGTCATACTGGCAGGAACCATCAGCTCCCCAGTGGCACCCACTTTTCATAACCCGAGGGTCTTCTGTCCCGGGATTCTTGTTCGGGATAAGGCCCATCGCTGCCCAGTAATACAGCAGGCCTAGCTTGAAAAAAAAAATGGTGCATGGGGCTTTTTCCAGCTTTCCAGCCAGCACTAGACCCCACCGTGGTGACTACATGCCTCTACTCATAAACAGTATGAAAAATGAGAATAAATGGAACTGTTTGGGCAATCTTTGGATAAAACAAGGTTTACTGAAGGTGAGGTGAACAGTTTAATGTGGGCTGTAAGTGATCTGTTAATTACAATAGGAAATGACTTTGGAAAAAGAGCCAAGCAATGCTTTTAGGGAGATCGAGAGGATTGGGTTTATTGCTTCAATTGCTGCAAAGCCTGACTGGCAGAGACTGGACTGATGGGAGCATTGCAACCTTTCTAGTTCTTAGTTTTTATACTAAAAGGGGAGAAAAAGTCTCCAAAGTAAAGGCAAATCTCTCGTTCTCCTGTGATTCTGCCTTGGGTGAAATATTTGGGAACCTGATAAAAGTTGCACATCTCGGATTCTTGACTCACTTGTAAAGCCTGAAAATCTGAACTGTGAAAACCTTCCAAGGAACTTGGGATAGTTTGATTTCCATCAGAATTGAAACTTTTGATGGAAGGTCTTCCATCAGTCTATGGCTGCAATCAATTTGATTTCAACAAGAATTCCAGTGGATTATGAGAATTCAGCAAATTCCTACTTTTGTTTCTTAGGCTATTGGGCAATCAGGGTGATTTGCTTTCTTTTATCGCTTTTTAAAATATAATCTCTGCAGAGTTGTGTTGTCTTAGGTGTTGTGTGACTGTGTTTTTGTTAGGGTTAAAAAGGGATATACTTCTAAATCCGGATGCTTCCTTGCTTGCTTGGTTCGTTCACCAGTTTTGCAACTTCTTCTTAAAAAAGAACTTTGCTTTAGATTTTCAAGTTCATTAAAAAAATCATATCACAAAATCATTACGGCTTGGCAGCAGGCCATTCTGTCCTCACCAACTGTGTGAGGGGTATCCCACCCAGTCATAGCCCCTGCCCCGCCCTATCTTTCCCTTGGCTAATCCATCCTAACCTGCACATCCCTGGATACTATAGGAAATTTAGCACAGCTAATCCATCCTAACCTGCACATCCCTGGATACTATAGGAAATTTAGCACAGCTAATCCATCCTAACCTGCACATCTTTGGACGAAACCAGAGCGCCCAACTCTAACCTAAACAGACATAGGAAGAATGTGGAAACTCCACAGAGTCACCCGAGGGTGGAATCAAACCTGGATCCCTGATGCTGTGAGGCAGCAGTGCTAGCCACTGAGCTGAAAAATTGTAAATGCTTCTTTTATTCTGTTTAGCAGCATAAAAGAATGTTCTATTCTATATTCAAAAGGGAAACTGAAGGCTATTTTGGTGACTGAGTCAAAACGTTTATATTAACAATGTGGCTTGTGGGACAGAGGGGTTTGATTATTAGCATTTTGCTCTCCACCATTAAATACCACCATGACTTTTTTATAATCTTTTCTAAGCAAAAGCATCACCTTATTTCCATTTAAAGCTCACTACATTTCAAATATAGTGATTCACAGCATGGAGCAATTTACGATTTTTTAATGAAGAGCAAACATACAAAAGTCCTACAGAGGCTGCTTATCAGTATAAGGTGTGCCTGACTTACACACAGTCTTCCCTCTTAGATACACTTGCCATCGCACATAAACTCACATACACATTTCTCACACACATTCACCCCTCCTACTCACAGAGGCACATACCCACCTGCCCCATAGACACACTCACCTCTCACACACCCACATTCCTTCGACACATTCACCTCTTACAGACACACACAAAGACACACACGCACACACACAGACACAGACACACACATACACACACTTGTTACGCTCATACATCTGCTCTTAACACATGCACTCACCTTGCTCACACACACTCACTCTTGCCTGTCTAACAAACACTTCTCCTCTCCCTATGTCACACACACACACACATACATACACGGCCTTTGCCTATAGATGCAGTGAAGTCCATTTGAATGAGAATCTAAGTTCAGTCTGGCCAGGCTAGAAAGGGTTAAGTGTCACTTTGCCGATTGTACAAATAGATACCCAACCAAACAGCTTGCATAATATCACACCGTACCTTGGCACTGCTTCGCACCTCAGACACATAGCTGAAGCAAACATGATAGTTGTGTTCATTGAGAATTCAGTCTGTCTATCTTCTGGGAAAGTTCAGTCAGTACGTCAAGCGGTTAACAGTGCAGGATGCTCTATTGTTACTGATTGATGTCCTGATGACGTCAGTCCACCCCCCAGGCCAGTGGGAATATGGGAATGGACTTAATGAAGAGACTGCTTGCTGAGCTAGGGAAAGCGGCATCGTCGTACAAACCTTAGAAACAAGTTCACTCCCAGTCAGGGCACTGAATGGTATGGATAATTCACCTCACACCATTCTTCTTAAGAGCTAGCTGCCACAGCCCAAGGTCACACTCTTGTGGTTCAGAACAATGTGCGATAAACAGCACTTCATTTAAAAGGAGGGGCGAAACCTGATTGCATTTATATAGCCACTTTAACTTCACTAAATTTCCCAAGACACCTCAAAGCAGCATTTATTGAATGAGCTGCCAGAGGAAGTGGTGGAGGCTGGTACAATTGCAACATTTAAAGGGCATCTGGATGGATACATGAACAGGAAGGGTTTAGAGTGATATGGGCTAAATGCTGGCAAATGGAACGAGATTAATTTTGTATATCTGGTTGGCTTGGATGAGTGGTACCAAAGGGTCCGTATATCTCTATAACTCTAGTATGTTTTTTGTAAAGTGAAGAGGGATTAAATTCAGCAACTTATCATGGTTAAAAGAAAGGATATTTTTCCAATCAGACATAGATTGTCACATTACACAAATTATAGGGATAAAATCCACCCCTGCCATTGAGCTGTGCAGCTCGTCCACGCCGATCAGATATCCTAAATTATTATAGTCCCATCTGGCCACCATGTGACAGGGACTCATGTCTGACCAGCAGCCCATGACTGAGCACTCTATAAGGACTGTAAAGTTGGGCACTTTGTGTCTCTTCACTTTCCTGCCTTTGCATTCTCGGGTTTAGTTTTATTTCCGTGTTTTAAGATGGCACCAGACAGCGCTACGCTAACACTTTTCACTGTATTTTGTCAGAAGTTACTCTTGACAAGAAATAAATCAATCAAATCAAATGTGACTCCAGACCCACAGCAATGGGCTTGGCTCCTGCCTGCTCCCTGAAATCGCTGAGCAAAGGGCAATTATAGGCAGACAACAAATGCTGGCCTTGCCGACAACACACGCATCTCGCTGAAGAATAAAAGGAAATAAGCACTGAGAGCGCAAAAGGATATGATAGAAGCTGTCACAAATCTCACAAGAGCAACCCTCAGCAAGCTTCGACCACAAGAAAGGAAAATGGTTATTTCTGTTTTGAAGTCCTGAAGGTCCTTTGAAAAAAAAGGCTTCAATCCTGCTCATCACATTCACATTCCACTTAACTGTGTAGCAGATTTAATACCACAATCTCTTAATTGGTTCCTATGGGTATAACGATGAGTCGAACCCTCCAATGTAGTTTCCTAAGCACTGGGCCTGGACTGTACCGACTTCATTGGAGCTGCGCAGAGTGCAAATTGTCAGTAGGGTTAGTCTAAAAAGCATTTTCAGCATTTAACATCAACCCATTGCTGCCATCCTCCTAAATGAGTTCCCCACTCACACACTACTTTGTCACCTTAAAGTACATCACATAAAATGAGTTATTTTCCACTTATGTCAGCAGGCATACTGGCCATTTTGGAAACAATTGGTAAGCTCTCCCTGGGTTTCCCAGGCAACACCAGTATTCGTCCCATCATGCCAAAATCCCAGAATGATCACACTGGTGTTTTGTGGCACCTGGCAATTCGCAAACCATATTTCCCTCACTAAAATAATGGCTGGGGGTCACTGCCTGAACGCTGCTGACGTTAATTTTAAATACGGTCCTTGTGTCCTCAGACTGAAAAGACAGGAGCGAGCCCATCAGCACCTCATTTTCCACTTGGGGACCCTCAGCCCTCTGGACTCAATATTGAGTTCAATAACTTTAGGGTTTGAGCTCTCCCATGCCCTTATCCGATACCCCATACATCAGGCCTTGCTGTCACATAGTCTGCGACTACACACAACCCATTGTTAGGCACTAACAGTCCCCATTAATAGCTGTTCACCCCCCTGGCCCAATCGTTATCCACTTCTTTGTCTGATCATCTGTTCTTCTCTTCCTTTGGGCTCTATTCCCCACCTATCATTTATTCTTTACACTCCACACCCACCCTATCTTCTGCATAAAAACCGGCATTTTCCTGCCTGCCATCAGTTCTGAGGAAGGGGTACTGGGCCCGAAGCATTCACTCGGATTTCTTTCCACACATGTTGCCTGACCCACTGAGCTTTTTCAGCAATTTCTTTTTTTGTTTCTGATTCCTTCTTGGCCAGGTTAGCTCAGAGTCAATTTTACAGCCGTGAATAGATTTAGAAAAAGAGTCTTCTGTCCCCGCAGCAGAGGAAGCAACTCCTTACTGTCAGCCACACCACTGGGAATGCTTGCCAGTACAGGTCAATGAGGGAGTTTCTGACCGGGGTGATCATCAGAGGAATGGGAGGGGCGAAGATGGGGAATTGACTGGAGGGAGTGAGGCCTACATTCGGCACAGGGTCCTCGAGCAGGAGCGAGTTCTCCCAGCATAGCCACAAGGAATAGAACATAGAACATAGAACGGATGCCTCTTGTCTGCTCCTGGTGAAATACCAACTGAGATGGGTCAAATCGTTAAACCCAGCCGTATGCACCACTCTCCCCACCCCCACATATCACCCCCTTGCCAGCTCACTCCTGCACCGAGTGTGCGGGAAGAGGCAGCAAAACAAAATTTCACCTCATGTCTCATCGGAAAGATGGCACCTTCGGCACTGCAGCATGCCCTCGGCGTTGTTCTGGCAGGATCAGCATTGATTTCTGTGCCCGAATCTCTTGCCTTGGGATGTGGGAGAGAAACAGGGTTATCCACTGAGCCACTGCCGAGGTGTAACCCCCAACTCAAATAACCCAAAGGCATCGCTCAGCGATAAATAGAAAATTTGAAAGTTGCTCAGTATTTGCAAAGACAAACATGAGCAAGATTTTTTCCAGGTAAGTACAAAGGCTGAAATAGGAAAACAAACTCCCACCCAAATATGTGAATAATCTAAAACAGATTGTGATTCATTTAATGCCTGCTTTAAGGAGAGGGCAAGTTCTGTTTCAGGAGCTAGACAATTTCCATTTAATCTAATTTACTGAGACACACAGTCCCAGGGATAGTCATTGAACTATACTGAGACCTGGAGTTAATCCATCAAGATACTGCAGGGTTCGGCTTTCTCACAAAATAATTAGCCTGGCTGAGGGATGGAGTGGATTGCAGATCAATTAAGGGCGCAATCACGTTTTCTCAAAAACATGCCAGTTTCCCATCCATTGTTTAGTTTGCATATTCGAGGAATTGTGAAGCTGTGTACTGGAGAGGTGACAGTACAGCAATAATCTCACTGGACCCCGGGAAAAAGATGCATGTTCAGTGGTTAGTGCCGCGTTAGGGACCCAGGTCCGATTCCAGCCATGGTTCACTCTCAGTGTGGAGTTTACATCATCTCTCTGTGTCTGCGAGGTTCCTTCTGAGTGCTCGGGTTTCCTCCCACTGTCCAAAGATGTGCAGGATAGGTGGATTGGCCACAGGAACTGCAAATTTACAGGAATAGGTTAAGGGCTCAGGGTGAGATGCTCTTTGGAGGGTCGGTGCAGTCTCAATGGGCCATATATCTATACTGTAGGGGTTCTATGATTCTCCAGGGACCTCAGTTCAATTCTCAGCATGGTAAGTGGTGATACCTGAAATCAGCAAAATCTGAAATTTTTAAAAAAAGTATGTTTATTGGTGACCATGGAACCAGTGCTGTTTGCTGTTTAAAACAAAATTTGTGGTATACAAATGTCCTTTCAGGAAGGCAATGTGCCATGTTTACAGGGTCTGGCCTACATGTGGCTCCAGACCCACAACAAGATGGTTGCCTCTTAACAGCCCTCTGGGCAATTAGAGATGGGTAATAAATGTTAGCCAAGCCAGAGATGCCCTCATACTGTGAGGGAATTTCTAAAAGAAAGTGCTTGTCTTGATTCCAATATAATCTACCAAAAATAACAAAGGCCCCTCTAAACAGAGACAGTCAGAGCTGGGGAGGTAGTTTGAATCTTAGTGTACGGTAAGGAGATGTCCATTCCTTCCATGTTAGCACACTATTGCTAATTATTTCCATAGATTAGAGCAGAGATAGTAAGCACACTGGAGGACTAAGACATGCCATGGGATATTATAGCTAGCATAGCAATTTGTTGTAATTCATTTATAGTTACGCTATGTATGCCAATGCAGTAAAATGTCTACAAGTCTACATTTTTTTTGTTCCATCTGTAACTTCTTGATTTCCTGAGGGGCTACACAGAAACAGAGAAGGTAGGAGCAGGAGAAGGCCATTCAGCCCTTCGAGCCTGCTCTGCTTTTCTTCAGGATCATGGCTAATTGTCCAACTCAATAGCCTAATCCTGCTTTCTACCCGTACCCCAAGTGCTATATCTAGTCGCCTCTTGAACACATACAATGTTTCACATAAAGTACTTCCTGTGGGAATGAATTCCACAGGCTCACCACTCTTCGGGTGAACAAATATGTCCTCATCTCCACCCTAAATCATCTACCCCAAATTTTCAGACTGTGACCCTGGACCTGTACACACCCACCATCGGAAACATCCTCCCTGCTTCTACCCTGTCTCGTCCTGATTATAAGTCTCTGAGATCCCCCCCATTGTCTGAATTCCAGCAAAACTATCCCAACCTAATCAATCTCTCCACATAAGTCAGACGTGCCATCCGTGGAATCAGCCTGGTAAACGTTTGTTGCATTCCCTCAAGAGCAAGAGCATCCTTCTTCAGAAAGGGAGACCAAAATGGCACACAATATTCGAGGTGTGCCCTCACCAAGGCCCTGTATAACAGCAACAACACATTGCTACTGGACACTGCCAAACTACACAGCCACCAAAGCATTCCCTGAGGCCACAATACCAAAGATGATGCATCTGCCCACTGACCAGAGCCAGGACACTGCCTCTGCCAAAGTTGCTGTATCTAACTGCCACCATAGCCAGGGCACTCTTGAGGACCAGGGCCCATCTCAACTTCAGATCTGCCAATCCACCCTAGCCTGCACATCTCTGGACTGTGGGGGGAAACCACAGCACCTGGTGGAAACCCACACAGACCTTGGGGGGGGAGTTTGCAAACTCCATACCGATAGTTACCCAAGGGTGAAACCGAACCCATGGTCCCCGGTGCTGTGAGGAAGCAGTGGTAACCACAGAGCCACCATGTTGCTCTGAAGGGTCATTAAGGATATTCAAGGCTGATGTAGACAGATATTAATCAGTGAGGGAGACAAGTGTTGTGGCGTAAAGGCTGGAAAATGAAGTTCAAGATTATCAGAGCAACCATGGCCTCATTGAACGTTGGGGCAGACTAAACAGGATTAGTGGCCTCCTTCTGACTCTAAGTCTTAAGGTCATATGAATGTACTGATGGTGAAAGTACGACCTAGTGATGATGCTCTCAGGCAATGAGTTTTAGATTATGCCTATTCAGTGTTTGAGAAACGAATCTCCTCAACATCTCAAATCTACATCATCAGGACATCGACCATCCTGCCAGTAAAAACAGTATCTCCTTGCTTACCCTCTCAAGCCATTTTCTCTCTCCACTCGGGAGAACAGTACCACTATCTTTCATCTCTCCATTAAACCGACGCACCACATTCCCTGGTGCCATTCCAATAAATGGTCAGCGCGATCTCAAAATTCTATTTTCTTTTTTAATCATAGTCTTTTCTCCTTTTCAAAGCCACAATTACTATCATTACTCAGGAGGATAATTAATCCTTAAATGTAGTACAATTATCACCGGCATTTACTTCATCATCTTTGATTCTGGACAGTGTGAACCATTGTTGCAGCAAACAGCCGCTGACAAGAATCTTTTTTTTCTCTGCTTACCCACTCGAGCCCTTCTCTATACAGGTTCATGTTCTTTTCTAAGACACCTGTGCATTTATGTTTGTCAATGCGTGAGAGATGGTGTGTATCTGTTTACATGCGTGTGTCTGTTTGCGTGTGTGTGTGTGCGCGTGTTTGTGTGTTTCTTTTGCGTGTATACCAGTGCGCGTATTTGTCCGCGCATTTGTGTGTGTGTGTGTGTGTGTGTGTCTCAGTGTGTATATGTATATGTGTGTCTCCGCATGTGTGCATCAGCAGTGTGTGCATGTCAATATGCGTGCATGTGCATGTGCATACGTCAGTGTGCATGAGTTCCCATCCTGGAAGAAGAGGGGTCCTATAATTTCTTTCCTGCCCTGCTCACAGAAATGTCCTAGATGTTTGTGTTTTTCTTAATTGTTAGAGGCAGCCCACATTAAGTTACTTAAAAAGATAAGCACCCACAGTGTTGGAGGTGGTACATTAGCATGGATAGAGGCTAACCAACAGAAGACAGAGATTTGGGATAAATGGATAAAAACCTACAATTTGTGGTGTGGCACAAGAATCAGTGTGAGAGCTACAAGGATATGCAATACATATGAATAACTTGGATGAAGGAAGTGAATGTATTATAGCCAAGTCTACAGATAACACACAGTGCTCAGAAGGCAAGTGATGAGGATGATACAAAGAGCCTGAAGAGGGATACAGATAGGTTAAGCAACCAGGTAGAACTTGGCACATGGAATATAACGTGGGGAAATGGGAGGTTGTGCACTTTAGCAGGAAGAATAGAGGAGCTGAATATTATTTAAATGTAGAAAAAAACTGTAGAACTCAGGAATTTGAGGGTCTACGTGCATGAACTACATAAAGTTAGCCTCCAAATTCAACAGGTAATTGGGAAAGCAAATGGAATATCGGTGCTTATTTCAAAAGAAACACAGTATGAAAGTAGAAAGGTTTTCACCAAAGTGTACAAGACACTGGTCAGACTACGGCAGGAACACCATGAAGAGTTTAGGGTCCAATAACCAAGGAAAAATATACTGGTATTGGAAGTCCAGGGAAGGTTCACTAAACCAGCACCAAGTACGGAAGGATTGGTTTAATGAGGACAGGCTGAGTGGGTTGAGCCTGTACTCATTGGAATTTAGAAGAATAAGGTACTACCTTTATTGAAACGAACGAGATACTTAAGAGATCTTGGCAGGGTAGAGGTGAAAAGGTTGTTTCTCCCCGAGGAAGAGTTTAAGTCCAGAGGGCACAATTTCAGATTAAGAGGCCCACACACTTCAGACTGAGACAAGGAGCGATTTCTTCTCTCAGAGAGTAGTAAATCAGTGGAATCCTTTGTTGCAGAGGGCCTTTGAGGCTGGGTGATTAAGTATACGCAAGGCTGAGATAGTTTTTTTAATCAAAGGTTACAGGATAACAGCAGGAAAGTGGAGTTGAATAATATCAAATCAGCATCTGATGATGCAGCAGGCTCAATGGGTTGAATGGCCTACTCCTGAATCTAATGGCTGGGCAGTTCTGGAGGGCTGGCAAGATGAGCGTACATGAGAGGTTCAGTGCTATTTTATGGGTGAGGTGTACTTTTTACTTCCACAGAGAAACTATGGAGAGGAATTGTCACCTGGTCCAGAGGATTAAATCACATGGGATCCACAGTCAGTTGGTAAATTGGATAAGAAAGTTATTTTAGTCACAGAAAACCGACAGTAGCTTAAGGGCATACAGGGGTATTTTTCTGACTGGAGGTCTGTGACCAGTGATGTTCACAAGGATCAGTGCTGGGGCCTCTGTTGTTTGAACGGTAATAAACGTGAATGGTGTTAAACAAAAACATGATAACAATCAGACATCATAAGTTAAATTCTAACTTCACCTGTTTACTTGACAAAAATCATGCAAAGCGTATTTCCTATGATACAGTATCTCATCTGAGAAATGCCATTGGAAGTGTCAACATATTTCCAGTAATTGAGTGTTGAAAGCTGTATGATTTATGTATATTAATATATTTTTCTAGAGGTCAGATTTTAAACAAATAGTGGAAATGAAGCGGCCAATTTTTGTGAAAGGGATTACAAACAGCTTGTTCAGCCTTTACAGAGCCCCAATTTTAAACCACTATGTGCCTCCTGGAGTATTTAGGGAAGTATGATTTAACTGTGGGGGTTTATAACTAGAGAGAGAAAATGTTGAGCCTTTAACTTAGCAGAGACTAAGATGAGCAAGTTTTTTTAAAAATCATTAGTTGAAAAGCTTTTGGGTTCAGTTCAAAGGCGACTGGGGGCAGAACCAAATATAATTTGTCCTAGAAAAAGGAGATTATTTGAAGCAGTTAAGGAAATAGGTGACCTCATTGGAAGACAGTGGTTTGTGAAACTTCTTTCCAGAAGCATTAAAACTGTGCTGGTTATTAAATTTCTGAGAAAGTTTAAGCTCTTAATTGTCTGAGCCATTGAAGAGAAAAGCCTCACAGTTAATGGGTCCTGAATGGAGCAGAGACAGTTAAGATTAACTCAAAGTCAACAGGGAAAATATTTCTCTGGATTTTAGGATAACTGTTATCTGATGATGTTAGGAAGCAGATACCATTTTGTGTTGCTTTTTATTTTGGAATGTTTCAATCTGTGTTGTATTTAGACAGCTTGGTCCGTTTTATTTTACTTGTAATTCTTTTGTGTAATCAACTTCTGTTCTGTTGTTAAAACCAACTCTGCAACCTCCATCAAGCTAAATATCTATCTGGAATCAGACCTGTCTGGTGGTAAAAATCAGCTGGGACCATAACAACTAAAATAATCAACAAAATAAAAATGTAAAATTGATTTATCTTCTAAAAATAAGATTTTCATTACAGGGCAGGCACAAATTTTATTCATAGGGGATACAAAACAGCATTATTCCATTATTTAGCCTTCAATCTCTGTCCTCCGATAGTCAACAATAACTTGCATTTTCATAGAACCTTTAAGTAGAAAACGTTCCAAGGTATTTCACAACAACACCACTCTACACAGTGTTAGATAAATGAATATTAGATTAGCTAAGTTTAAGGGGCATTTTAAAAGGTGGTGAAGTTTAAATGGAGGAGGCTATAAAGGCACAGCCACCAATGGAAGTATAATTAGAACTGAGTCTACTGAAGGGGCCAGAATTGCAGCAGTGTGCAGATCTCGGAAGATACTCTGTGCAGAGTACCAATAGAGATTACGATCAGCTCATGGGACAGGAAGCCAAATCCCAGCCCGTCATGGTTGTACCACTGAATCCCAGAGCTGCAGATGCAGACACGTTCTCAGTCACTGTTGCAAGCAGGTTTTCACTAACAAGGCACTTAACCAATTTCTCCCTTTCTCATGAGGGAGAACCTGAATTTCAATCAGGTAGCAAAAACCAGTTACATGGTGCCACTTAATCTTAATGTAAATGAATGGGGACTCCAGAGCCTAACATAAAGATCCTCACTCTCAGCATTCATCATCATTACTAAACCATTTCATTAAGGAGCAATGCAACTTGAATGTGTTTGGAGCTGGGGGTGGGGGGAACAAGATGTTGATAATGCAGGCATTATTCCTAACCCAAGGCCTTTTGATACTGTTGATGATGATGTACAAGGTCCAATTAATCAAAGACCAGAGTAGGCTGAATTTTAATTCAGTCAAAGATCTTAATCGGGTCTCATTTCCGCACCATGTTTGCCTAGGGTACAACTCATGTGAGTTTCTTTTGTGGTTTTGTACATTCAGCACATAGCTTTATCTTTGCAGTGACATAGTCAGCCAATGCGCAAACATCATTGATTCAGCTCTCCCGTCTGTCCCTGCAATCAGTACAACTCTCTTCGAGGAAAATCTCGATCTGTCACTGTACGTCGGAAATGACAACAAGCAAACTCGCACAGAACAGAGAAGCATTGCGAAATTGTCTTCTATGAATCTGCTTCCCTTTATCAAGTTATATTGTTCTGTCACTTCTCACCTCAACGTATATCTGTCTGCCGTTGACACTGTGGGCACGGAATTTCTTTATTAAAGAGCAACATAAGTGATCGCCAGCTCTTTTGCCATCACAAACCACAACAGTTCTTCGATTATAAATAAGACCGGAGACGTGACCAGATTAAAGAGGGTGCGCAGAGTAAGGGGATTTAGTGTGGAGGGTGAGCAAACAGAGGATTTAAATAAATTGCGAAAAAAAAATCAAAAATGTGCAATTGCATTGAATGGGGCAGTTAAAAGCTAACAAATAGGAAAATATTTCCTGCTTTCCACCACTACATCCCAGAGTTCAGCACTATAACAACTATTGAACACAAACTGTATCTTCAATCTGTATTAGCACTGTTGTATTAAACTTCAAACTACTGCAGATGTAATCTGTTGTAACAGAAGTTGACATCATTCAGTCAGCATTGCAACTCAATTACTGACACTATTCCAGCATTACTGTAACTGTATTGATGACCTTATTCAGATTTGAAGCTGCACGATTTACTGTATCAAATCAGCATTTTCACTGTATTACTGACACAACTTAACCAGCATCAAAACTCAATTACTGACAGCATTCAATCAGCGTAATAATTGTGTTATTAACAATATTGTATTAACATTCAAATCACAACATAGATTCTACTCAATTAATATTGTGATTGGAAGATTGACAATATTCAGTCACCATTGTGACTGTATTAATGACACTATTCAAAAAACATTGTAATCTCCACACAATTCAAACAACAGTGACAAATATATCCACTTCACAGATAAACCAACTATACTATTCACAGTTTATCAACATCATTGTAACCATGATGCTGACAGTCAGTCAGTATTGTAAATGCATTACAGACTCAATTCAATCAGCACTGCAGCTGTACCAGCGACTCAACTGAATTACCATTGTAGCTGAGTTACTGATACATACAATTAATATTATGACTGTGTCACCGACAACATT
Source organism: Stegostoma tigrinum (assembly GCF_030684315.1). NCBI lineage: Eukaryota > Metazoa > Chordata > Chondrichthyes > Orectolobiformes > Stegostomatidae > Stegostoma > Stegostoma tigrinum. The sequence goes on from NC_081363.1 coordinate 11,353,569, forward strand.
CCACTGGTATTTTGACTGTGCTGATGACACTATTCAGTGAACATTGCAACTGTATTACTGACCTATTCCACCAGGATTGTGATTGCATCACTGACACTATTTGATTGGTATTGTAACTATCGTTGACAGTCTTCCACCTGTACTGTGACTGTATCAATGACACTATCAACAAACAGTATGACTATGTCACTTATTCAATTACACACAATCAACTGGCCATGTAATCGTATAAGAGATAATATTGTATCAACAGTTTACATCACAGAACAGGATTGTAACTGTTGCTTATGTAATTCAAGCATTGTGACTGTAACACTGGCACCATTAAATCTGCAATGTGACTGTAATACTGGCACCATTCAATCTGCAACGTGACTGTAATACTGGCATCAGTCAATCTGCAATGTGACTGTAATACTGGCATCAGTCAATCTGCAATGTGACTGTAATACTGGCACCATGCAATCTGCAATGTGACTGTAACACTGACACCATGCAATCTGCAATGTGATGGTAACACTGACACCATGCAGTTTGCAATGTGACTGTAACACTGACACCATGCAGTCTGCAATGTGACTGTAACACTGACGCCATGCAGTCTGCAATGTGACTGTAACACTGACACCATGCAGTCTGCAATGTGACTGTAATACTAGCACCATGCAATCTGCAATGTGACTGTAATATTGACACCATTCAATGTGCATTGTGACTGTAATATTGACATCATTCAATCTGCACTGTGACTGTAACAGCAGCATCATGCAATCTGCAATGTGACTGTAATATTGACATCATTCAATCTGCAATGTGGCTGTAACACCCACATCATCCAATCTGCATGTGACTGTAATATTGACACACTTCAATATTCAATGTACCTGCAATACTGGCACCATTCCATCAGCAATGCAACTATCATATTGACACTATTCAATTTACAATATGACTGTCGTATTAACATCATTCAATCAGCATTGTGACTGTTATATTGACACCAATCAGCATTGCGACTTAATTACTAACACCATGCAATCGACATTATGACTGTGATATCAACACCATTTAATCAGCATTGCAACTGAAACACCAACGTAATTCACTCAGCATTGTAACTACAATTGACATGTCTGTGAGCATTGTAACTGTTATCAGTGACAGCATTTCAATCAGCACTGTGGATGTACTGCTGATAACCGACAGCGTTCCAAAACCATTCTGACTGTATTACTCACACTATTCACTCAGCACTGTGCCTGTATTGCTTACACAGCGGCATTGCAGCCTGTACTTTCTGTGTTAAAGCATTAGCTGTGGGAGCTGCTCTCTGCTCCTGACGACAGCACAGAGCGGGCGGCTTGACATGAGGAATTTACCAGAGTGAGTGAGTGAGTCAGTGAGCCTGGATGTACCTAACAAGCCAGCCCTGAGAGCTGGGTTCCAATCTCACATTCACAGGCACAGCCTGCAGCTGGTATTGGGGTGCTGGGAGTGTGAATGAATAGGCGAGAGGAGTTTGATATTTGCAGGTTCTATTTCAGTATCTGCTGGCAGCCAGGGAGCTTCTAAACACTGTTTCCCAAAACACTTCAGAGCGACAAACCTGAGCATTTTACCACACAGTGTTATTAATACTTTGCCTGCTGCTCATAGCAATCTTGTGGTGCAGTGGGTAGTGTCCAAACCCCTGGATGTGGGGGTTGAGGATATCTATATCCCACCTTCCACCGGAGGGGAGTTACAACCTAGTAAAAACAGAAGGTGCTGGGGAAACTCAGCAGGTCTGGCTGCAGCTGAGGTTCACCCGAAGCAGAGTTAGTTTTCTATCCACTGAGGCTTCTGAACCTGATGAGTTTCTCCAGCACTTTGTTACCCCCAACCCCTGCCAGCACCCTTGTTTTATTTCAGATCTCCAACTTCCGCAGTGACTTGCTTTTACTGCCTTTCACACATGCCCCAGCAGGTTGACTAAAAACACATATTTTAAAAAAAGTTTGTTGAATGTTGTTAACGAAAATAGCCAAATGTGGCTGTTGGGAGGCAAACTGTAATGTGTACGAACTGAAATGGTTAGCAGCAAAAATAAGGAGAAGATAAAATGCATAAGAATGCTCAGTTATAGAGTGTCCCTGGCCAGAAAGCACCCCCAGGCTGTAGATATATTTAATCAATCTTTTAGCACACACATTTTCAGCATGTAGGACCTTAACTCAAGTCTCCTAGCTCAGAGGTAGGAGCACCACCACTGTACTGCAACACTCTTCACCAAAGTCTGTAGATATTGTCAATTATTCTGTTCAGAGATGTTCAAACACATCTCTGGAGCAGGTGGGACTTGAACCCAGGCCTCCTGGCTTAGAGGCAGGGACACTATCACTGCATCACTAGCAAATATATTCCAAGCCACCTCCAGTGCAGATGGGATTTGAATGCTGGCTTTCTGGTCTAGACGAAGGGACACTATCGCTGGGTCAGAGGAGGCCTCCTCTCAGAAACACTGTTTTTTGCAGGACAAGCTCAGATTTAAAGAGAAACACTCTGTGGGACAGTGAGAATGTTCTTAATGAAGTCTGGCTTCCAGACCCATCTGACCCTGAATGACTACCCAGAGTCAATAGATGATATATTGGAGTGGGCAATCTCAGGCTAATCAGCCGAAGAATCACTCTCCTCTCCCACAAAGCATCTTCCAACTCCATAAGGGGACCCTCCCAGAGTAAACCTGCCCCTCCCACCTCCTCATTCCTTGATGGTGTGTTTAACCAGCTTCTCTCTCTCCCCCAATGACACCATCACACACACAGACACCACCCTCTCCCCCTTCCTCTTTCTCTGGTGTCCCTCAGGAGAGGGCCGCTGTTAGGATAAATCACTGCAGATGCTGGAATTCCTTGCATCCCATCAGCTCCTGAAGTGGGGTCGAGGACTGGGATTTCAGGATAACGGGAGAGAGAAAGCAGGGAGAAGTGAGGCAACTTGAAGAGCTCTTTGAAAGAAGTTGATGAGGGGGAAGAGAGGAGGCATGACGGGCCGAAGGTGCTGCAGGATTGTGATCCAGTTTGTTATCTATATGTACACACACATCACCTTGCCTATCTCTGCCTACACTCTGACGAACCAACCTCATAGCTCCGCTGTTGAATGGAAACTCCGGCACCCAGGGGGATATATCGACACCCAGTGTACAAATTTAAAATCTATTTATTTATATCAAAAAAATGAAAATGACTGTGACATTCAGAGCTCTCCCTGCAAACTCAAATACCCAATTATCCCAATCACTGCCTGGGACCTAATCTCATTACCATTGTCTCCATTCGAATTAAAACAGGCAGTGTTCAACAAAAGATGCCGAGAGACGGGGAGAAGGAGGGAGATACACTGAGGGGGAGTGTTGTCTTAAGGACGATAGAGAGACATCTCAAGGGAATTTCTCCGCAACCCCTTTGTTGTGGGGAGGGGTGAACTGGGGAGGGAGTGTCATTTGCGAAGGGGAAAACAACATTAAAAGGTCCCATGACTCCATTTGCTGAAGGGAACAAATAAAGTCGGGAGTCGGGGTTCAGAAGCAGAAGCAAAAACGACCGGGCGCCTCCTGAGAGCTAAAAGGGACACGGAATTCCCTACTGGAAGCAAGACATGCCGGAGATCACAGGGGGTCAGGGAGCAGCCACGGAGAGAAAGCAGGTTAACGTTTCAAGTCTCGAAGCTCTCCATCTGATTCCGGGATCTGCAGGAAACAGGCCATTCGGCCCATCGAGTCCCACCAATCCTCCACCCAGACTCCCTGTCCTATCCCTGGAAGCTCTGCATTTTCCCATTTGGCTTAATCCACCGCATCTCCATTCAGGAATCAGCTCACTTCGATGGCCCTTCGTGATTTGTTCAGGTCTGAGGGAGGCGATGGTTTGAAGATTTCCACTCTTAAAAGAATTTTTCAGCCCTCGGTGTGAGCTTTGGGCTTTGACACTGGAAACTTGGCTCCCTGTGTTACCCAGTGAACTCTGACTTATCTGGTCTCAATCTAGGAACAGTTCAACATTCTCCCTCAAAAACAAACAGCAGGCTGACGGAGGGGGAAATACCGTGTTTCTTAACGGAATATCCATTTTATAATTGACGCCCCTACCCTGTTACCTTTATTTTATAAAATCAGCTGTGTTCTGAACTCTCCTCTCTCTGCGTGTGTGAATCTGAATGCAGAAATCAAGCTGAACATCCCCGTCTGGAGAGAACCCCCATTAACCATTTGGTGTACATTGAACAGGAACACAGTTAAATAGCTCTACACTTACAGTAGAAGTAAATTTGCTCCGCTCTTAACTGCCTCCGGCTTAGAAATGCACAAATTCGGGCAGTTCGGAACCAGAGGAGTTCAATAAAAAAGCAGATAAATGAGACAAGTTTTAAGCATATTAAAGAGAGAGAGACGCACCGTGGCCGCCTCGCAGAGAGGCTGGGGAGCGGTAGATGGAGATGGGAGAGACTGAGTGATGTTTGCTGCCGTGGAAGTGATAGTCCTGGTGCGAGGCAGGGCCCGATGATGAGCAGAACACGGTGCTCACGACGCATCCCAGGGTCAGGCACCAGATCCAGGTCGCTGGGCGGCAGCAGGGGCGAGGGGTCCGGTGTCTGGGAGCCGACCTCAGTAAGTTCCTCTTCATGTGCATGGTCAGCGCACTGAGAAGGCCGTCCTACAGCACAGCACAGCTCCCGGGCGGTCAGTAACACTCATGATGCAAGACAGCGCATTCTGAGTCTCCCAGTGTCTTTTCTCTTCAACCTCCTCCCTCCCCTCCCACAGCCCAGGCGCACACACACACACTCCCTCACACCTTCCCTTTCACACTACCAACCTCCCCCTCCCCACTATATCCCTCCCCAGAAAAAAAAGCAAATATACCACCCCCCGCTTCTGGAATGCTTCAAGCCAATCCAAAACACCCCCAACCCACCCCCAACTCCCACTTTCGCTCTTAACTTGCTGCCGTGAGTCCCTGGAGCAAACGGGAACATTGAACCAATTTGCAGGACATGATCAGTAATCAGCTCCCTGCACTGAATAACACACTGATTGAGACAATCTTCCTCCAAAAGGTAGGAACACAAGAACCTCTTCTCTCCCCTCCCCACACACACCAACACACAATGAGAACGGTCAAAAAAAAACCAAAATGAATAAACCAACAGGCTAACAGTTCCCAAGACCTTCCAGGCTCCTCTCAGTCCCAGACTCGTCCCGACTGATGCAGTGCAGCGCTCAAGTACTGAGACGCCTCGGCTCGGGAGTCCTACTCCCAGCAACTCCGAGGGAACAAACCAGTTTTAACCCTGTGAGGGCTGGCCGCAAGGAGAGAGCTCGCTGGCTGGGTCTGGGGGAGCTGGGGAGTTTCTGGAGGGTGTTTGAAGAGGGGGAGAGTGGAGTGAGGGGTAAGCACTGCAGACCCTCAGCTGTTCTCAACTTTATCCAATAACCTTCAAGGAAGACAGCCAGTGCCCAGCACTGCCCAAGCAGCAATGCAGAGGTGGGTGGCAGACGGGGTCCAGTATCTTGAGATCAACGTCTCTGAGCCCCTTGTCCCTAAGCCAGCTTGCCTTGCCAGGCCAGACTCCTCCGTCCATAATGCTGGGTGGATGGGGTTGGTTTCAGGCTGGGTAACGTTTGAGGTTTGGCACCAGCAGTCTCTTCCTCTGCGAGTGGTCTCCTCCTGTCCCTGTCCTCCTGCTTCCCGTCCACTCTCGTTTGCTCGGGGAATGAGGAGAATGTGCACACCATGGGGTTTCGCTGTTGGGGTGATAGTCTGAAAGGGAAGGTGTGAGGAATTGTGTGTGTGTGTGTGTGTGTCTGGGCTGTGGAAGGGGAGGAAGGAGGTTGACGAGAAAGACACTGGGAGATTCAGGGAGAGCGGGTTCCCTTGCTGTCAAAAGTCTCCCATTCCAGCCCCGTCTGTTATACCCACACGGTCATCACTATGCCACTGCTGCTTGGCCACGGGCTGATGCTGGGAAAATCCCACAGGCCAATCCAGATTGTCAACCACAGCAACCAAAAAGAATTATTTAAAAATATGTACAGTTCTGTGCATCGCGCTGTTAACTCCGTTTTACTGATCGAAAGGATGCATACACATTCTAAATGTGACTCCTTACCCTGTCTGATCTTTACCCATATCTTCATCTGTTGGGGGAACTTGCTGCAGACCCAGGCAGGAACAGACACTCTTCCAGGCACACTTGACTGAAGGGCCTCATTCTCACCATATCAACTCTGCACTTCTGAGGAACAGAAATCTCGACAAATACCTTCATCAACCCTTGGAAGGTTCACATACTGGCACAGCTTGTCCTGAACGGGTTTTATTTTGGGGCCGTTTGTTCATGGGTTTTATTTTGGGGTTACTCGCTCATGGGATGTGGGTGTCACTGCCTGGACCAACATTTCTTGCCCATCCATAATTGTCCTTGAGAAGGTGGTGGTGAGCTGCCTTCTTGAACTGCTGCCATCCATGTAATGTAGGTCAATCCACAATGCTGTTAGGGAGGGGATTCCAGCAATTTCATCCAACAACACTCAGAGAACAATGATATATTTCCAATTCAGGATGATGAGTGGCTTGAGGAAGAACTTGCAGGTGTGGTGTTCCCATATACCTTGTGCGTTTGTCCTTCTTGATAAAATGTTCATAGCTTTGGGAGGTGCTGCCTAAGGATCTTTGGTGGATTTCTGCAATGCATCTTGTAGATAGTACACACTGAAGCTACTGAGCATCAGTGGTGGAGAGAGTGAATGCTTGTGGATTTAGTGCCAATCAAGCGGCTGCTTTGTCCTGGATGGTGTCAAGCTTCTTGAGTGTTGTTGGAGCTGTACCCATCCAGGCAAGTAGGGAGTATTCCATCAAACTCCTGACTTGTGCCTTGTAGACAGTGGACAGGTTTTGGGGAGTCAGGAGATGACTAAATCTCTGCAGAATTCCCAGTCCCTGACCTGCTTTTGTAGCCAAAGCATTTGTATGGCCTGTCCAGTTCAGTTGGTCCTAGGGTTTGGGTGCCAATTGCTTCAATAGAATTCTTCACAAATGAGTGGGTAAGAATCAGCTGGAGACCCTCACTGTTGAAACTGGCGTTGGGGGTTCTTCACATCCTGGGGAATGACTCACAGTCCAATTCCTGCATTCAGTCATGCCAGATAGTTGTTTCTTAACTATGAGGCATAAAGGTGCACACTTGGTATTGCAAAGACAACCTTAGAGATGCAGGAACTTAGAAAACGGCAGGAGGAGTAGGCCATACAGTCTCCCTGACTATTCATCCAGATCATGGCTAACCTTTTCCCTCAAAGCTGTTTTCCTGCATTACCCCAGTAATATCTTCAAAATCCGTATTTTTGTAACAAAGTAAACTGCCTCAGGCTGTCTCACAACCCTTTACAGCTCATCAAATATATGTGTTGTAACATAAGAACCGCAGCAGCTAATATTCATTCACTGAGTCCCCACAAATAGCCAGACCATAACAACCAGGTCATCTGTTTATTGTGACGTTGATTCCTGGATAGCAAGCAGCCAGAACACTGAGGACAACTCCTCGCCTCTTCATCGAAATTGTGAAATACATACATATATGCAAATTAGGATCAGGAGTAGGCTGTTCAGTCCCTTTATCCTTTACTCTCTCGCTTGTCCAGAGTCTCTTATTTCAAAAAAGATCAAGGACTTTGCCTCCACTACCTTTTCAGGAAGCAAGTTCCAGACACTCGCCATCCGCCAAGTAAATATTTCAAATGGCCAACTGTGACCACCCCACGCACCCCCCATCAGCAAGTTCTAGCTTCTCCTATAACAGGAAACATCCTCTCCACATGCATCTTGTCAATGCCCCTCAAAATCATATATGGTTGAATCAAGTCACCCCTTGCTCTTCTAGGCTTTCTAGCAGATATATTCTTCTCCCCTTTAGTCCAGTAAACCTTCTCTGAATTGCATCCAATGTATTTGTAACCATTAGTATCCTTTCTTTCTCAAATAAAGAAGCCAAACGTTTAGATACACTACCCCAGGTGTAGTCTCACCAATGCCCTGCATAGCTAAAGCATAACTTCTCTACCTTTGTACTGAATTCACCTCATGATAAATAGTAACATTCTACGTGCTGTACCTGCGTTCGAACCTTTGTGATTCATGTATGAAGGCACCCAATCCCTCATTACATCTCCTTTTTATTGTTCCTGCCAAATTAAACAACTTCACCTTTTCCCCACATCATAGTTTATATGTCCATGAGACCAGACAGAATCTCAGTTTAACATCTTATTGGAATGACAGCATCTCTTTCAGTGCAGCGTTCCCTCGGGACTGCACTGGGATGAGTCGACCTGGGTTACATGCATGAGAGGGACTGAATTTTCATTTCTTCTTCATTTATGGGATGAGAGAGTCACTGGCTGATCTATTATTTATTGGCCATCCCTGATTGCCAGCCAACAATCAACCACTTTGCTGTGGGCCTGGAGTCACATGTAGGCCAGACCAGGTAAAGACAGCAGTTTCCTCCCCTAAGTGGCATTGGTGAACCAGTTATCTCAACTGATAGTGGATCCATGGTTACCACTAGACTCTTAATTCCAGATTTTACTGAATTCAAATTCCACCATCTGCTGTGGCAAGATTCGAACCCAGGTCCCCAAAAACATTACCTGGGTCTCTGTATCAAGAGTGCAATGATAACACCACTAGGCTGTTGCTTCCCCTGCTCACTGATGAACAGCTGGGACTGACTGTTAGAATCACCTTCCAATAGTTAGAAGGAGGTCAGACTAAAGGTCAACCCTTTCCATGGACTCTTCTTGGGGACTCTCTGACCTGTTGCTGCTTTTGGCATTACATAGGAACTGCCTGGTAAAGAAAAGACCAGAAGCAATTTATTTCACCTTCTACCAGTTTGGTGGTGACATGATGCGGAGATAATGAACTTGTTGATGAACCTGATGCTCACAGTCTCGATCCATGTAGCCAGGGTGTGACATGTGGAAAAGCTGGTGATGGGAAGCTTTGGGAGTAATGGTTCTAAACTCACCTCTTCCTCCCTCGCAATGATGCATTCACTACACATCATGACCCGAATAACGTGACCCAGAATAAGTCAACACTGCACATTCATTCCATCACATCCCTGGTTCATAAAAATCAAATCACATTCACCTCTGCTACTCAGCAGGCCAAGCAGCATCAGAGGAGCAGGAAAGCTGACTTTTCAGGCCTAGACCTTTCTAAAGAATTTTCTCGGCCCGAAACATCAGCTTTCCTGCTCTTATGATGCTGCTTGGGCTGCTGTGTTCATCCAGCCCTACACCTTGTTATCTCAGGTGCATCTTTTAGTTTGGCTCTGATTTGGCACTATTTGTAGAATGAAGGAAAAGGGAGACCATTTGGCCTATTATATTGTGTCAGCTCTTTGGTGGAGTGTTCAGTAGCAGCAGGTTTTGGTTTTTGTTCAACATCCTGTGTTGCCCTTCAGATGGTGGTGAGCTGCCTTCTCAGGCCGTTGCAATCCATGTCTGTTAGTGAAGGCATTGGAAAGGTAATTCATGAACAATATGAAATGCAGGGAATGAAGTTTCCTCTACTCTGTGTGAACGGTGGTACTCGGGGGGTGGTATGTGTTGGTAAGTAGGCGAACAGGAAGTTGCAGATAAGCATCTAAGCAAGGACTGTACATTAATCTTCATTTTCCATTGATACTTCTCATTCTACTCTACGGCCACACCCTCTGGACTATTGGTAGTCCAATGCAGCTTGATGGAGGGGGAAATAAACAGGATAGGTCTTCTGTAATCACAGGTACTTACTGCCAGTTAGAGATTGGACATCCACATATATGACTGGTTTTGGTTTTTGTTCAACAATCGCATGTATTAGTTTCAATATGATTTGATGATATAGTCATTTACTGACATAGAATCTGAATACGGTTGGGTAGATATATGGGTGAGTAAATTTGTAACCTTTTGACTGGAAATTATTATCTGTAGGAATAATTGATTGCAAGACTATTATCACTAAAAATGGTATGAAACCTTTGGTTTTGTGATAAAGATTTGAACTATATGCATTGAGGAGGCGATGCCTCATGGTATTATCACTGGACTCCTAATTCCCAAGACTCAGAAAACAATCTGGAGAACTGGTGTCCTGCCATGGCAGATGGTGGAATTTGAATTCAATAAAATATCCGGAATTAAGAATCTCATGATGACCATCAATTCATTGTCCATTGTTGGGAAAAATCCATCTACTTTATGAATGCCCTTTAGGGAAGGAAACTGCCATCCTTACCCGATCTGGCGTACATGTGACTCCAGCCCCACAGCAATGTGGTTGCCTCTGAACTGCCCTCTGGGCAATTAGGGATGGGCAATAAATGCTGCCTGGCCAGCAATTCCCTCATCCTGCTAATGAATAAAAGAGGGGAATTTTTTCTTCCCTTGAGGTGCACATCTCCCACGTGTATATGCTAAATGTTTAAACAAAGGAATATTGTCAAGGAATAATTTAACAGGAAGAATCATTTTTTCACTCCGTTCCAATGCCCCTCCTTTGCTTCACATTCTTCCACTTCATCAATTTTTTTTATACATCAGGGTTGGGGGATGGGGTTGGCAGGAAGGGGCAAAGTGTGAGGGGGTTGAAATGTTAAATGGTACTTACTGAAGCTTCAGTGAAACACTGTTACTGTGCCCTAGCTGTCAACTCGGTGGGTAGCTCAGAGACCAAAGCTAGTAGGCTTCAACTCCACTCCACTGCAAACATGTAGGCGAATCTTGGCTGACAGCCCCAGAGCAGAAGTGCAGGAGTGCTGCACTGTCAGAATGAGACCCTGAGATAGTAGGAACTGCCGATGCTGGAGAATCTGAGATAACAAGGTGTAGAGCTGGATGAACACAGTTCATCCAGCTCTACACCTTGCTATCTTGGAATAAGGCCCTGCTCAATATTTATTCGCCTATTATTTCATTGCTTTTTATTGTGGGAGCTGACTGCGTGCAAATTGGCCGAGGCTTTTGCTATCCTAAAGCAGTGGCCACACTTCAGGAGTACTTTTCTGGCTGGTACTCACATTGGTTGAGGTGCCATATAAATGCAATTTCTTCCCATCATGCCACAGTATTTGGGAATTTGTGACAGTGCAAGTGAGAGTTCAAAACCGATGCCGGGTTCGGGCCAAATCACACGACAAATCTACAACGTGAACCGGCCAGAGCAGATCCTGTGGGGGAGCTGAAGATAAGAGATAGAAATCCGAAGGGAAACGAGAAGGAAGCCGCCCGGAGTAAGCGGCTGGGGAATCTCACGTGGGAGCCGGGTGTTGTGTCCTTCCCTGGGGAGGCAGGAGAAACAGGCTAAGATGAGGAAACCATAGGAACAGGGAACCCTTGTGGGCCTTTTGCACCCTCAGTCGGGGGACGTGCACACAGAGTGCAAACAAACGGCTCAGTGACAGACTGTAAATGCATAATGCAGCTGCCAAAGCTCTGTAGTTAGTGAATGCTGAATGAGGCCGGAAAGTTGAACTTAGTTGTCAAAGAAAGGCCACTGAGTCAGTCTGCTGGCCCACTTAGCTTTGGCATCTTGCAGCTTTCGGGTTAAAGGAGTTATACCCCTCTGCCCCCTTCCTTTTACTACGCAGCAGGAATCACATAGAAAATAGGAGTCAGAGAAGGCCATTCAGCTCATCGTGACTTGCTCATAGCTGATTCTTTGTCTCAATGCCATGCTTCTTCTCCTCTTTCCATTTCAGGCCTTCAGGCTGCAGGTGGACTGCAGCAGTTTAACAACACAGCCTTCTCAGGGGCAACTCGGGACGGGCAATAAATGCTGGCCCAGCCAACTCCCACAAGTGAATAAATAACTTTAAAAAAACTCTCCCTTCCTCTTTTAGTCTCTATTTTAGTTTATGTTGGTGGTGAAAGAAACTCCTCATTTCGATACGCCTTTCCGTTATTTTTCTGACTCCATTTATGCTCCCTAAAAAGATGCTATTTTTGAGTCCCCACCCCAATCACCCGCCTCCACCCCTCCATGCCCTCACCCGCTTCCCCAAAGCGCTGGCAGCTATGGTTTCACCAGTCCCTGCTGCCCGTTCTGCATGTTTTAGTCTATTCTATGGTACCCATTACAGGGGGCAAGATGGCACAGTTGGCCGGTTTGCAGTGCAAAGTGACTCAAACAGCACGGGTTCAATTCCCACACTGGTTGGGGTTACTAATGAAGGACTCCCCATCTCAATCTCTCCCCTGGTGACCCTCAGGTTGAACCACCACAAGTTATTGTTCTCTAATGAGAAAGTATCACATTCGCCTGGTCACACTGTGCTGCTTTTACATGATTACAAATGGCATCAGCTCTTATGGCTGTATTTGGTATTACCTAACATCCACAATCCTCAAATTTTCAACTTGCTTACAAATACCTCCTCCCCTTCTGTCACCACCTCTAGCTTGGTAATCTTTCAGGATATCTGCATTCATCTGATTCTTTTCCAGTTCTTATTATTCCATTATTTGTGGTCAATTCTTTAACTGACTGGATACAGGGCTCTGGAATTACTCCCTTACTGTAATGCAGAACTTTTAGCTTTTCTTTCTATTTCTCTATTTTTGTACCTAATCTATTTTAGCACATCACATTTCTACCTATGTACTTTATATCAGAAATGGTGCCTTGTGAGGCGACATTATGCACATTTTACTGTACTCCTGCACTTTGTACTCAAGCACATGTGACTATAAACCAAATTCTAATTCTAATAAATCTTTCTGCCTCTGTATCACTGCCTCCTCTTTTAAGGAATGTCATGTCTGTTATTTGTCCTGAATAGCTCCTCCTCTTGCTCAAAGCTTCTGCAAAGCATTGGATTTTACTGGATTAAAAATGCAACAGAAATTCAACTTATTGTTCATTGATTTATTTTCCTAATTGATCCTCCACCCATCACTGAAGGACCAACTGTGAAAGCAATAATTAACGGGTCCAATTGAAATAACTGAGCACTGGCCAGGCGATGAACCTTGCAGTAATGCAGATGTACTGATGTTCAAACCCGCAATCCATTGTCCATGTGAAATTAAGATAATCAAACACCACAAAATCCATATAAATCATATAAACCTTTCAACATTCAGTGAGCACTGGACATTGATCCTGTGTAATTTCTTCAAGAAAACAGCAGAAGCATTTCAAAGCATCGTGCAAATTTACACACAATATACTGAAGGTGGAGAGGTCGAAGTACACACTAAAGAATGGCAAACTGGCAACACCAGGTCATTTAACTCCTACAGACCCAGATGATATTCAGAGTGATCTCTGAACTGTGTCAAACAGTGAACATCAGCAGAATGTCAGCAGGCAAATGACAATGGCCCTCAATGCCACAGGATTCATGGTGAGGGCAGGATGGCAGAAGAAATTAACCACAGTTTTCATTCCTGACTTCAGTTAAAATCTCCAGGAGCTCGTAAATGTTTGTCTGCACTTGTAAGAATATGTCTCTGTGTGCTTTCACACAGTGTCTCTGTGTGTACTATCACACGCTGTCACTGTGTGTGCTATCAGTGTGTGTTTATCAGAATGTATCTTTGGGTATTATCAGAGTTCATTTTTTTAAAAATTCGCTCATCAAATTTGCCATTCTATGGGTGACACGGTGGCTCAGTGGTTAGCACTGCTGCCTCACTGTGCCAGGAACCCGGGTTCAATTCCAGCCTCGGGTGACTCTCTGTGTAGAGTTTGCACATTCTCCCCATGTTTGTGTGGGTTTCCTCCCACAGTCCAAAGATGTGCAACTTGGGTAGGGGCTGGCCATACTAAATTACCCGTAGGTTTAGAAGGATAGTCTAGGGGGATGGGCCTGGGTGGGATGCTCTTCAGAACATTGGTGTGGACTTGTTGGGCTGAATGGCCTATTTCCAAACTATAGGGATTCTAAAGTATAGAGATAACAAGGTGTAGAGCTGGATGAACACAGCAGGCCAAGCAGCATCAGAGGAGCAGGAAGGCTGATGTTTCGGGCCTAGGCCCTTCTTCAGAAAATCAGAAAATTTTCCGAAGAAGAGTCTAGGCCCGAAACGTCAGCCTTCCAGCTCCTCTGAAGCTGCTTGGCCTGCTGTGTTCATCCAGTTCTACACCTTGTTATATCAGATTCTCCAGCATCTGCAGTTTCTACTATCTCTGAAGGGATTCTAAGTATCACTGGTTAATTGTTGCTCATCCCTAATTAGTGAATCTGCTTGAGGGTGCTGTTGGAGAGTGTATGCGCTCATCAATGAATTAATGTGTACTTATCAATAAGCATCTATGGTGTTTATCAGAGGGTTTGTATACACGTATTCAGGCATCTGTACATATATCAAAGCATTTATCGGAGCATGTGTGTGTATTTATCACTATGTATGTTTATCAGAGTGTTTGTGTGTACATTTATTGGATTGTTTGTGTGTGAGGGCATGCTTCTGTTGGACTGTGTATGTTTGTGTTTATTGGAGTGTATATGTGTGAATGTGTATGTGTATTTATCCAAGCGTGTGTGCATTTATCAAAAAGTGTATGTTTATCTGAATGAGTATTTGTGCATATATATCAAAGTATGTGTGAGTGTTTGTGCATTTATCTGACTGTGCTGGTGTATGCATTTATCAGAGTATATGCATGTGTACATTTATCAGAAAATTGACTTTCTTAAATTAGACAGTGTACATGTTTATGGGAGTGTGCCTTTATCAGAATGTGTGATTCATGTATGTGTTTATTGGAGTCTGTCTATCTGCACGTGTGTGTGTTTATCAGCGTATATGTATGGATGTATGGGTGTTTATTAGAATATATGTATGTATGTGTGTGTGCGACTGTGTGTGTGTGTGTGTGTGTGTGTGTGTGTGTGTGTGTGTTTATCACAGTGTATGCATGTGTCTGCAAATTTCAGGGGCAGAGATTAGAAAGGATCACTGTCTGCTGTGGAATTTTCCTAGCAAACATGAGGGCAGGATGATGGAAAAATTGCAACTGAAAGAAAATGGAAATCAAACAGTCTGATCTGCTTCGAATTTTCAGGTTGAAGACATTCCCAAAAAACCCAGCAGCCAAATGTCTCTAGTATCCTCTGGCTGTCCTATTCGGTGTTGGTAAAGATGCCACAGGCTGAGAGGTGCAAATTCGTTGCCTGGCCAACAATAGAGAACTAAGTATAGAATCTGCTGTATACAGTATGAAATAAAAAATGATCAGGACCCACATTATCCTTCTCTCTTCAGTCCAATTTGAAAAGGAGCCGCTGACAAAATACTACAAGTTATTGCAGCCTCTTGGCTCATCAAACAGGTAATTTATCTTGAACTGGCATTTTCACTACCTCAAAGACAGACAGCTGAGATAACATTGCTGTGAGAAGGGTACAGTAAACTCCAGCCGTCCTGAAAGTGCGGTATGTTTCAGGATTTGGAGTTATTTTAAAAGTGAGTGACTGCTCTGCCTGACCAGATTGTGTGGGCAACAGTGGTATTGTCAGATTTATATCCATCCTAGGAGTTAAGGCTATGGCTGAAGTGGGTGAAGGTTGGGGTTAAGATTGCTGACTCCTGGCAGGGTATAATGCTGGAGATCTAACATGCAGGACAAAGCAACCCACTTGATTGATACCACATTCACAAGCATGTACTCCCTCCACCACCAATGGTCAGGAGCAGCAAAGTGTACTTTCTACAAGATGTACTGGAGAAATTCACCAAAGATCCTAAGACAGCACCTTCTAAACCCACGAGCATTTACATCTTGAAGAACAGCGGCAGCAGAGACGGGAATGACCACCAGTATACAAGTTCCCCTCCAAGCCACTCGCCATCCTGACTTGGAAATATATCGTCGTTCCTTCACTGTCGTTGGGTCAGAATCCTGGAACTCCCTCCCTAATGGCATTGTGGGTCAACCCACAGCACAGGGACTGCAGCAGCTCAAGAAGGCAGCTCACCACCACCTTCTCAAGGGCAACTAGGGACAGGCAATAAATGCTGGCCCAGCCAGTGACACCCTCACCCCATGAATTAATAATGAAACAAACCCTCCACCTCCAAGTACGCTGTTCCTCTGTCCTTACCACTGGTTATAGGATGTGTCCATCTCTGCGCACCAATGTTTAAAAAGGATGTACTTTAACAAGTCTCAAACAAATTGACTTTGCAATTTGCTCAATGCATTTCCTGGTTCAGTGCTGAACCATTTTGACCAGGCTTGAGTATTTCTGATTATAACGTAAAGAAGTAAAGTTGCCAGAGCCCTACCGGTCCATAGGGCTGCTCTATCATTCCAGAGAAATGACTGGCGGTGGTTTCATCTGAAGGTCACCAAGCCTCAGATGAGGAGAGAAGTTGAGAAGGGGAGTCCTTCATGAGAATCTCAGCTGGTGTGGGAATTTCACCCACACTGTTGGCTTCAATTCGCATTGCGATCGAGCTGTCCAGCCAACTGAGCTGAGAAACCCCTATTTGTCATGAAAGCAAAGTCAAGAAATCGAGGGTTACGGAGAAAAAGCAGAGTAGTGGAGTTGAGGATAATTAGACCACCTCATTCAATGATAGAATAGGACCTAACGGGCCGAATTGCCTACTTCTGCTTCTACATCTTATGGCCTGATGGAGGATGCTTCAGGTTTTCTTCAGAGGAGTCCTATCGGAATCAAAACATTCATTCTGATTCTCTCTCCCTAGATGCTATTAGACCCTGCTGAGATTTTATTCAGCTCCTTGAGCCTGTTCTATCATTCACTTTGATCACTGATGATCTATGCCTTAGGTCAATCTGCTCCCATCGTTTTTCTCTCTCTTCATGCTCTTCCCTAATAAACAATTATCAAGGCTTTCAATGCTGCATTTGGCACAGCAATTTTGGAGGAGATTGAGATTTCCACAAAGGCCATAAGAAAGGGGAACAGGAGCAGGCCATTCAGCCCTTCGAGCCCCTGCCCTGCCATTCAATAGGATTATGATTGATTCCTTTTTAGGAGCAAGTGTTTTCTGACATGAACACAGTTCCAATTTCAAGGTTCTTCTCTCTTGATTTGCACTCCCCTAAACATACAAATAGCTAACTCATATTAATAGGCTTTTTTCTTATTTGTGGTTATCCAGATATAATTGCCCTCAAACAGAGTGGCTTGCGAAGGCCATTTGTGAGGATGGGTGAGAGTCATACATGTCTTCTGCAATATTTAACTTTTAACTTTGTTCCTTCTTTCTGCCTGGTTTATAAGATGCTGTACTTAGGTACTTATAACAAAGATGGCTCCATGTGTGGCAGCTAATTGACTTTGCACTGTACTCCTGTACTTTTGTACTTGAGTACACGTGATGATCAAATCAAAATCAAATCTTATTCCTTACTCCTTCATGTCCTTCTCGACACTCTTGTCAAATACACCTTTATTATTCACCCCCACCATTCCCTCAATCTCATCCCTCTGAGTAAAGACATTTCTCTCAAATTCCCCATTGGATTTCCATAGAATCCCTCCAGTGCGGAAGCTGGCCATTCGGCCCAAAATGTCCTCACTGACCTCCAAACAGCATTCCCCCCCAGACCCATACCCCTCCACATCCCCATTCCCATCCCCATCCCCATCCCCTAACCCTGCATTTCCCAAAGCTACTGCACCTAACCGATGCATCCCTGAACACTATGGGTAATTTCGCATGGCCAATCCACCTAACCTGCACATCTCTGGTGGGGATAACAAAGTGTGGAGCTGGATGAACACAGCAGGCCAAGCAGCAACTTAGGACCACAACGCTTTGTTATCTCGGATTCTTCAGCATCTGCAGTTCCCATTATCTCATCTTTGGTGGTCAATAAGACTTTGTAGTGATTGGTACAACTGAATGGCTTGCTAGGCCATTTCAGAGGGCAACTGGGAGACACATGTAGGCCAGACCAGGTGATGTTGGCAGATTTCCTTCCCTGTAGAAGATCTTACAGAAACATATAAGACTATGAAGGGAATAGATAAGGTGGAGGCAGGGAGGATATTTCCGTGAGCAGGTGAAACTAGGACGAGACAGCATCACCGCAAAATAAAGGGAAGCAGATGTAGGACAGAGGTCGGGAGGAACTTCTTCACCCAAAGGGTTGTGAATCTGTGGAATTCCCTGCCCATTGAAGCGGTTGAAGCTACCTCGTGGAATGTTGTTTAAGGCAAGGACAGATAGATTTTTGAACAGTAAAGGAATTAAGGGTTATGGCGATTGGGCGGGTAAGTGGAGTTAAATCTCAAAAAGATCAGCCATGATCTTATTAAATGGTGGGGCAGGCTTGAGGAGCCAGATGGTCTACTCCTGCTCCTGGTTCTTATGAGAACACTAGTGAACGAGATAGGTTTTTCCCAACAATCAGCAATGATTTCATGGTGATCAGTAGATTCTTAATTCCAGACTACTTTTATTTAATTATTGAATTCAAATTCCACCATCTGCCATGGTGGGATTCAATCCCAGATCCCCAGAACAGTAGCTGAGTTTCTGGATTAATAGTTTAACAAGAATACCACTAGGCCACCTCCATTCACCAAAGATCCTCAGGCAGCACCTTTGAAACCCACGACCACTTCCATCTAGCAGGACAAGGTCAGCAGACATATGGGGACAACACCACCTTCAAGTTTCCCTCCAAGCCACTCACGATCCTGACTTGGAAATATATCACCATTCCTTCACTATTGCTGGGTCCAGGTCCTGGAATTCCCTCCCTAATAGCATTGTGGGTCAACCCACAGCAGGGGGACTGCAGCGGTTCAAGAAGACGGCTCACCACCACCTTCTCAAGGGCAACTAGGGATGGATAGGAAATACTGGGCCCAGCCAGCGACGCCCACACCCCATAAATGAATGGGAAAAAAAAATTCCCTGGACTATGGAAGAAAACTGGAACAAACCTTCGCAGACATGGGGAGAATGTGCAAACTCCACACAGACAGTTACCCAAGAGTGGAACCAAACCTGAGTTCCGAGTACTGCAGGACGGCAGTGCTAATCACGAAGCCACCGTGCTGATGACAACGCTGTATTTATGTTTGTGTTGAATTATATCATCAGTTGTTTGCAAATTTTCTGTTTTTTTGAACAAACATTCAAACTTCAGTGCCATTAAATGGCGTGCAGTATAATTATCTGCGAGTTCCAATGTCTTTCATATTGGTTGGGCTCATTAACAGAGCTCCCAAATTAACATATGGTAATCAGACCTTATTAAGTATAATACTTAATTTAAAGCTAATGACTTGAGCATGCCACCTGTCTTTATCACTGCAGCAGAGAGAGAGAAAACGAGTCACAAGAAAAAGGGAGAGGTAAGGTAGAGATGAGGAGTGGGAGAGTGTGAAAAAGAGAGAGAGACTGCAGTCTTCTGTAGAGTTGAGATTTGGAGGAATATAGATGTGCTTTAAAATTGCAAGTCAAGAAGCAAAGAATTGTTTGTGTACACTTGTGAAAGCCACCAGATGTCTGGACATATTTACAGACAGCAGAAAACCTTTTGTAAATGTAGTCGCTGTTATAATGTCAGAGATCTGGAAACTATTAATCCAGAAATCCAGTTATAATGGCCTGCGAGCCCAAGTTCGAATCCTGCCATAGCAGATGGTGGGATTTGAATTCAATAAAGAATCTGGAATTAAGTGTCAAATGGTGAACATGAATCCATTAGCAATTGTCAGGAGGAGAAACAAAACTCATCTTTCTCACTAATGTATTTCAGGGAGGGAAATCTGTCATTGTTACCTGGTCTGGCCTACATGTGACTCCAGGCCCACAGCAGTGTGATTGACTCTGAACTACCCTCTGCGATGGGCAATGAACACTGGCCTAACCAGAGGTGCCCACATCCTGTGAGTGAATTAAAGCAAACTAATGCGTGCACAACAAGGTCCTACAGACAGCAATGTGATAATAATGGGATGATCTGGTTTTTATCATCTTGTCGAGGCATTAGTAGGGGTCAGGAATATAAAGAAGCAATCACCTGCTTTTCTTCAAGTTACTGCCAGCATATCGTATATACTCGCCTGAGGAGGCCGGTAGGGCCTTGGGTTAATAGCTTACTAAAAAATGTGGTACTCCACTGTAATGGGAAGTTTTATTTCTTGTGTTCAAGCTCTGGTGTAAGATTTGAACTTGTAACTTTGTGTTTCACGCACAAGAGTGAAACAGCTCCTAATGTTAATTCTGTTTGGGCATGTTCCTGATCATTTCATGACAGTCCGCACCTGATCTACTGTGTGTACTTTTCATCTCCTTAATTCAGGAAAGAAATGACTAGCAGAGAGAAAAGGGTAACATAGGTTCACCAGAAATAACAACAGTTCTGAAGAAAGGTCACAGAGTCAGAGTCTTACAGCATGGAAACAGACCCTTCAGTCCAACTAGCACATACCAACCATGTTCCCAAACCAAACTAATCCCACCTGCCTGCACTTGGCCTATATCCCTCCAAATCTCTCCCGTTTACGTCTATTAAATGTTGTAACTGTACCTGAATCCATTATTTCCTCTGGCAGTTCATTCCACACACAAACCACCCTCTGTGCAGAAAGACCGCCCCTCATATCCTTTTCAAAACTTTCTCCTCTCACTTTAAAAATGTAGCCCCTACTTTTGAACCAGGGGTAAAGGCCACCATATTTATACCCCTAAAGATTTTACAAACATCTCTAAGGGAACCCACCTCAGCCTCCTATGCTGAAGTGAAAAAAGTCTCAGCCTATTTTCATAACTCAAACCCTCCATTCCCAGCAACATCCACTGGACCCAAAACGTTAACTCTGTTTCTCTCGCCACAGATGCTGCCAGACCTGCCGAGTTTCTCCAGCAATTACTGATTTTATTTCAGTTTCCAGCAGTTCTTTGGGTTTTTTTCTTGACGGTTCACCTGATTTGCTCCTGGGATGGCACGACTATCCAATGGAATGATCAGGAAAGCCAAAACTGTATACTTCAGAGTTTCGAAGAATGATAGAAGATCTCATTGAAACTTAGGAAATACTTAAAGGGATAGACAGGGTAAGAAAGAAAAGGTGGCAGCACCTAAGAAAGGAAGCCTTTGCCACAGAGGGAGTGCATTGGAGGTTCACTAGGCTGATACCAGGCATGGCATCTTTCATCAGAAAGGTTCAACTGGGTTTGTAATCACTCGGGTTGTGAAGAATGAGGAGGGATTTGATTCAAATAGATAAAATTGATTGATCCATTGTTGTTTCATGTGCTGAGTGAAAAGTGTTGCTTTATGTGCTACACAGGCAGATTGTACCATACAAATTGCATCAGGGTAGCAAACAGAGTGCAGAATAGTGTTACAGCGGCAGAGAAGGTGCAGAGAGAGAGACAGATCTGAATTAACATTTGAGAGGTCGACTGAAAAGTACGATAACAGCAGGGAAGAAGCTGTTCTTGAATCTACTCGTACGTGTATTGAACATTTATATCTTCTAGCTGATGGAAGAGGGTGGAAGAGAGTATAACTGGGGTGGGACGGGTCTTTGCTTATGTTGGTTGCGTTCCCAAGGCAGCAGGAAGTATAGATGGAGCTGATTGAGAGAAGGCTGGTTTATGTATGGACTGGGCTGTGTTCATGATTCTCTGTAGTTTTGTGCAGTCTTGGGAACAGCCGTTGCCAAAACACACCATGATGCATCCAGATAGGATGCTTATTATTGCTTGCAAAGTTCTAATTGGGCTGGATAGACTAGATGCAGGCAGGCTGTTTTGCCTGCCTGGGGAGTCTAGAACAAGGCAGTCTCAGATATTAGACTACTTAAGTCTGCCATAAAGAAACAATTCTTCACTCAAAGGGTAGTGAACCTATGGAATTCCCTACCATCGAAGGCTGTGGAGGTCAGGTCACTGAATATATTCAAGAAAGAGGTTGATAAATATTTTAAAGGTATCAAGGCATGTGGCTTTGAGATATAGGAGCAGGCTCAAAAGACTGAATGGCCTCATCCTGCTCCTAGCTTCCGTGTTTAAATCTGGGAACAAAAAGCAGACACTACCCCTAAAATGAACAAATAGCTTTAATGCAGACATTATCTTCGACACTGCTTCAGCATTCAAAGCCTGACAACAGAGTGAATGTCTTGGAAATTGCAGGTATAAGGAGTTATCATCAGAATAGGAGGTGCGAAAACTGTGAGCAGTTTTGGGCCGTGGATCCAAGGAAGGATGTGCTGGTGTTGGAGGGTGTCCAGAAGAGGTTTACAAGAATGATCCCAGGAATGAAGGGCTTGTGACATGAGGAGCAATTGAGGACTTTGGGTCTGTACTCGATAGAGTTTAGAAAGATGAGAAAATGGGGTTTCTGAAGCTTATGAAATACTGAGAGGATTTGAAGAAGATATTTTCACTAATAGGAGTAACTAGGGCCAAAGGACACCGCCTCAGGTGAAGGGATGACCCTTTAGAACTGAGATGAGGAAGAATTTCTTGAAGCCTTTGGAACACATTGCCACAGAGGGGTGTGGAGGCCAAGCCATTGAGTGGCTTTAAGACAGAGGCAGATAGGTTCTTGATTAGTCAGGGGGTCAAGGGTTACAGAGAGATGGCAGGAGAATGGGTTTGAAGAACATATCAGCCATGATCAAACGATAGAGCCAATGTGATGAGCCAAATGGCCTAATTCTCCTATTCCTTATGGTCAAAAGTAGGAAGGAGCTGGGAAAGGGGCTGTTTGGGGGGGTAGTGCAGGCACAGGGGATACATTTTGAACAAAATGTTGTATTTCATGACTGGAGGATGGCAGCAAGTTATTCCAGACCTCCTTTCCTTAGAGAGAGTGGAATGAAGATTCAGGAGATTGGTGCGAGGGCGGGGGCGGTGTTATCCTATGAAATGGAATGGAATGGACCAGATCTATATTCCCTGGAGTTTACAGGCATCAGAAATAATCCTATTGACACATATAAAATTCTGACCAGATGTGACCTGGTAGATGTGAGAAGAAAATTCCCCTGGTTGGCCAATTTAGAAAATTCAGCCTCAGAATACACTGTTGGCCACTTAGGACAGAGATACAGCAAAATTTCATCACTCATCCTTCCTATACCTCAGCGAGGTCATTCCTCAATCATTGAGCACACTGAAGGCAGAAATGAATAGATGTTGGGCAACTGATGGAATAGATCAGGGTGCTGGTTCTGAGGGAGAAGGCTAGCAAATTTAAAATGACTCTTTCACATCACTGGCTTGTATTTGTCACCCTAACTGCCCTCAAACTGAGAGGTTTGCTGGACCACTTTATGAACTGGAGGTGCCAGTGTTGGACTGGGGCGGACAAAGGCAGGAGTCACATGACACCAAGTTATAGTCCAATAGGTTTATTTAAAATTATACTTGCACCATTTCAGAGAGTAGATAAGAATCAATCCCATCACTGTAGATGCAGAATCACCTACAGAACAGCAGCGTTTTTTCCCTGCCGTGAACCAGGGATGGGGGTACCACAGCAATTAATGGAAGCTTCACAGTCACTATAACTGAGGCGAGTTTCATGGTTACTTGTTAAATTTAAATTACATCAGCTGCTGTGGTGGGATTTGAACTTTCAGCTTTTCAGAGCACTAAATGTCTTTCTGTCAAATTATAATGACAGTCTGTTAAGTTGTCGGACCCTCCCAGTGTCTCAAATACACATAAACATAGTCTTTTACTAGTAAGAAATGCCTTGGTTTTGTTTATTCTACAAAGAGTCATTGAGATCTACAGCACTGAAACAGACCCTTTGGCCGCTACCATCCATGCTAACCAGATATCCTGAATTAATCTAGTCCCATTCACCAGCATTTGGCACATATCCTTCTGAACCCTTCCTATTCGTATACCCATTCGGATGCCTTTTAAATGTTGTATTTGGACCAGCCTCCACCACTTCCTTTGGCAGCCGATTCCACACATGCACCACCCACTGTGTGGAAAAAGTTGCCCCTTGGGTCCCTTTTACATCTTTCTCCTCTCACAGAAAGCCTATGGCCTCTTGTTTTATTCTCCCCTACCCCGAAGAAATGATCTTCATTATTCATCCTATTCACGCCCCTCGTGATTTTATAAACTTCAGTAAGGTCACCCCTCAGCCCCGACATAAGTAAAAGACTGTACAGAATCGAATTGCTCTAGTGGTAATGTAGAGATTTGAAGACTTTTTATGAATAAAGTATCTGTTTGAAATCAAACAATTAATCTGGTTCTCTGGAATCCAGTGATATTACCACGACAGTGCCACAACAAACCAGTTAACGGGCTAGTAGCTTCAGAGGGGCCAAATGACCATTTATCAAAGGCACAAGAATGACAGGGTATAAAGTATTGTGCAAAGGAGATGTGAGAAAAAGACTTTTCATCCAGTGAGTAGTTTGGATCTGGGGCGCATTGCCTGGAAATATGGGAACTGCCAAATTCAAGAGGGTCATTGGATGATTATTTGGAGGGAGGTGGTACGCAGGGAGATGGGGAAAAGTCAGAAGATTGGCTCTAAGTAACAGAGCAGGAGCAGGCACAATGAGCCGAATGGCCTCCTTCAGTGCCATAACAATTCTCCGATTTCCTTCAGTCCTTATTTCTTATATTCTGGGTTAAAGTGAGACAGCAAGCTTCAATCTCCCCCTTTACTCACATTTTTATGAACGTCCAGCACTTACAGGCTGGATCGCTGGCCCTCTGTATTTTAAAAAAAGAAATCGCAAGCCCCTGCGCTCATTGAAATATCTCAGCACTTAAGGAGGAGGGAAATGCAGACCCAGGTGTCTCCTCCCAACTGCTAACCACTGACCTCTGCTGGAAAGATCATGTATGTCGATGACAAACATGACGATTTGGTTCTTAATCCCAGGAAACAAGCTTCAAGAGGCACAGAAGGCTAAGATCCCGAACCTTATCGTAATTTTTAGAGGTGGAAGGAGAGGAGTGGGTACACCCTTATCAAGGAGCACAGGATATGAACAAAGCCTGGCTTAGATTTTGGCTGTCGATTGCCTCTTCAAGTATCAAGTGTTAGGGTGGCACGGTGGCTCAGTGGTTAGCACTGCAGCCTCACAGCACCAGGGACCCAGGTTCAATTCCGGCCTCGGGCAACTATCTGTGTGGAGTTTGCACATTCTCCCCGTGTCTGCGTGGGTTTCCTCCGGGTGCTCCGGTTTCCTCCCACAGTCCAAAGATGTGCAGGCTAGGTGGATTGGCCATACTAAATTGCCCGTAGTGTTCAGGGGTGTGTGGGTTAAAGGGGCTGGGTAAGGGTGGGAAGCTTCAAGGAGTGGTGTGGACTTGTTGGGCCAAAGGGCCTGTTTCCACACTGTAGGGAATCAATCTAGATGTCTAATGAAATAGTGACAGTCTGAATAAGCCAAGATCAGCTTATTAAATGTTGCTATTAATAGAAAGGGCCTAAGGAACATCACACAGACATATGGTGAAGCATTCCTGCCAAGTATTATTAAACCAGAGGAGGAGAGGAGACTGCCATAATTTGCCACAAATCGGAAGTGGCAGAATGTGGAAAAAAATATCACAGAACATGCTTGAAAGAAAATAAGACGAATAGTGCTGGTCCCTACAATGACACCAATTATCCTCCACTCTCTTCCTTGCGTTTCTGAGCAGCAACAAAAAGGACAACAAACTGAACCTTTCTGATTTTGTTTTCAGCACCAACTCTTGTCAAATCAAAACGACACCCAATGCTGAAGGAAGAAGGAAGCTGCATTTATTTAGGAACTTCCAGCATCTCAGGATGTCACAAAGCACTTTTACGTATTAAGGTCTAGTCATTGATGTGATGCAACAGAATACCCAGCAGCCACTTCAAAACATAGAACATAGAACAGTACAACACAGGAGCAGGCTCTTTGGCCCACCATGGTGTGCCAAAAAAAGAAACAAATTAAACAAATTGCTTCTGCCTGCCTTTGTTCCATATCCCACCATTCCTTGCATATTAATGTGCTTATCTCAACGTCCCTTACACACCCCTATCATACCTACCTCCACCACCACTCCTAGCACTGCATTCCAGATTATACTCTCTGTGTAAAAAACTTGCCCTACACATCTCCTTTGAACTTTCCCCCTCTCATCTCAAATGCATGCCCCCTAGTTTTAGACATTTCAAATTTGGGGAAAAGATTCTGACCATCAACCTTATCTGTGCAACGCATAATTTTGTAGACTTCTATCAAGTCTCCCCTCAGCCTGCGCTGCTTGAGAAAACAAACCCAGTTTTTCTAGCCTTTCCTTATACCCCATACTCTCTAATCCAGGCAACATCCTGGTAAACCTCTTTTACATCCTCTCCAAAGCCTCCACATCCTTCCTGTAATGTGGCGACCTGAACTGAATACAATACTCTAAGTGTGGCCAAACTAAAGTTTTACAAAACTGCAACATGACGGCCTGACTCTTGTATTCAGTGCCCCAATCAGTAAAGGCAAGTATGCCATATACCTTCTTTATCATCCTACCTACTTGCGTAGCTACTTTCAGGGAGCTATGGACTTGAACCCTGAGGTCCTTCCGTCCATCAATGCTGTTCAGAGTCCTGCCATTAACTGTATACTTTTCCTTAACATTTGGGGCGGCACGGTGGCTCAGTGGTTAGCACTGCAGCCTCACAGCGCCAGGGACACTCGTTCAATTCTAGCCTCGGGCGACTGTCTGTGTGGAGTTTGCACAATCTCCCCACATCTGCGTGGGCTTCCTCCGGGTGCTCCGGTTTCCTCCCACGGTCCAAAGATGTGCGGGCTAGGTGGATTGGCCATGCTAAATTGCCCATAGTGTTCAGGGGTGTGTGGGTTATAGGGGGATGGGTCTGGGTGGGATGCTTCAAGGGGCGGTGTGGACTTGTTGGGCTGAAGGTCCTGTTTCCACACTGTAGGGAATCTAATTTGATCTCCCAAAGTGCAGCATCTCACACTTATGCAGATTAATCTCCTTCTGCCATTTCTCCATCCATATCAGCAACCAATCTATATCCCACTGTATCCTCACACAAAGCTAGGCTGATTGTCCCTAGTTAGGCCATGCTTTTCCAAATGTGTATAAATCCCATCCCTAAGAAGTCTCTCCAATATGCTTCCGACCCATTGGTGTGCGTGTCACTGGTCTGTAGTTTCCTTGATTATCTCTATTTCCTTCTTGAACAAAGGGACACTTTTGGACATTTGCCCATGTCCCAACAAACAGCAAAGCGATAAATAACCAGATCATCCTTCTTTCCTTCATCCTGAATGTTGGTTGAGGGGAGTAAACTGATCAAGAGACCTGGGAGAAAATCCCATTCTTCATTCAAAACAGTGCTGGATAGACATTTTGTACCCATCAAAATGGCATGGTTGAGTCTAGCGCTCAGCCTAGTGTTCATGTCCAAGTCCCAGCTGCACCCTTCCTTGCCTCTATTATGTCTATGCAATCCTATGAGATCTCTATGTCCTGCCAATTCTGACCTAGTGGTGCCCCTGAGTTTCTTTACTCTACAGCTTTGCTACTGAGACTCTGGAAGGTATGGGACACAGGAGAGCAGCAAACATTCCTTTGTCCAGCTGGGTTGGGGGTTTCAGATGGTCCAGCTGGTGCGGAATGAACCTGAAAAACCAGGAAATGGAAAGGAGAGGGGGTTGAAGGGTAATCCCCAGCATTTCAGCCAAGCTTTGGCCCCGGATGGTGTCAACCTATCTTGCCTTTATTTTAATCTACACTCACCTAAAAATGACAAAGTGAGTCACAGGGCATATGCACCTCAAATAAAAGCCAGTCCAATGAGTAATCAGCTTCATACTCACAGCAGCTTAAATCAATTAGTTTGCGTGTTTAGGTGTGGAGAGATGGTGACACTTTCAGACAGTGAGATGAATGGCAATCCTACAACAGCCAGGAAAACAGATGGAAAGCTTCACAATAGTGGTGGGTTGGCAGTCACAGTTGAGAATTCACCAATTCAGCTCTGGAGCTTATGTTTCAATAGAGTCTGTATGGAGTAGCTGAAAGAATCCTCCAGGTATTGAGTATCAATGATATTTAATGAGGGAACGGGACTGTCTTATTTCTGATCCTTGTGAATACTGATCCATAGGATTGAGGTATCCATGAGTGGTGATAATTAAATAACATCCAGCACTTCGGACAAGGGCTTTTGGTTCGAAATGTCATGGCAACTTTGTAGATCATACACAATTATACGAACCAGTAATGTCTGCTACTGCCTGAGCAGTGACACAGTTTGGAGGCTCTCTGTTCATTGCCAATTTGCACTGTCCACTTGTCATTGTAAGAATCTCTCACACAGAAAGCTGTTGGGGCCAGTCGTTAGATATATTCAAGAGGCAAGGTACAGTGGCCCTTGTGGCTAAAGGGGTCAAGGGATAGGGGGGGAAATCGGGAGTGGGATACTGAAATTGGATGATCAGCCATGATGTGCGGAAGCAGGTCATTTGGCCGATCAAGTCCATGCGGACCCTCAGAAGAGCATTCCACCCAGACCTACCCCTGGTAACCCTGCATTTCCCATGACCAATCCACCTAACCTGCACACTTTTGGGACTGTGGGAGAAAAACCACACAGTGTCACGGAGGAAGTGCAGATTCCACACAGGTAGCCTGGGGGTAGAATCGAACCGAGATTCGTAGTACTGTGAAGTAGCAGTGCGAACCATCGAGCCACTGTGCCACTTCACCAGTTTGTGAAGGGAGGATATACTTGCCTTTGTGGGAGTGCAACAATGTTTCACCAGATTGGATCTTACAATGAGGTGAATACCCTTTGAGGACAGTTTGTGTAGGCTGTGTTTCTTGGAATTCAGAAGAATGAAAGATTATCTCATTGAAACATGTAAAGTTCATACAGGAATTGACAGGGTTGATGGTGAGAAATCAATTCCCTGGATAGAGAATCCAGAACACAGTTTCAGGATAAGGCAATCAACTGTTTTAGGACTGAAATAAGGTGAAAATTCTTTACTTAAAGCACCAGGAATCTTTGGAATACCCTCTCCCAAAGACTTGTGGGTGATCAGTCATTGAGTATATTCAAAACTGAGGTGCTTAGGCTTTGGAAGGTAGGGAATTAAAGGAAAGAAGAAGGGTCATTAAATCCGAAACGTTAGTCTGATTTCTCTCTGTAGATGCTGCCAGACCTGCTGAGCTTTTCCAGCATCTTCTATTTTTGTCTCTGATTTACAGCATCTCTTTTCGCTTTTATAAAGGAGAGAGGGATGGTGTGGGAAGGTGAAATTGAGGTAGATGATCTGATAAATAATGGAGTTGGCTGAAATGGACTGTTCAAGATGGAAT
The DNA here is from genome assembly GCF_030684315.1 of Stegostoma tigrinum. Lineage (NCBI taxonomy): Eukaryota > Metazoa > Chordata > Chondrichthyes > Orectolobiformes > Stegostomatidae > Stegostoma > Stegostoma tigrinum. Next base: position 11,382,928 of record NC_081363.1, read on the forward strand.
AAAAACAAAGTTTTTGCTGCTGAGCAGAACTGATGAAGGGTCACTGGACCCAAAACATTAACTCTGTATTTTCCTTCACGATTGCGACCAGAACTGCTGAGCTTTTCCAGCAAACTTCCGTTTTTGTTCCTGATTTACGGCATCTGCAGTTTTTTCAGATTTTGTTCAAGATGGAATGATGCTCTTACATTCAAGTTAAGTTGTTTTTGGCTCATCTTTGAACTGGCTTCATAGAAAAACTTCACTCAAAAGACGACGAGGACCAGTTCTCACAAGTGCGTAACTATTTCCTGTCTTGAACGATGGGTGTTTTCTGGTTCCAGACATTATAATTTTGCACACAGAAATTCTAGCTTTTCTTTCTCATCCTCATGGATTGGCAGAGATTTTCACATTCTTCAACTCAGTAATGAGGAATTCGTTCCATTTATACGCTGAGTAGCTGGTTTTAAAGTTTAATGAGATAGATGCCTCCTGGCAAACCAATAGTGATGAATTTCACAAAATATGACACAGCAATATTTTGCACTGAGATGGTGAAGTTAATGTTGAAGGTATCTAACATCCTACTTAATACAAACTTCAAACAAGCCCTCAAATTTATGGGAAGGCACTGACTGACTGTTTGAACACTAAACGATTAACAACTCATCTAGAATGAAGAAGATATTAATATAAATGGTTCTTTGTATCTTTCAATCAATGGGTCAGATGCTTTTGAAAGATTGTGATTCAACATGGAAAATGTCTTTCCTGGCTAATTCTGTGTTCAAATCAGAAAGACTCTGGTTCAATCCAACCCCAGAACTTGAGAACATCTCTTAGACTTCAGTATCAGAGATGCCCTATTTCAAAAGGAACGTTAATTGCCCAGTCTATAGAGTGGGCAAGTGGATATTAAAGATTGAATGGTCCTAATGCAAGAATACAATTACATTACTGTCCAATTATATCAACACACTCATCCTTATCACTGTTGGCAGCAGGCAGCATGACAACTTTACTTGAAAGTTTCTGACTACAATGTCCTGCGGGATCTTGCTAGAGGGCAACATTTATGAAATAATTCAGACTGGACCAAGAATTACATTGGATGCCAGTTAAGATTATCTGTTCAGGCTCAAATCATGTTTCAAATGGTTGTGTTCAAAGCTTCATATGTTCAGGGCACAACGCTCTGTTATGTGTGTGCCAAAAGGATTGATGTACACATTGCACCTTACAATTGTGCATAAGGGTCAAGGGGGCTGTCTATCACTGATGCATTCAGTCTGCCTGTCTGCCCTGAGGCTAAACGGTGAACTAATAACAAAAACAGAAGTTGCTAGAAAAGTTCAGCAGATCTGGCAGCATCTGTGAAGGAAAAAAACAGAGTAAATGTTTCAGGTCCAGTGACCTTTTTTCCTTCACAGCTGCTGCCAGACCTGCTGAGCTTTTCCAGCAACTTTGTTTTTGCTCCTGATTTACAGCATCTGCAGTCCTTTCAATGAACTAAGAATGGCAGCTACATCTCCACGCCAAACATGCTCCAACCAATCAGCACTCTCTTCTCATGCTGTATAAATTAGTGTTCCTATTCAAAGTCCAGGTTCTTGCCTCCCAGTTCTGATCAGTGCAAGATGAGAAATTTTAACTTTCCATCTTTTTTAGCAATTTTGAACTGCCAATCAATCAGTTCATGTAGCATATGGGCATACAAATTAGAATACCCCACCATTCAACAAGATCATTGCTGAACTGAACATATCACCTGTTAAGCGATGATTCCTTGGTTCATTAGAAATTCAAAGAATTTCTACCTGCTTTCTCTGGGAGAAAATTACAGAGATGCATAAGTTTCTGTGAGAACAAAATTCCTGTCCTAGCTATCCTAAATGGATGACCCCTTAACTTAAAACCAATGGACACATGAACAAAGAGCAGAAGTAGGCCACTCAGCCTACTAGCCCTTTCTGTCACTCAGTATGATCACAACTGATCTATCTGCGTTTCAAACTCCGTATTCCCATCTAACCCCCAATAATCTTTGATTCCTTTATCGAACAAGAATCTATCTTCTTCCACCTTAAAAATAAGGCCTCCACCACCTTCTGAGAGAAGAAGTTCCAATGTGATCCAACCCTTTCAGAGAAAAACTAAATTCCCTCATCTCTGTCCAAAAAGGGGGATTCCCAATGTTTAAACAGTCTCCTATATTACTACAAAAGGAAACATCTCTTCAATGCCCACATCGCCATGATCCTGATTACCTGCTTGACCTGCATACCACCCTTTTGTAAGTCATAAACCAGGATACTTGCTCATCTCAGAGGTCTGTAATCTATGGAGTAAACCATTTCAGCCATTGAAGCTGCTTCACCATTCAATACGAGCTTGGACTTCAACTCCACTTTCCAGTCCTCTCGCCATATCCCTCGAATCTCTGACAGGCTTAAAATCTTCCTATTCCAGCCTTCAACCTATTCAACACTTGAGCACCACAGCTCTCTGGGGTAGACAATTCCAAGGGTTAACATCCCTTTGGCAGAAATAGTTTTTTCTCATTTAAATCCTCAGTTTTCTCCCTTGACTTGAAACTGTGCCTATGTTCTAGTTTCTCTAGCCAATGGAGAAAAGAATCTCTCAGCATCTCCCCTATTGAACCTCTTCAGAATCGTGCAAGCTTCACTGGGGTCACCTCTCATTCTGCCAAACCCCAGAGAAAACATCAATTTTTTTGGAATACTTAATAGCTAATGAGAGGAATACATGTTCTATATGTTCAGATCCAGTTCTGAAGAAGGGTCATGGAGTTACAGAGGTTTACAGGCCCAACTTGGCCATGCTGCCCAACTTTTACAATTAAATAATCCCATTTACCTTTGTTTGATCCCTATCTCCCTATACCCATCCTATCCATGTACTTGTCTAAATGTTTCTCAACCAATGAAATTGTACTCACTTCCACACCACCCCTGGTTGTTCCAGATACTCACCATCCTCTGTGTGAAAACACTGCCCTTCTGGACTCTTTTGCATCTCTCCCCTCTCACCTTAAACCCGTGATCTCTGTTTTCAGACTCCGCTACCACGGAGAAAAGCTGTTGGCTATCTACTTTATCTTTGCCTCGCCTGATCTTATAGACCTCAAAAAGTCACCCCTGACCCAGCAAGTCTCCTACGCTCCAAGGGTAAAAGCCTAGCCCATCCAGTGTCTCCTTATCACTCAAAATTTCCAGTCCAGGTGGCATCCTAGTAAATAATAAAATGTGAGGCTGGATGAACACAGCAGGCCCAGCAGCATCTCAGGAGAACAAAAGCTGACGTTTCGGGCCTAGAAGGGTCTAGGCCCGAAACGTCAGCTTTTGTGCTCCTGAGATGCTCCTGGGCCTGCTGTGTACATCCAGCTTCACACTTTGTTATCTTGGATTGTCCAGCATCTGCAGTTCCCATTATCACGGCATCCTAGTAATATCTTTTCTGCACTTTTTCTAGTTTAATAATATCCTTTCTATAGTAGGGTGGAACGAATGCATGAACTCTACTTTCTCTCCAGGGATGCTGCCAGGCCTGTTGAGTTTCTCCAGCAATTTTTGTTTTGGTTTCAGATTTCCAGCATCTGCAGTTCTTAGTTTTGCAAAAGAACACATGGCACTCGTTGCCGAGGGAACCAAGTGGACAGTAAGGTTAGACTGTAGCAGCTAACGAAAACATGGTGTAAATGACACACTTTGAAGCTTAAAGGAATCTGACTGAATCATTAATCCCAGGCTGACTGACAGTTTCAATCCCTGCATTGAAGAATGCATGGTCAGTGCAAATGTGAATATTTTGTTGTCAGGGCAACATTAAAATCACAAAGCAATACTTATTTTGAGAGTAAATCCCTGAAGGACAATAATAAAGCAATGATTCCATTAGGAAGATAGGCAGGGCCACTTACAGACCTCATTCCCAAATCATTACTGACGAAAATTAAGATAACAAAGTGTGAAGCTGGATGAACACAGCAGGCCAAGCAGTATCTAAGGAGCACAAAAGCTGACGTTTCAGGCCTAGGTCCTTCATCAGAGAGGGTTCTCTGATGAAGGGTCTAGGCCCGAAACATCAGCTTTTGTGCTCCTGAGATGCTGCTTGGCCTGCTGTGCTCATCCAGCTTCACACTTTGTTATCTTGGATTCTCCAGCATCTGCAGTTCCCATTATCTCTGACGAAAATTAAGTTTCTGTTAACTGCATTAATTGCCTTGCTCCTTGTGTTTGGCAGGTTGTATTACTAAGCTCACACAGGCTGCCCATTACCTTTCTGACCTTAGCTTCACTTAAGATTGAGTTATGCTGTTGTGGTCGTGAAGAAAGAAGTTGAAGGGTGGCACCTTATTTCAAAACGACTTTCGCAACAGAATAAAAGCTCACTCTATCATGGATTTCAAACCACCCAATTTCATCATAAACAGCACACCAGCGTTTGTGTGTGAAGGGGTGGGTGGCTCTCATTAAAATTTACTACCAAATCAATAAGATCCAACAGATTAAAACTCAGATGTTGTAGATTCATAACAATAACATCTGTGTCATGCCTCTAAGGCAGTAAAATATTATTGGGCTTCACAGTCGCAATTATCAAATAAAATCTGCACTGTGTCATGTAAGAGATATTAGGACAGATCGATAGAAGTTTGGTAAAACACTAGCCTTTAAAGGGACACAAGGAGAGCTAGACAGATGAGGGCACTTTAGAACATAGGATCTGGACAGCCGAGTACATGTACATGTGCCCTATAGATTTGAATGGTGATACAACCAGGCTGTCAGTTTTTTGTTTGGTTTCACTCAGGATTCAAACTTGCTACAGCTCTTAGGTTTAGAAGAGCACAGCAGGCCAGGCAACATGAGAGGAGGAAGAAAATTGACACTTCAGTTTGGCACTCTTCTTCAAGCTATGACCCGACACATCAACTTTCCTGCTCCTCTGATGCTGCCTGGCCTGCTGTTTACTTCCAGCTCCACACTCTGTCAGCTCTGACTCCAGCATCTGCAGTTCTTGCTACCTCACAGCTCTTAGATCAGTATCTTAGACCTGTCCAAATCCTGCAGCCACTTTTTATTCATTTTTCTTTTGCGCAGCAATGCACACAATCCTGACTTATGTATTTATGCAAAAGTTAAATTACAACTCCTTCTGTGAAGGATCTTATTAATGGCCCTAATCACAAAGTTGATATTTACTCACTGAATGGGCTTTTCCTTTGAATTGCTGGCATAACACCCTCACTTTATTATCTTGTCAATATTTGTGCACTTATTGCATTGTGATATGACCTGTGGGATCTCTATGCATGGCTTTTCATGACATTTGGGGCGCATTTGGGCTCAGTTTTTGAGTTAGCAGCTGCTGGGATTTCAGTATTTTTGAACTTAATAGTTTATTTGTAAGTATTGCTGTATTTCTTTTCAGAGCAGATTTTGAATGCAAAATCTGTGTTATTTTGTACTATGTTTCAGACTACATCATTAAAACCAAAACAAAGAAAATTCTGATCCATCAAGCCAGATTTCAACTAGGTGAAACAAAGACAGAAATTGCTGGAGATACTCAGCAGGTCTTGTAGCATCTTTGGAGAGAAAGCAAATTTAATGTTTCAAGTCCAGTGACCTTTTATCAGATTCATTTTCTGTTCCAGAACTTCAGAATCTGCAGTTCGTTGTTTTATTCAACTAAGATTTAACTTGTCTGGTAATAACGTCAGATGAATCTTGACAACATGCAACTGCTCTTTCACCAAGTGAAACCATTCATTCTCATTGAATAATTACAGGAAAGATGCGGAAGCATTGGAAAAGGTGCAGAGAAGATTGAACTGGATGTTGCCTGGAATGGAAGGAAAGTCTTATGAGGAAAGATTGAAAGAGCTAGGGCTTTTCTCCTGAGAATGACGAAGGATGAGAGATGATTTGACGGAGGTGTACAAAATAATCAGAGGTGTTGATAGAGTGGACCATCAGAGACTTTTTCCCAGGGTGGAGGTAGCTATTATGAAGGGGCACAGTTTTAAAGTGAGTGGAGGGAGATATAGGGGAGACATCAGAGGTAGGTTCTTTACTCAGGGAGTGGTAAGGGTGCGGAATGCATTGCCGGAGAGGGTAGTGGAGTCGGTCTCATTAGGGGCATTTAAGTGGCTTTTAGCGAGGCATACAGATGTTAGTATAAGGTAGGGGTGGAGGTGAGATAGACCTAAGTTTTAGGGTAAAAGTTCGGCTCAACATCATGGGCCAAAGGGCCTGTACTGTGCTGTACTGTTCTATGTTCTATGTTCTAATAAGTCTCATTCTGACTAGTCCATCTCCTTTCTGCACAGAAATACCAACTGTAATGGGCAAAGTCCACCCAGATATGTTCCAGACTGCTTTCCTGCAGGGTTGTTAAATGATTCAATTACAATCTTTAGTTACAACTCTTAGTAATTGCCGCTACTGCATGGTCAGCTCTGGATCAATAGCCTGGTGGTTCATTTAGATTGGTTCGAACTTCCCTGCTTCATAGAAAAAGGCTAAAGGTGAAAGGTTAGGCTCACTAGAATGGATAATCAATAGCAGTGTAGCTTCTGTAAATGTCAAGCTAATTAGACTGAGAAGCAAATTAGCCATGATTGAATGACAGAACAGACTCAATGGGCCAAATGGCTAGTTCTGTCCCCACATCTGATGATTTCAACCAGGGCTATTTATTTACAGTAATATAAGGTGGGTGCACAAGAATTGAAACCAAAACAGAAATTGCTGGAGAAACTCAGCAGGTCAGGCATCATCTGTGGGCCAAAATGGAGTTGACGGTCACTGATGTGGATTTGAAATATTAATTCTATCTTCTTTGTATCGATGCTGCCACAGCTACTGAGTTTCTCCACCATTCTCTGTGTTTGTTTCAGATTGCCAGCATCCTCAGTAGTTTGCTTTTATTTCGCATCTATTCCTTTACTCACAACCACTGGTTACTGTGAACTCCTCCTGTGCAAAACAAAGTATTTGTTCATATGAATGAATAAGGACAGAGTTGAACAGCAATAGTGGGATAATAAAATGTGAGGCTGGATGAACACAGCAGGCCAAGCAGCATCTCAGGAGCACAAAAGCTGACATTTTGGACCTAGACCCTTCATCAGAAAACAAAGTGGTCATATCTCGTCCTGTTCTGCATTACTATAAAGTATTAACTAGTATCTCGACAGAATGAGGACATTCATCCCTCTAGATCCACGCTGGCCTTTAAGAATTACGGCTCTCCTCCCACTTTACCTTGACAACCCCAACAACATTTATTTATTTATATTATTTGTAAACAGACTTTTAGAGTACTCTTTCTCATCTGGTTTCCCCTTAAATGCATCAATGCTTTTTGCCTCAGTTCCTCCTTGTGATAGAGGGTTTTACATTCCCATCATTTTTTGAGTATTCAACATTTTCCTAACCTCCTTAATTGGATTTGTCAGTGACTACACTGTATTTATAGCCCATAGTTCTGGTTTCTTCTGCAAGTGGAAACATATTTTCTACCTTCATCAGGTTGCACCTCTTCAAGATCTTAAAGACCTTGCGTCTTCTTTGTTGTACAGAAGGAAAGTCCAACCAGTGCAAACATCTTTCCTGATAACTATCACTTTTCAGATCTGCTCTCATTCTGATAAATTTTCCTCAGCTTTGGGTCTGAAAGGAATGGAGAGGGAAAGGCCAGCTGAGAAAACCAAGTTGCCTTACATTATAATATTCACAGCGTCATAGCTTTTTGACACACTTTTTACTTCATGTCCAGTATACGGTGTTGGAGATAGGGTCAGCTTATATTTCCCATACATTAGTATCCTTGAGGAGGTGGTTGGTGACCAGGTTCTTGAACACAACTGGCTTGCTAGGTGTCTTGAGTCACAATTAGGTCAATAGGCAATAGACAATAGGTGCAGGAGTAGGCCATTCAGCCCTTTCAGCCAGTATCACCATTCATTATGATCATGGCTGATCATCCACAATCAGTATCCTGTTCCTGCCTTATCCCTCAGATCAGGGAAGAACCACAGATTTACTTCCTTAAAGAACATCACTGAATGAGTGGATTTTAAAACAGTCAGTAGTTTCACTGTCATCATGGGAAGGAGATGGTGTAGGTGCAATGCTACAAGACCCTTGGTTGGCTCAGTTGGCTGGACAGCTGGCTTGTGATGCATAGTGATGACAATAGTGTTTGTTTAATTCCTGTAATGGCTGAAGTTACCATGAAGGATTCTCTATGTCAACTGCTCTCTTTGCTTGAGGCACCATGGCCCACAGGTTAAACTGTCACCAACTGTCTCAGTCTGACTAGCCTGGTATAAGCCAGGACACCCATGATAATTACACCAACTAATAAGTTCATTTTCTACTTAGCGTTGGAGAAATTTGAACTCTGGAATTGAAAGCTACTTTTTTCTGTCTGGTTCACTGATGCCCTTTTTGGGAGAGGAGCATGCCATCCTGACTTGGTCTGCCCAACATTTAACTACAAACCTGCGTCATGTGTAGTTGACTCTTAACTGGCCTCTGAAATGGTCCAGCAAGCTATTCAGTTCAAGGGCTATTATGGGCACCCAACAAATGTTAGTGGTGGAAGAAGTTGTAAAAACACCATAAGACCATAAGATATAACAGCAGAATTAGGCCTTTCACCTCATTGAGTCTGCTCTGCCATTCAATCATGGCTGATATATTTCTCAACTCCATTCCCCTGCTTTGTCCCCATAACCCTTAATTATCTGACGACTCAAGAATCTATCTACGTCTGTCTTAAATGCACCCAGTAACGGCCTCCATAGTCCTGTGCAGCAATGAGATCCACAAGTTCACCACACTCTGGGTGAAGAACTTCCCTTCACACTGAGGCTGAGCCCTATTCTCTCCTACGAGTAGAAATATCTTCTCCATGCCCACTCTACGCAGTCCTAATTAGCTATCTTAGCTTTTTGTTCCAGATTTACTTTATGAATTAAGTTTTAATTCTGCAGCTGGGACTTGAACTATTGTCTCATGGTCATTTATTCAGGCCAGTTGATTGCTGGTTCATCTGGAGCCTTTAAAACCTATCTTCCATTTGTCTCCTAACATCTTCAGAGGTAATATAGCTAAAAGCCCAAGGAGTATTGTAAGGGAATAGACAGAATGGATAAAAAGGACCTTTTTTATCCAAAGTTCAACAATCAGGATTGAAAGATTCAATGTACTGAGTGGAAGGAATGAAGGGTTGGTGTTGAGGAGAGACTTTCTTCTGAGGGTCCAGAACTAACTGCATGAAACAACACACTTCACTTTGAAAATACACTTTGCTGTGCACATGTAGTGCTGTAAGTCTCAGGGATCTGGATCAAGAGCTGGAAGGTGGGACGAGGCTGGATAGTGCTTTTCTGTCCCGACGCAGGCATGCTGGGCTGAATGGCCTCTTCAATGTTCCTGAAACATTGCACATTTCTGTGTCTCAATAATTCAAAGATTCCCCTGGAAATCCCATCCCTCCTCCCAGACAACCAAAGTCACATGTGCATTCTTGACAAGTTATGTGGTGAGAGCTCTTAAAGCACATGGCTTGCAGCTCACTGAATGTGTTCCCTCTGCACTTGCTTTCACAGTTTCCATAGAACGTCAGAAATAAGCGGAGTTTTCTGTGATAAATAAATTCCACAGCAACATGGGACTTCATTGCAGTGCACTTTTCATAATTAATATGACATATTAATAGCACTAGAAAATCAAAACAAGTGCACAGTCAAATCTCATTAACACAGGTTTTGATACCAATATACTTTAATACATTTGACTAAGTCATTATTTTGTTGCTCTCTTCAATCTGCTTTAAGAGAAAGGAGCTGATGGTAAGAGGTACTCTTGACAGTGCCATTTTGTTTGTAATCAAAATGAAGGAAATCAGTCTGTGCACTGGAGTGTGGGTAGTGAGAGCTGTCAGGACAGGGGTTGGGCTGAGGAGTGGTGCTGGCTACACATGGCATCTTTCTGAATGATGAGTTTTATTTCGCACTTTCATCATTGATTCAAAGCATTTGAATTTGAGTTTCATTGGTTTGTTTAGTGTTGTCACATGTACTGAGATACAGTGAAAAGTGTTGTCTTGCGTGCCATACAGACAGATCATACCATACAAAGTGTATCAGAGTAGCAGAACACAGCACAGAGTTCAACGCTACAGTCGCAGAGAAGGTGCAGAAAGAGGGATCTGGAGTCAGAACATATGTACGACTGGATACAATTGAGTAATGCTGCTGTCAAAATAAAGCTCTCCGTCTTGGTTCCTTTGGGGTGGCTCAGTGGTTAAAAGTGCTGTCTCACAATGCTAAGGACTCAGGTTCAATTCTATCCTCAGGTAACTCTCTGTGTGGAGATTGCACATTCTCCCCTGAGTGAGTTTACTTCAGTCTCCTGCCACAATGTAAAGGTGCGCAGGTTAGGTGAATTGGCCATTTTCGGTTGACCATAGTGTCCAGGGAATGTGAAGAGTCAGGAATTACAGGGGTAGAGTGTTTCCAGGTGGGATGCTCTCTGGAGGGTCGATATGGTCCAAATGGCCTGCCCCGACTCTGTAGGGATTCTAGGTCAGTTCAAAAGTTTGATAGCAGCGGAGAAGAAGCTGTTCTTAAATCTGTTTATGCATCCATTCTTTATGTTTTGCCTGATGGAAGAGGGTGGAAGAGAGTGATTCTGGATTGGGAGGAGTCTTTGATTATGCTGGTGGCTTTCCTGTGGCAACAGGAAGTGTAGATGGAGTCAATGGATGGAAGGCCCGTTTGTGTAATAGACTGGGCTGTATGACTGTAGTTTCTTGCGGCTTGGAAACAACAGTTGCCATACTACACTGTAGTGCATCCACTTAGGATGAATTCTACAGCGCATCTATAAAAATTGGTAAGCATCATTGTAGACATGCTGGAATTTCCTGAGCCTCCTGAGGAAGTAGAGACACTGTTGTACTTGCTTGACTATTGCATTGACATGGATGGTTTGTGTGGATCATGGAAAGTTAGGGTAAGATTGGTAATTCCAAATGGGCTAGTAGTCTTGGTGCCTAGTCTAATATTTTGCAGGCATGGGTTCAAATCCCGCTGCAGATACAAGTCGAATTTATGTACAGTGAGGATATCTTTCGTATGAGGCTTGTCTCAGTAATGGTGACCATGGCAATGATCAGCAATTGTGGGAAAAAAAACATTTGGTTTTGTCATATCTTTTAAGAGAGGAAATCTGCCCACCTCACCTGGTCTGGCTGACATGTGACTCCAGACCCACAGCAATGTGATTGATACTTAACTGCCCTCTGGGCAATTAGGGATGGGCAACAAATGCTGCCTGGCTAGAGATGTTCTCATCCCATGAATGAATAAAGATAAAAAGGCTGATGATGGGTTGAGTGAACCTCCTGCTGTGTTGTATGATTCTAAGGATCATGGACAATGATGTGTGATTCCATTCATAGGTTCATACAGCATGGAAACAGGCCCTTCGGTCTAACTAGTCCATGCCAATCATGTTCCCAAACTAAACTAGTCCCACTTGTCTGCATTTGGCCCATATCACCCCAAACTATTCCTATTCATGTCCCTGGCCCAATGTCTTTTAAATGCTGTAACTGTACCTGCATTCACCACTTCCTCTGGCAGTTCATTCCACACATGAACAACTTTTTGCATAAAAACCCGCCCTGTACATGGAATAGTGTAGGTTAGATGGGCTTGAGATCAGTATGACAGGTCGGCACAACATCGAGGGCCAAAGGGCCTGTACTGTGCTGGAATGTTCTATGTTTGTGTTCTTTTTAAAACTTTCTCCTCTCAACTTGAAAATGCATCCCCTAGTTTTGAACTCCCCCACCCTAGGGAAAAGACCCCTGCCATTCACCCTGTCAATGCCTGTCATGATTTTATAAGCTTCTATGATGTTGCCCCTCAACCTCCTACACTCCAGTGAAAGAAATCCAAGACTATCCAACTTATTTTTATAACTCAAACCCTCCAGTCCTGGCAACATCCTGGTAAATCTTTTCTGCAACCTCTCCAACTTAATAGTATCCTTCCTAAAGCAGGGCAAAGCTCATGCTACTGATCAGCAGATTAGTGCAGGCAAATAGCAAGATTTGGAGGTTCTTCTGTCTCTCTGTTCAGGACAGTGAGAGAGAGAAAGAGCGAGCGCATGATGGAGAAAAAGAGAGAAAACCTTGAAGAGGGAACAAGGTCACTCAGTCTCTGCGACAGTGTTATGTGGCCAAGTTAATAATGAGCTTCAAAGTCAAGTCCACACAATATCCCCTGCACTCCCAACCCCAGCTGTCACAAGTTTAATACACTTTATTCTGACTACGGCATGTGAAAGACTAGCAACAAATCAGTCAGCTGAAGACAGCAAAGCAGATGTTGATGAAATCTATTATTTCTTTGTTCTCAGACTGACTCGTCAACTGACATCTTCAATAGCTCCATATATAAGGTCAGATGGGAAATAGTCATTGCTAAAGAAAAAGGGATTTCATTTGTTTTGGATGCTATTTCTCTGGCAACATCATGGGATGTTCCGAACCAGGGAGAGGGGGAATTAAGCTTGCAGTTTAGAAGCTATGCAGGGCTAACCTTCCCCGTTCAGACTCAGCAGCAGAGCTGTGCTGTGATACTCCTGCCTCACTCTACCTCCCCAGCCATTCACTCTCACAACTGGGAAACTACTGCTCACAAGATACAGCTATCAATCCTCCCTGAAAAACTTATGACTGTGACGCACTTTTTTGCTTAAAGGACCAAGGCTCTTCATTGGGATATTATCAAACAATATGCAACATGAATCATGGTCACAGTCTAACTGACATCTGGAGAAATATCTTCACCCAGAAACCATAACATATAGGAGCAGAATTAGGACGTTTGGTCAAGACTGATCCACCATTTGGTCACATTTGATTTGTTTCTTACTCCACTCTCCTGTCTTCTCCCTGTAACCCTTGATCCCTCTAACAATCAAGAACCTATCTATCTCTGTCTTCAATACACTCAATGACTTGGCCTCCATAGCCCTCTGCAGCAATGAGCTCCACAGATTCACCAGCTCCTGGCTGAAGAAATTCCTCAGAATGTCTCTGGGATCATTCTTGTGAACCTCATCTGGACCTCTTCCAATGCCAGCATGTCCTTCCTTCGATACGGGGCCCAAACCTTCTTACAATATTCTAAATGCTGTCTGACCAAAGTCTTATACAGCTTCATTTGTACATTTCTGCTCACGTATTCTAGCCCTCTTGAAGTGAATGTTAACATTGCACTTGTCTTTCTCGCTGCCGGATGAACCTGCATGTTAACCTGAAGAAAATGTTGAACGAGGATTTCCAAATCCCTTTGTGCTTCAGATTTCTGAAGTGTTTTCCTACTTAGAACATTGTCGATGCCTCTATTCTTCCTACCCAAGTGCACAGCCTCAGCTTTCCCACACTGTATTCCATCTACCATTTCTTTGCCCATTCTCTGCCTGTACAGGTTATTCTGCAGCCTCCCAACTTCCTTAATATTACCTGCATGCCCCCCCCCCCCCACCACGGCCACCCCAACCTATCTTTGTGACCTGCAAACTTAGCAACAATACCCTGAGTTCCTTCATCCAGATTGTTAATGATATGGAGGTGCCGGAGTTGGGCTGGGATGGACGAGGTCAAAAATCACATGACACCAGGTTGTAGTCCAACAGATTTATTTGAAGACGCAAGCTTTCAGAGTGTCACTCCTTCTTCAGGTGTCAGTGAGAGAGGTGGGATCAGACACAGACAGCTAATGGCACTGTCAACAATGGTACAGCGACAAAGAAAGAAAACTGGAGGCATGCAAGTGTCCAGAATTGGAGGAGGCCCTTGTGGCTGGGAGAGATGGCAAAGGGAGGGACAGAGGAGCAAAGCCATGGAAGAGTCAACAAGGATGAGAATACTAAAATCGAGCAGTAGCCAGTGTGCACCAGCGAGCCGGGGGGTGATGTTTGAATAAGACCTGGTGTTAATTAGGAAACTCATTCTAGGCAGAACTGAGGTTTAAAGGTGGGAAGTCAGCTAGGAGAACATTGAGATTGTTGAGTATAGGGTTAACAAAGTCATGAATGTTTCTCACTCTGCAAGAAGGAACCAATGCAGAGAATGCCATGCAAAAACAAGAGAAAAAGTAAACAGAAAATATAACGATAGCTGAAAGATAGAGATTAAAGAGGTAAGTTTATCGTAAGTGAGGTAACAAGGTGCAACCATGAGGCAGGTGAATAGAGGGAGCATATGGAGATATGTGATGGTTATGTGAATCCCTAGATTAAGTGGAAGAGAAAAAGGTGGAAGAAATGGAGTTGATAGATGGGTATTGGAATTCTGGTGCTTGACCCCTTCCAGATGGTCATGAAATAATGAAACAGCTTGATTTGATTTTGTATCCTTTATGACATCCTCAAGAGATTTTCAATTAAGTACTTTTTGATGTTCCCACTAACATCAACAAGATAATGAACAGACATTTTGCCTTTTTTCTTGGTCATGTCAGTTGACAGATGAGAATTGTCCAGCTCACATGGGAGAAATTCTCTCCTACGTTTCATAACAGTGTCGTGGGATCATTTTAGCTAAGGGGGTAAACAGGGCCTTGATTTAGATCTTATCCAAAAAATAGCACTTCCAGGAGTGCAATGCTCCCTCTATACAGCACGAATATCCACTCAGTTCTAAGGAGCTGGTTTTGAACCTACATTTGACCTATTCAGCCATGACTGACTCTATTTGTTGTAACCAATATTTCACTGCTATGTAAATAACTTAGAGTCAGGTGGCAAAATATTTACCCAGCACTCAATGCTTTTAACTTGGCCTCTTCCATCTCAAGAATCTCTTACAGATTCTCCGACCAATGTGCATGTTTAGCAAGGGATTGTTGACCGGACTCCGTGGGAGTGAGAAGCACTGTCTTAAGGCACAGTGTGATTGTTCCATTGCCTCGATCCTCATGAGGACCATGTCAAGTTTGTGTGATTGTGTCACACACAGTAAAGGCAATTCAATTCATACTGTTAAACATGGCCTACCTTCAGCACATAATGATGTGGAACTGTCACACATGGCCAAAGGTAAGACCATGAAGACACCTGCCTGGGGCCCGGTGACTTCTACAATTTGTAACTGGCTCCAAAGTATTTTGCCTGGATGTACTCAAATGTAATGTAGCCTCAAAGCCTGACATGGAGCACAGTTTACACAAAACTCAAAATCAATGTCCTCAAGTTCAAAGTTTGACAGATAAAGCAGTAGAGACTTCCCTTCTCCCTCCCAAACCTGCGACAAATTTCTTCTCCATTGTTCAGCGACGGGTTGCAGCATTAAATCATTCTGGGTAAACAATAGTGGTTGATCATGTAACTGAAAATATATCCAGATAAAGAGTTTTGTTATCCCAGGAACCAGATCCAAACTTGATCATTCTATGCAAGGCACTCTGGAAATGACACACAATACAAAATACCAGTTACAGAACAAGGTAGCAATATCTGTGGCTTTTAAAACTCAGAGTGCTCCACAATTTAAAAGTCTCCCAACCTGAAACTTATTCTGACTAAAGCTGTAATGAAACTTGATCACCTGGTAAGTAGGAGGGACAAACTTCACAACCTGCTGAACATCCACGTTTGCAAAGGGACCCTACAACAGTTTTGATAAATGACTCCAGCTATTTATAAGCTACCCAGCTTTCAGAGTGAAAATGATGCCTCCAAATGGGTCTGTATTGTCTGTTTATCTGACAATATCCTAAAAACATGAATTATGAATTATTCTCGTGTTTACGACTCAGCAAAGTGTTCCATTCTCTTGAACTGCATCTTTCTTGTGTGTGTGAGTGTTGTGGTATTTAAATGTTTGGACTGAACGCATGAAGAAATAATCCTCTTTACTTAAACCCACAGATTCTTGCTTGCTTTTATTTAAATTAATTGCGCACACTCATGGGGTTTAAGAAACACGCAGACCTTCCTTTCCAAAAACAATGGATATGGACACTTGCAGTTTCCATCTGCAACAATGGGAAACATTACCGCAGCAAACTGGCCGTTAATATTTTGTGTCAGTTCCCCTTCATGTCACACATCATCCTGACTTGGAACTATCTTGCTGTTCTGTCGGTTTTGGTGAGTAATTCTGAAACTCCCTTCCTACCAGTGCTGTGTGTGTACCTACATCCCTTGACTCAAGAAGATGGCTCACCAAACTCATAAAGACAGAAAATTGGCCATTCAACCCTTCAAGCCTGCTCCAGCATTCAATATGATCATGGTTGATCATCCATCTCTGTCCACATCTGCCCAACCTACCCCCCCCCCCCCCCCCCCCCCCACCAACCCGGCCAATATCCTATGATCCTTTTAGCCCTACGAATTATATCTAACTCCTTCTTGAAAACATTCAATGTTTTGATCTCAACCATTGTCTATAGCAGAGAATTTTACAGGCTCACCACCTTCTGGGTGAACAAACATCACTGCATCTCACTCTTAAATGGTATACACTAACCCCTGGTTCTGGGTTAGCTGGTTATCAGGAACATCCTTCCTGAATTTACCATATCTAGTCCAGTTTGAATTCGAAAGGCTTTGATAAAATTCCCCTCATTCTTCCATTTTCAATGACTATCGTCCTAACTGAGATAACAAAGTGTGGAGCTGGATGAACACAGCAGGCCAAGCAGCATCTTAGGTGCTCCTAAGATGCTGCCTGGCCTGCTGTGTTCATTCAGCTCTACACTTTGTTATCTTGGATTCTCCAGCATCTGCAGTTCCCATTATCTTTGATCGTCCTAACTTATCCAGTCTCGCTTCAGACATTAGTACTGTCACTCCAGATTCAGTTTGGTAACATTTTATTGCACTCTCTCCATGCACAGGACATCCCTCACCTTGCTGTTTTCTATAAGATCCAGGAGGAAACCAGCCCCAGTGACCGCTCAGTCAGATTCTGTGATGTTAACTTAGAAGATTCCCAAGGGCAATAAGTCATGCACGTTGTAGGGGGAAAGGCACACTCGAACGTACACAAGAATGCAGTGGTATATTGATTCACAGACTTGCTCCAGCACTGAAAGATGTCATTTGGCCCATCATAGTCTATGCTGGCTCTCTGGCTGAGCATTTCACTCAGTGCCATTCACTCACCTTCTCCCTGTAACCTTCCACATTGCTCAAAGGTGAAGGAGTAATGTCATTCAGCCCCTGAAGCCCGCTTCTACCATTCAATGAGATCATGGCTGATCCATGGCTTAACTCTACATACCTGTCTTTGGCCCATATCCCTTAATAATTTTGTTTAACAAAAAAAAAGTATCTCAGATTTAAAATTAATAGCTGATCCAGTATCCCCTGCTACTTGTGGAAGAAAGTTCCAAACCTCGAACAATGTTTGTGTGTCAATGTGCTTCCTAACATCTCTCAGGGGTCACTGTGGAACAGTACCTGGCATTGTAGCCTCGCAGTGCCAGAGGTCTGGGTTCAGTTTGATCCTTGGGCAACTGTCTGTGTGGAGATCACATGTTCTCCCCACATCTGTGTGAATTTCCTCCTCCCATAGTCCAAAGATGTCAAGTTAGGCTAGATGTGCATGATAAATTGTTCATGGTGTCCAGGCATGTGCAAGCCAAGTGGAGAGACATGGGAGTTGGAGGGTTACAGGGTCAGGATCAAGGTGGGTCAGTTGGTGTGGGCTGAATGGCTTGTAGGGATTCTATGAATAATCTGGCCCTAATTCCCAGACTATGTCGTTAGTTCCCGAATCCCCAACCAGTGGAAATAGTTTCTATTTATCCTCTCTGTCTTTTTCGGTTAATATCTTGAAAACTTCAAACAGGTTACCACTTAACCTTCAAAATTCTGGAGAAAACAGGCCTAATTTCTCCTCATAATTTATCTCCTAAAGTCCAGGCATCATTCTTGTCAACCTACTTTGTACTCCCAACAAGGCCAGGGGAGAGGCGTTGAGTGGCCCTCTAATAACCCAAAGTCCTGTCACTGCAATGAAATATTACTTACTACAGCAGAATTGAATCATCTCAGCTCTGCAAAGGAAATTGCACCTGACATCTGAATCAAAAACACGTAAGGAAATATTATAAAAGCCCTCAGAACAGATGTAACCCCTCTGCTCTATGTGGTTGCTTGGATGCTTTGAGTTGCATTTCAAATGATTTGGCTTCACTTTATAGTTGGCAATAAGTCTCACAAGGGAAGATTGAAATCAATGTTCAAACACCAAAGAAGTTTTAACTGACTTGATCCTTCATAGATGTGCAGATTTTTTTCCTCTCACAGGTTCAACAATTTAGAATGAAGATTAAACTAAAGTCCTGTCAGATTCGCAATCAGTAGCTAACTCCCAGTTGTGTGACCATAGTCCCAAAAGTTCTTACGTGT
Organism: Stegostoma tigrinum; assembly: GCF_030684315.1. Taxonomy (NCBI): domain Eukaryota; kingdom Metazoa; phylum Chordata; class Chondrichthyes; order Orectolobiformes; family Stegostomatidae; genus Stegostoma; species Stegostoma tigrinum. The sequence goes on from NC_081363.1 coordinate 11,401,389, forward strand.
GAAGAAGCTGGGACATTTCTCCCTGATGTTCATCCCAACAGTCGTGACACACAGTTCCAAGAATGGCACATCATTTACAGCAGAGAAACAGGCTGTCCGTCCCATCCAGTCCATGCTATGTACGCCACCTAAGATTCCTCCCACCTATAATCCACTCAAACTGCCACAGCATAGCTTTCAAAGCCTGGTTTCTCAGTCTGTAAAGGGCTGGATTTTCACAGTCAAGTTGTCAGGCATTGATACCCTTGAGCTGAGAAAGAGAAAGAGACTCAGGGAATCACAGGTTCGAAAGGTACAAGATGCCTTTCAGTAAATCATGTGCCAGATCTTTGATGCAACTTTGTCTTCGCTGCCTAGCTTTAGCCTATACCCTACAAATTAACCCTGTTCGAATATATCACAAATAGTCTTTTGAAAGTTCTGTTTTGAAATCTTTTCAGGTAATCTGTTCCAGATCTTTCAATACTTTGCGTGAAAATCCTCTTCATTAATATCAAGTTCTTCCACTCATTATTTTAAATATGTACCATCTGGTTATTGCCCATGTGCTTAATGTAGCAAAAAGCTTATTGTATCTCAACTTGGTGCTGCCCCTTCCTTTCCAGCTATGCCATACATAGATCAATTCCATCCATCCAATCCATCCAGTCTGCCGCCTGGTAGCATACCTCACCTGGAGTGTGTGTGTGTGTGTGTGTGTGTGAATTTTGTTAACTACGGCAGGATATGCAGCAAAAGTAGGTTGATGATATGAGGTCACAGGTCAGACAGAGGAATGGCCTCCACTCTTCCCTTGCCTTTGCCCACTATCAACACACCAGAAATTTGACTTTGATGTGCATTCACAGACCCATAGAAAGAAGGAATTTGTATTTATATAAAAAATTTCATGTCTTCAGAATATGTCAAAGTATTTTACACCCAATTAGGCATTTGTTAAGTACAATCATTGATGTGTTTTATGAAATGCAGCATCCAACACGTACACAGCAGCAAATATAGATCCAGCAAGCTCCAATGTCGAAATGACTCTATAATGTTTATTTATCTTAATAACATTATCTGGTGGATAAAATATCGGCCAAGACACCCCCTGTTTGTACTTGAAAGAGTAGATTGGACCTTTTCTGCCCTTCTGAGGGAGCTGATGGGGCCTCAGTTTGACAACTCATTGAAGGGATGTGATCTCCAGCACTTCAGTACTGCCTTACCTACTGTACTGGCTAAATCATGTGCTCAAATGTAAAAAAGGAGGGGGGCTGAAACTCTCAACTGCCTGACTCAGGGTCAAGTACAACATTGTTGCGAAACTGAAGTATCACTGCAGCATTTCTCAACGTAGCTCACAAGCCGAAGGGAAGAGGGATCTCACGAGCCTCAAACAGCCAAAGGCAGCTGCTTTGAAAGAACTGGGAGAATAGGAGAATGGGAAGATTTGCTTCTTCTATGCTCGTATGGGATGTGGAGCTTGCTGGCAAGGCTGATATTTATTGCCCACCCTTTATTGCCCTTGAGCTGAGTGGCTTGCTAGGCCATTTCTGAAGGCAACAAAGAGTTAACCACATTGTTGTTGATATGGAGTTGCATGTAGGCCAGATCATGTAAGGGTGGTAGACTTCCTTCCCTGAATGACATCTGCTCTTACAAGGTCTTTTAGGGAAGAAAGTTTATCATCCTTGCTTAGCCTTGGCCCACATGTGATTTCACACCCATAACAATGTGGCTAATTCCACGCTGACTAAAGACAAAATACCTTGATAGTGTGCACTTTGAATGGCAAATATACGGCAAATATTCTACAACGTCTAACTAATCATCACACTACAACAAACAGTCAACAGAATCTACTGGAAAGAATACTTCCTGAATTACAGCAGAGCCCATTAAGACAAAGGGATATTTTCGCCAAATACCTCAGGCACTGAGTGGTTTATGTTCAACTGTTTCTAGAAAAGTGAAGGGAATTTCCTTCCAAGAAACTTGATCAAGACTTTTACGACTATCTAACAACAATCATTCTTAAACTTCACCAAGGAAACCATCCAAACAGAGTTAACATTCTGGTCTTCCACCTAATTAAACACCTTCTAAGTCAAAGTTTCCCAAACTTTCTCGAACTTTGAAACCATATTAAAGGTTAAAACTTGTCATGGCCTCTCAGTCTGGGGAGCTGTGGCAATAAAGTCAATTCTAATTGAAATCTGTTGGAGCATGGGGAAAACAGCAATTATAACTTGGTTCTCCAATGGCTATGGCTGCCTCAAAATTCCAGTTTGGCACTCCACTTGGAATCCTGATGATGACAGTTCAGGGAGATCTGCTTTAACAGTCACCAGGAGAAAAAGAGATGCGTGGTCATGAGCACTGTTCTGCTGTGTGTATCTTGCGAGGCCTGGATGAGCACTGGCTGGAGGAAATGAAGCTAGGGAGAACACCATCACCTGCAGGAGAGGGGACAAAATGAGGTCTTTTCACCTTATGAGTACCAGAATCACAGAATCCCTACAGTGTGGGAAGAGGTCATTCAGCCCATCGAGTCGGCACTGGCCCTCTGAAGAGAATCCCCCACGGACCCAAACCACACCCTATCCTTGTATTAACCTTGGCTAATCCACCTAAGCTGCACAATGGGGAGGCAATGACCTAACGGCATTAGCGCTGGCCTGTTAATCCAGAGACTGGGGTTCAAACCATGTCATGGCCAATGGTGGAATTTGAATTCAATAAAGCAAATCTGGAATTAAGAGTCTAATGATGACCAGGAAACCATTGTCAATTGTTGGAAAACTCCTCTGGTCATAGATTATGGAATCCCTACAGTGTGAAAACAGGCCCTTCGACTCAACAAGCCCACAATGAGGGGACATGATGTTAAGGTGATTGGAGGAAGGTAGAGGGGAGATGTCAGAGGTGGGCTCTTCACACAGAGAGTGGTGGGCATGTGCACTGCATTGTCAGCAGTGGTAGTGGAGTCAGATACTTTAGAGACTTTTAAGCAACTCTCAGATAGGCACATGGAGGATAGTAAAATGTAGGGTATGCAGGACAGATTGATCTTAGAAGGATAATAGGTCAGCACAACATGGCGGGTTGAAGGGCCTGTACTGTGCTGTACTGTTCTATGTTCTCTGTGATACTGACAGCATCCCACCTGGACCATCCTCCTAATCTACACATTCCTGAACACTATGGGCAATTTAGCATGGCCAATCCACCTAGCTTGCACATCTTTGGACTGTGGGAGGAAACCGGAGCACCTGGAGGAAACCCACGCAGACACAGGGAGAATGAGCAAACTCCACACAGACAGTCGCCCGAGGGTGGAAAAAAACCCGGGTCCTGGTGCTGTGAGGCTGAGGTGCTAACCAGTGAATGCTGCACCATAGTCTGGCCTATGAGTGACTCCAGACCCACAGAGATGTTGTTGATGTTTAACTGCCCTCTGGGTAATAAGGGATGGGCAACAAATGCTGCCTGGCCAGCGATGCCCTCAAACCATGAATGAAAAAATATCTCTGAACACTACAGGGCAATTTACAATAGCCTATCTGTCCGATATGCACGTATATACACGATTATAGCGGAGTTCCTTTGCTAAAAAAAACCAGATGGTCTTTAATAACAAACCTAAAGGTGCGATTACATTTGCTTCTTATTTGAATTTCACCATCTGCCATACTGGGATTTGAACCCACATTCCCAGAACACGAGCGGCACGGTGGCTCAGTGGTTAGCACTGCAGCCTCACAGCACCAGGGACCCGGGTGCGATTCCAGCCTCGGGCAACTGTCTGTGTGGAGTTTGCACATCCTCCCCGTGTCTGCGTGGGTTTCCTCCGGGTGCTCCGGGCTCCTCCCACAGTCCAAAGATGGGCAGGCTAGGGTGAACTGGCCATGCAAAATTGCCCGTAGTGTTCAGCGGTGTGTGGTATTTAGGGGGATGGATCTGGGTGGCATGCTGCAACAGGCGGTGTGGACTTGTTGGGCCGAAGGGCCTGTTTCCACACTGTAGGGAATCTAATCTGATTTAATCTAATCTAAACACTTGCCTGAGGTTCTGGATTACAAGTCCAGTGGCATTTGAGCAAGATCACTGCCTCAACCAGTATATGGATGTCAAAGCTACTCCTCCAGACATGCCCAATCACAGTGGGCATCAGTTAATCCAGAAACCTGACTTTTGCATCAACAGTACCTCTATTTCATGCCTGTTCACAACCTAGAACAGTCTCCGGGATCTCTATAACTGGTGGTGAACAGTTTATACCCAAACCTATAGCAAAATCTCCCAGTGAAAGCGAAGTTCTTTCTCCAGCAAAATGCAAATAGTGGAAGAATGTTCCAGACTCCAAATGAGGTATCAATCCTGATCACTTACAATAGTAAAGTGTGGACTGGACTGGGGGCACTGATGTTGGAAAAAGGGGCAGGGGGTGGTGTTGTGAATTACTTCCTTATCTCAATAGCTTCTGTGCTCCTCAGATGCTGCTGGGCCTGCTGTGTTCATCCAGCCTCACATTTTATTATCTTGGATTCTCCAGCATCTGCAGTTCCCATTATCTCTCTCCTTATCTCAATAGTTGGGTCGGCACAGTGGCACAGTGGGTAGCACTGCTGCCTCACAGCGCCAGGGACCTGGGTTTGATTCCACCCTCAGCTGTCTGTGTGGAGTTTGCACATTCTCCCCGTGTCTGCGTGGGTCTCCTCCGGGTGCTCCAGTTTCCTCCCACGGTCCAAACATGTGCAGGTTAAGTTGATTAGCCATGTTAAATTGCCCAACGTGTCCAGGTATAAGCAAGCTAGGTGGGTTAGCCATGGGAAATGCAGGGCTACAGGGAGAGGTCAGAGGGATGGGATGCTCTTTGGAGGGTTAGTGTAGACTCGATGGGCCGGATGGCCTACTTCCTCATTGAACAGATTCTACGAATCTCGCTGGTGATATTCATGTCACTATGAGCCACTTTATGAAGTAGTCAATCATTCTTTGTGTATAAGCACCCATCTTGCCCCAGAAAAGCATCACCTAGCAACAGCAGCAATGCAAGGTTCCCCTCTCTCGACGTTGGATCTATAAATAAACCACTTCAGATAACTGAGGATGAAGAAAGGGACAGCATAGAAGTAATGGTAATGATGGTCACAATGCAACTTTATCATGTCATGTCATCATACTGCTCCTAATGTAAGTGAGGATACAGATAAATACAGGACAATTCTCTCCAATTGGCCATCGCTCTCCAGAGGCTACATGTTCTAAGAAAATTGAACAGACTTTTTAAAGCAACTTGGAAACTACAAGGTTAAAGCCCCATTGATGAATCCCAAATAGGTTTTTGGGTTATTAAGCCTCACTGTTTTCTTTATGTGAGGTATATTTTATGTGCATGTGTGTGCATTATTTTAAACCTTTCTCCGGTCTATTGCTGTATTATCAGTCGGCCACCTGTATTCTGATTAGCTTTGAACTTTTTAACCCAATGGGTTATTAAGTAGAAAATTAGCTGTCACTGGAGTTGATGCACAGGCAATTGGTTTTCCAGAAAAGAACTTTAATTCCCCCTGCAAGTCCCTCTGTTGATAGCGAAGGTTATTTTCTCCCCTTAAAGCACAGTCTCTTTATCTTTGTTTCCATGATGAAGTCTGTTCCTCCCTACCCCCCACTCCCAACTTTCAGAGAGATCCATAAAAAAATCATTTCGGCCCTGGCTTTTTTTTTTGCAGTGGCTTTCTCTCACACTGTAATTTTACCAACAATCTGTTATTAGTCATTAGGACCAGAGAGGGAGACTTTTTCCTCACTGTGTTTGCTCTTCTGAATGAGGATTTGAGACCCCATTTGTATTTTTTTGCTGGTCTTATGATTTTAGCTCAGTTTTCCTTTCATGTTTCCCAAAGGAGTCCACTTTCACTTGAAATGAAATTAAACACAGAAAGAGCTGGAGACCCTCAGCAGATCAGGCACCAAATGCGGGGAGAGAAACGGTTTCAGAACCCAATAAAGTGACATCGACCTAAAGCCCTTCTCTCTCCACAGACAGTGTCTGATCTGCTGAGGGCTTCCAGAAATTTCTGATTTTATTTCAGATTTGCAGGGATGGCAGAATTTTACTCGTGCTCTAAATCACCCTCCAAAGAATGGGCCCAGCCCAGCGTGGAACTATATCGGTTGTACTTTCATGTCACTGGGTCAAAATGCTGGAGCTGCCTTCCTTTCTACTCCAATGCACTGCAGTGGTCCCAGAAGGTGGCTTACCGTAACCACAGGCATGTTATTGTGAAGATGCTGGTGATCTCCTCCCCACAGTCTCCAGTGCAATCACATTCTCCCTATAGCCGGGTGAACACAATTACACACAGTACTCCAGCTGTGACCTACCCAAAGTCCTCCACAGCTTCAACATAACCTCCCTTTAACTTATTTCTTCATTTTTCTACTCTTTACCTGAGACTTTTTTCCCGAGATACCTTGCACTTAAGATGACACCATGACTGGCAACTTTGTACACATTTGATTGTACTCCTGTATCCCTGTACTTGAATTCACATGACAATAAAACCTCATTCTAATTCTAATTATAATTGCATAATTTTATAATCTATGCCACAACTAATAGAGGCAAGTAGCCCATATGTTTTCTTAACCACTCTATTAACCTGTCCTTCTTTATAACGGATGAAATATTTAAAAAAAGAATTCACAGGGCCTCGATAACAAAGTGTGGAGCTGGATGAACACAGCAGGCCAAGCAGCATTTTAGGAGCACAAAAGCTGACGTTTCAGGCCTAGAGGGTGTCGTTGGCCCATCCAGCATTTATTGCCTATACCTTATCGCGAAGGGGGTAGTTAGGCGTCCGTTCTCCCTGGAAACATTCCAGGCAATCAAGGGACTGTACCAGGCCTAGGACTGGGAGAATTGAAAGGAAAGGTTTACAAGGTACAGGAATAGCCAGTGCATTAACATACCCTGCAGGAACCATTGCTAATGATGTATTCGCAAGAAAGGGCATTAATGAGAATGCAGCATTATATGAAGAGGTATTACAGGCCTTAGATACCTAGTACTAGGGTTGACAAGAATGACAGCAACTCTGCTGAAGCATACAAGATTCTTAGGGAACATGATGGTGTCCATGTAGAAAGGCTGTTCCCCTTTGTGGGAGGACCAGAGGGCATATCCTCAAACTAACTGATCTCCCATTTAAGCCAGAGTTGGGAGAAATTTCTTCTCTCAAAGGGTAGTGAGTCTGGAATTGTTAACCATTGAAAGCTGTCGAGGTTGGGTCATCAAGGCTGAGATAGATAGATTCTGCATCAGTGCAGGAACCAAGGATTTTGGGGGTAAGACGGGAAAGTGGAGTTGAAGATTGTCAGATCAGCCATTATCTTGCTAAATGGCCAAGCAGGCTTGATGGGCTGAACTGACTACTTTTGCTCCTTAGACTTTTGTGTATCCATACGTATGGATATTGAGAAAAATGGCTAAGGAGAAAGAATGTTTATGAAAGCAAATATTGGACTCAAACAACAAAGTTGCTTCCATCTGACAGTATTTCCCTTTATTCATTCAAGGGATGAGGGTGTTACTGACTTGGCAGCATTTATTGCCCATCCCTAATTGCCCAGGGGGCAGTTAAGCATCAACCACGTTGCTGTGGGTCTGGAGTCACATGTAGGTCAGACCAGGTAAGGATGGCAGTTTCCTTCCCTCAAGGACATCAGTGAGCCAGATGGGTTTTCTTCCTGACAATTGACAATGGTTTCACTGTCATCATTAGACTCTTAAATCTGGATATTTATTGATTTCAAATTCCACATCTGCTGTGGTGGGATTTGAACCAGGATCCCCAGAAGGTTATCTGGATCTCTGGATGAACGGTCCAGTGATAGTTCTGCTCGGCCATTGCCTCGCCCCACCTGTCCTCAAACAGGATTGCAGGACAGAGACTGTTTGTGGTAGAAAACAGGAACTTGACACTAGATTGAAAAGAAAGAAAGGAAACATAGAGAATAGGAGCAGCAGTAAATCATTCAACCCTCCAAGGTTGCTCTGCCATTCAATATGATCATGGCTGATCCTCCAACTCAATATCCAGTTCCTGCTTTTCCCTTTTGATCATTTTTGTCCCAAATGCTATATCTAATTTTCTCTTGCAAGCATACACTGTTTTGGTCTCGACCGCTGGTAGCGAATTCCAGAGGTTCACCATCTTCTGGGTGAAGAAATTCCTCCCTCATCTCAGACCCAAAAGGTTTACCCTGTCTCCTCAGACTATGACTCCTGGTTCTTGACTCCCCCATTGTGGGGAACATCCTTCCTGCATCTACACTGTCTAGCCCTGCTGGATTTTAGAGTTTTCTAGGTTTCCAACTTTGACTCAAGTGAAGAGTAAGATACTCGACCACTGAGCCATTGTTCTGTGTCTCTACCGTGACAACACTGTAATTAATCAACTGAAAGGCTTGGGAGACCAGAAAAGAACATATGTATATTTCTATACATCAGGCTGAACTCAACAGGACCCGGTGGAGCAGACTGGTCCCAAACTGTCATTTTTCACATGCAACAATCACAGCACCTCGTCTGCCATTTCAGTGATTTGGTGAACAGCTACAGTTGCAATCTGAGTTCCTCAGCTCACCTCAAAGATCCTCTGTCTTCTCTAAGAGGTGAGCTGCACCTGCCAACACAACCCCCCATCCCAAGATGCTTTTCAGGATCTTCATTAGTCAGGAATTATGGAGAATTAATGCAGGGAGGTTGCTTCCTCTTTGATAGAGAGTTTAGGATCAATGGGCATAATCTAAGAGTAAAGACTCCCCCAGTTAAGACAGAGATTAGAGACACTTTTTTTTTCTCTCAGACAATTATGAATCTGTGGAATTCTTTACCACAGAAAGATGCTGAGGCTGGGTCTTTAGGTATGCTCAAGGCTGAGTTAGGAAAATTTTTAACCAGTGAAGGAATTAAAAGAAAAGGCAGGAAAGTGGAGTTGAGGATTATCAATTCTGCCCTGCACAGTCCAAAACTGTCGGCTTTGATCTGAGTCCACATCCAGCCTTAACTGATCCAGTACAGTGAGCCTAGATTGCCAGACTCATGCAATTGAGCACAGAACAAGTGAACAACTTGCTCTGCAGTTACCAAAAGCAAAAAGCTGGGGAGAGATCCAGGGATTGGAAACAGAACCGAGGAAGAGCATCTCCATGGCAAGGCGGAAAGTTTGGAGAATATGTAGAATATTCAATTGTTGGGCCGCTGAGCCAGGATGTCTTTCCCTGAGCTCTCCCAAAGTGCACACTCTCACCAACTAACATTGTTGCCTATCGTAACAAGCCACATTAAAAGCTATAGTAAGCAACAGACCTTCCCTATGTCATGTCAGGAATTATTATGTACATTATCACAGGCCATAGGCAGAAGCCTGTTGAATAAACACACAGGGTTTGGCTCAGCTAATATCATTTAAATCTACCTTCAAATACATCTGACAAGCCATTGATTGAATGTGGAGACCATTGGAGTTTCTAACAGAGAGACTAATTTACATTAAAAATCAGTTAAAATGAATCCCATGCAAGATTAAATATGCTAAATAGCAGGAGCGCACTAATTTGCTTCACCCATTTTGAGCAAGTAACTGTCTAAATATGTGATCAACTATCATTTGTCATACTTACTCTCTACGTTGAAGAATGCAGGAGGCAACTACTCTAAGTGGTATTTTTCTTGTGTGCGTTAGGATAAGAGCATTACTGGTGCGTGAAAAGAATCTAATTTGTCAGATAGTTGTTTCTTTCTCAGACTGGTGGTTTGGTTGAGTTGCAGCCATGATGGTGCATGTCAAATCTATTATGTTGGTGCCTCAGAACAGGTTGCAGCCCTCCAGCATACTGCGGTACCACACTCAAGCGATTTGCATCAAAAACGCTTCATCCATCCCCAAACTACAGATCTTCCCCAAGCTTCTGCAGAGAGGCCGATAAAGGACTGAGACTGAGAACTTGTTTGCCAAGGGCAGAAAGGAAAACCGAAGAATGGACATCCTTGCAAGGTTGGCAGCTTTGACTCAGATAGCTCACCTCACCTCATCCCTAGGCTGCAGGCTCAATTCCACTTGTGCAATACTAAGCGTGTGCTGGCTGTGCTCTTGCCAGGTGTGGCCTTTCAGATGAGATGTTAAAGTGAGACCCAATTTCTCCTGATAACAAGGTGTAGAGCTGGATGAACACAGCAGGCCAAGCAGCACCAGAGGAGCAGGAAGGCTGACGTTTCGGGCCTAGACTTGAGAGATCCCATGACTCTATTTCCAAAAAGAAAATGCAGGATAACCATCCCTCATACCTTGACCATCAAGTATCCCTCAATCAGCATCACTGAAAACAGACCAATTCATTGGTTTGTGTAATTTAATGGTAACTCACTTCCCAAGTCCTGACTAGCGCTGTGGTCATGGAAGTTTAAATCCAATCCTGAGGGAATTTAAACGTAATAAAATACAAGACTTATTTCTAATCATCATAAAACTACTACTGCTTTCTTTCAATTATCTCCCAATTCTCCCCCCGCCTCTCCTCTCCCTCAACTATCACCTCTCCAGATCAAAAACAGAAATTGCTGGAAAAGTTCAGCAGGTCTGGTAGCAACTGTGAATAAAAAAGTCAGATTTAACGTTTCGGGTCCTGTGATTGAGTTCTGAGGAAGGGTCACTGGACCAGAAATGTTAACTCTGACTTTTTTCTTCACTGATATAGCCAGACCTCCTGGGCTTTTCCAGCAACTTCTGTTTATGTGCCTGATTTACAGCATCTGCAGTTCTTACCTCTCCAGATCATATGGCCATGCAATTCCGAAGACTAGCTCCAGTTCCTTACCTAAGACTCAATTCCTCTGAAGCGTAGAGAGGGAATGACAAGTGAATAGGTGTCAGCAACTACCAATAATCTCCTTGTATCTGCACATCTTCAGGAATTTCGTGAGTAAGCTATCAGTTAATAGTCAGGGGACAGTGACCAAGTCATTTACTCTTTGTCTAATCCAAGGAAGTTTGGGATCTACTCTGGAACGCTTTGGTATTGCTTCGGCTGAGATCAACTCTCTCAGCACTGATTGTGAATCAAACCTAAGGTCTCTAGGTGTTCAGCGCACTCTCTTTTAGCCTCGTGTATCTGAATCTTCAGTTTTATTGCATTGGTTAGGATCATGCGTTAATGGGTACAGCATTTGGGCCACTGACTCAGTGTTGTCTCTTTCAAAGTGCAATCCAGTCAGTCCCTGTGTCCTACATTTTCCTCATTATGCTTTGATTCTCTCAAGTATTTATTCAATTCCTTCTTGAAATCTGTGTGTGCACCACCTGAGCAGGCAGCACTTTCCATTTCCGAACCACTTCAGCACAGAAACACCTTTCTTCATGTCACCTTCAGTACATTTGCCATTAACTTAGCCCTGTACCTACTGTTCATTCCTGCTTCAGCCATAGAGTCAAAGATTCGCACAGCATGGAAGCAAACCCTTTGTTCCAACTTGTCCATGCTGACCAAGTTTCCCCAACTAATCTAGTCCTACCTTCCTGCATTTGGCCCATATCCCTCTAAGCCCTTCCTATTCATACCCATCCAGATGCCTTTTAAATGTTCTAACTGTACCAGCTTCCATCACTTCCTCTGGCAGCATATTCCATACATGCACCACCCTCTGCATGAAAAAATTGCCCCTTAGGTCCCTTTTATATCTTTCCCCTCTCACACTAAACCTATGCCCTCTAGTTTTGGACCCCCCTACCCTGTGGAAAAGATCTTGACTGTTCATTGTATCTATGCCCCTCATGATTTTATAAACCTCTGTAAGGTCACTCCCTCAACCTCCTACACTCCAGTGACAAAAGTCCCAGCCTATTCAGCCTCTCCATATGACTCAAACCCTCCAGCCCCTTGTAAACCTCTTTTGAACCCTCTCCAATTTAATAATATCCTTCCTGTAGCAAGGTGACCAGAACTGGAGGAAGGTGTAAGGGAGATGTCAGAAGTAGGTTCTTCACACAGAGAGTGGTGGGTCTGTGGAATGCGCTGTCGGCAGTGGCAGTGGAGTCAGATACTTTACAGACATTTAAGCGGCTCTTGGATAGGCACATGGATGGTAGTAAAATGTAGGGTGTGCAGGGTAGTTTGATCTTACAATAGGATAACAGGTCGGCACAACATCATGGGCCGAAGGGCCTGTACTGTGCGGTACTGTTTGATTTTCTAACTGTACGCATTACTTCAAAAGTGGTTTCACAAGTGTATAACCTAGTCATTCAAAAATGTTTCTCTCTATTTCCTCTGCAGTCCTGTTGCTTTTAGTAAACAGTAAATATGTCAAAGAAATGTTTATCAAATTCAAGAAGTTCAATTTCACTGATATCTAATGTAAGGATACCATGTTAAAGCAAGCATTCCATAGGTTGTACTTTGATTTAATGTACAAATGTACTACCTGGTGTATCACTGAGAAATTGAGGGAACCTCAGGTTCAATCTTCAGCCAGCACCATTTAAGCAAGACAGAAATTGTATTCTTACTGTCGGCTCAGTGCTCCTTTACGTCAGTTATTTATGGGTTGGTGCACGAAATGACCAGTCGGTGTTGCTGTGCCACAATGTCCCCTATTGCCAAGGGTCTGTGAAGAAATTCATGTGGCCAGTAATGACTGTAAGTCTGCCCAGTGTCTAATCCTCATGGCCACTGGCTGAGATGGAAGAACGTGCGTTTGGGTCAAGCACTGGAATGAAGGTAATTCACAGAATGTTTTCACATAAAGATGTGATGCAATGTTTCTGCTGCTCACATTAATTAGATCATCGCATGGAAGGTCAACCAAGAACACAGGAGCAGATGGTCACTTAACCTCTCACACTTGTCCACCACTCAGTCAGGTCATGTCTGATCTGTGAATTAACTCAAAGGACTAAAATGGCACAATCCTGCTACAATCTCCTATGTTTCTACACAACTCCATTTATTCAGCTTTCGTCCGTATTCTTTGATAACTTTGGCTGACAAAAGTCAATTAGAGTCATGGAGTCATATAGATATACAGCATGGAATCAGGCCCTTTGGTCCAACTCGTCTGTGCCAACCACATATAAATTAATCTAGTCCCATTTGCCAACATTTGGTCCATATCCCACCAAACCTTCCCTTGGTGTACCCAACTAGATGCCTCTTAAATGTTGTAATTGTACCGGCCTCCACCTCTTCCTCTAGCAATTCATTCCATTCACTCACCACCTTCTGTGTGAAAAATGTTGTCCCTTAGGTCCCTGTTATATCTTTTGCCTCTCCCCTTAAACTTATGCCCTCTAGTTTTGGGCTCCCCTACCCTGTAGAAAAGACCTTGACTATTCACCCTTACGATTTTTTAAACTTCTATAAGGTCACCCCTCAGCCACGGCACTCCAGGGAATATAGCCCTAGCCTATTCAGATTCTCCCGATAGCTCAAACACTTCAATCCTGGCAACATCCTTGTAAATCCTTTCATGATCTCTTTTCATTCTTTTGTGGGATGTGGGTGTCACTCATCACATTGCATGCATTGCTCATCTCTATTTGCCCTTGAACTGATGGCACATTAGGTCCATTTTAGATGGCACTTCAGAAGCAACTACATTGTTGTGGACCTGGAGTCACCTTTAGACAAGCCCAGGTACGATTGGTTGATATTCTTCCCTATAGCACAGTCATGGACGAGATGAAACTTTTGTGATAACTGATGGTAGTTTCACGGTTTCATTCCAGATTTATTAGTGATGGGATTTGAACCTGCATTTCCAGGGCATTAGCCAGTACCTCTGGATTTCCAGCACAGTAACATCAACACTATGTCACTGCCTCCACTTTCTCTTCCAAGGTGAGCCACTGTGCCAACAGTGTTGTCACTGGCTTAGCTTTCCCAGTAAATTAGGCTCATGATCTTGGAACACAGCTTCAAAATCCAGCGGTAAAATTCAATCTTCACATTGTGGAGTATCAAGCCAGTCTCAGGCCATTGACAATTACCATCAATTTTTGCAAAAACCTATCTGGTTCATCAATGACCTTTAGGGAAAGGAAATCTGCTGTGTTCACCTAGATCTGGCTTACAGACCGAGTCCAGTCCCACAGCAACATGATTCATTCGTCAATCCCCTCTGAAATAGCCACTTTGTTAAACAAGTAACCACTGTTAGCCAGGCCAGCAAATCCTCTGAAAGAATACAGAAAAAAATTATATGATGCTATGTCACTTCTAGCAGAGATGTGGAGATGCCAGCATTGGACTGGGGCGGACAAAGTTTGAAGTCACACAACACCAGGTTATGGTCCAACAGGTTCATTTAAAATCACAAGCTTTCGTAGCTCTGCCCCTTCACCACCTGACCCGAAGGAGCAGCGCTTCAAAAACTTGTGATTTTAAATAAACTTATTGGATTACAACCTGGTATCTTGCAACTTCTGACTTCTATCAATAACATTTCCAATCACTTCCTGTTACAATGGATCATTCTGAGATGGTGTTTGGCAAACTCAATAGGAATGGTTCAAGGGATATGGAACGGAAGTGTATCAACATGAGAAAGAAAAGACACAAATAATAGAAAGAAAGCATTAAAGTCAAGCAAGCAAATTGCAAGCAGCTTTTTTTAAAATCAAAAACATAAGAAGTTATTGAGTCTAAAATCATTTGAAGAGCAACGCAATGATATTGCGAAGGGTAGGAACACAGTGGAAAGCTAGGTTAATGGCTGTGGTGGGAGTGAACCTTCCTAGGCTCAGGAAGCACAGGCAGTCTCTTACAAAAATACATTTAAGATTGAAATTCTGGCAGATCAGCCAGTAATGTATGGAACAGTTTTCACATCACCCTCCACATATCAAGGCAATAACTGCTGATGTATTTGCACTAACTACAGTAGAAGGCATTTTCTTATTTCCTGAGTTCCAAATATACCACCCATAAATGCACTTCATCTTCCGCTGTGTTGTTAACTTGGGTTTCCTAGGCAAGAGATTAAGGAGTGTTTGCAGTGAGATTTTTGAGATCATTAATGTAATCAAAAGTGCAGATTGAGAAAAACATTTTGCTCTGTTGGGTCATTGGGGTTTCAGATTGGGACCAAGCTATCTGAGGGTGAGGTTAAAGGTTGAAATCCGAAACTCTCCCCCAGCAAAAGTCACTGAGGCTACAAGTCAAATCATCATTTCAAAACTTGAATACATTGATTTTTCACTGGAGACAGGGATCTGAAAGCAGATGGCTGAGTAAATGAAGACTGCGTTACAGTTCAGCTACAATCTCATCAAACAGTAGTACAGCTAGGCCCAAGTGATAGATCACTGACCACTGCTGTCCTTATGATTCTCCATTCGCTTCCACCAGCAACAAGGCAAAATGTTGGCATCATCCAATGACTGGATGATACCAAGACTGGTGTTATAGTGGACAGTAAGGAAGGTTGTCTGAGGTTACAAAGAGATCTTGATCTATTGGGCTAATTGTTTGAAGAGTGGCAGATGCAGTTTAATTTGGATAGATGCAAGGTTGTGCATTTTGGTAAAGCAAACAAGTGCAGGGCTAACATAATTAAAAATAAGGCCTTGGGTACATGTAGAACAGAAAGACCTAGAGGTTCAGGTAAGTAATTCTTTCAAGTCTGCTTCACATATAGACAGGGTGGTTAAGAAAGCATTTAACATGCTTGCCTTCATTGATCAAACCTTTGATATGACAGTTGGGACACCATGTTGAGGTTATGCTGTACAGTGGTGAGGCCTCTTCTGTCTCCTTGCTTCTTACTGAAAGTTTGAGTTAGGGTTCAGAGCAGCATAATGAAAAGCAGGATCGTGGACCCTGTCTTCTGCTTCTGACATCTGAAATTAAAACGAATGGTCTGTTAGTTCCATCCTTGGCTCAAGAAAATATTTTGGACTGGATATTTGTAAAATGCTGCAGCTCATTTGCTGTGAGACCCTGTGCACCTAATTGATAGGGCTCTGGATCAATATCTCTGCTGAAGGACAACAGAATCAGAGAATTGTTAAGGTGCAGAAGGAGGGCCATTCAGCCCATTGTGCCCACACTAGCTCCATTACCTTGCATCAAGCTCCTCCATTTTCCCCATAGCCCTGCACGCTATTTCTATCCAAAAAACCATCCAATGCCCCTCTTGTTTGCGCCAATTGAACCTACCTTCACCACATTTCCAGGCACCTCTGAGAACTCAGGGTTCATGCATCTCAACAGTGCTGCTTTGTCAACTGATGCCAAATGCTCAAGCCTTGGGAATGAGGTTTGAACCCACAATTTTCAGACTGAGAGACAATAATATCCCTGCCGAGCCCAGACTGCTGCTCATCACAGAGATTACCATTTGTCGAGTGCGAAATGAGCTCAGTGTTGCGTCTTAACTGGAGGTTAGTGCACCTCCCTCTAGAGGCTGAGTGGGTGGCACCCTGTCCATGCCAGGATGTCTCGTGCCTGACTGCTGGTCAGAGCAGGGATGACAGGAGAAACAACCATTTGCTGCCTTGGTGTGGCTTCCTCATGAACCCACTGAACACTGTCAACTTCGAAGGAAAATTGTGGATGGTTCAATATTCTTATTATTCTTTTTTTAAGCAGCACTTACTCAGACTTTCTAAATAGCAGAAGTCATGCAGCACCTTCTACAGAAGGTGATTGTGTATGCAATGTGGGTTGTAAACACTGTACAATGTGTAATGTGGGCAGAAGAAACACTTGCACATCATCCAAATTAACAGTTACAATTACTCAGTAACAGGGGTGATTGCAGGGAGTGTAGGTTGAAAACGGGTCCGGATTTGCACTCTCAATATATATACACGAAACAATGGGTCCTGCAGAAGTAACGCCACAAACATGCATGGCATTATATCAAAGGTATTTAAATAGCACCTTGCACCTCCATAGGAAGTCCCAGAACAATAAAGTATTTTCAAACTAGAGTCATAGAGAACACACAACTCCTACAATGCAAGATCCCAGAAACAGAGATGTGAAAATGACCAGAGAATCTTGGCCGTGGGACTGCCTTGCTAACCAGGACTCGGAGCAAATCAGCAATTGGCATTTAATGGCGCTGGTTTCTTTTGACAATTTACTTGGAATAGGTTGACAAGATTTTTCGTTTCAATGACACTGAGGCCAGGGTACAAGTCTCCGAAAAGAGTTTGAGCCACTTCCTCGTAAGCTTCAGAGGAAAGAAAATTGAAAGCAATGAAAAATCATTTGCTAATTTACTGTTGACCTGTTTTAATATTCACTGGTGAGATGTGGCTGGACCAGCATTTATTGTCCATCCCTAGTTGCCCTGGAGAAGACAATGATGGATTGTCTTTTTGAACTGCTGCAGTCCATCTCCTGATTTGCTTTAACATAGATTTTGCACCATTGATGGGACTAAATTCTGACACATTAACAAAGAGACAAATATTGACTTGCACATTAGGCACAGTTTCCATTGAAGCAGTTCTATGTGTTCTGTCACATTTACCTCAGAAGGCAGGGAGGAAGGTCGCGTTTAATGTCAGCGTCTCTAACAAGGCCGCACTCTCTTGGTCATACTTTTAAGGTGAGAGGGGGCAAGTTCAAAGGAGGTGTGTGAGTTTTTTACACTGAGAGTGTCAGGAATACACTGACAGGGGAGATACAAGCAGATATGACAGTAATTTTCAAGAGGCATTCAGGCAGATACCTGAATAGGCAGGAAATAGAGGAATATGGACCATGTGCAGGCAGATGGGATTAGTTTAGAATGGTATCATAATTGGCTCAGATATGGTGGGCCGAAAGGCCTGTTCCTGTGTCGGACCTGATAGCTGCTGAGGAAAAGTGGTCTTTATGCTGATGACGGGGGTTGGGGGTAAAGGAGTGTATGGTTAGGGGTTAACTCTGTTTTCTCTAAACAGGTGCTGCCACACTTGTCGAGTTTCTCCAGCAATTTCTGTTGCGTTAGAATTGTCAGTCTAGATTATGACAACAAGTCTCTGAAACTGATCAAACTTGAAGGCAAGAGCACTGCACGTCCAAACACTTTCAGATGAAGCATCCTATTGTTAACTGAGGGACCTTACATTGTTCACAAAAGACTGCGAATGGAACACCATTTTGAAACTGAGTGAGGATCAGTGCACTCACTCTGTATCAGGGAGCTGAGGATTTACAGACTATTCAACATTGTATTGTTTACATGTTCCAGTCTGACACCAGTTATGATCTTGTTCACACCAGGAAGCATCAAGCATTGGTGAGAGAGCCTGGAACATGGCCAAGCATGTGAAAGTTGAGAGAAAGAACTTTAAAATGAGACCCGGATTGTTCAGGTGTTATGTTAGGAAGTTGTTTCTTTATGCAGAGAGTGGAAATACAGAATTCACTTTCCTCAAAAATCTGTCGAGATAACTGCAAAGGTCAAAACAGATGTGGATAGCAATCCCCTTGTCCACCTACATTCTTTCACTCTCTTGGTCTGGGCTCTGTGTCCCCCTAACCCCTTGTACAAGCAAAAGGTTATCCATAAAATAAACCATTATGTGAATGCTGGAGATCTGAAACAATCAAAAACAGAAATTGCTGGTGAATCTCGACAAGTGTGGCAGCACCTGTTTAGAGAAAACAGAGTTAACATTCTGACCTGTCTTCGGACCTGATAACTGCTTAGCAAAAAGTGGTCTTTATGCTGATGACAGGAGGTTGGGGGGAAAGGAGTGTATGGTTAGCGGTTAACTCTGTTTTCTCTAAGCAGGTGCTGCCACAGGGATTCACCAGCAATTTCTGTTTTTGATTGTTTCAGATCTCCAGCATTCACATAATGGTTTATTTCATGGATAACCTTTTGGTTGTGCAAGTGTGTCATGGGTTTATGAAAGGAAGGCAGTCCCTTACTTTTCGATGAGAACAGGCGATCAGGGCTCAGAAATCTCTGTTAAATTTCCTCCTCACCATCTCTGCTCCAGTTGGAGTAGCAGCAGGTTGGTCTTGTGTGAATTTCAGGATGGTGCTGATGGACAACATAAGAACTTCCCTGGCTCTG
This sequence comes from Stegostoma tigrinum, assembly GCF_030684315.1. Lineage (NCBI taxonomy): Eukaryota > Metazoa > Chordata > Chondrichthyes > Orectolobiformes > Stegostomatidae > Stegostoma > Stegostoma tigrinum. The sequence goes on from NC_081363.1 coordinate 11,420,461, forward strand.
CATTGTATATAGGCTCCTACACAGCTTTTCTAAGAAACCGTATCGACAAAGCAACATTGATTTGCAAGAGGACTGACATGACATTTGGAATTGAAGATGGAATTGGCATGACTAGATTTTTTTCATTGCAGGACCGAAACAATCACAGCAAAACATTTCACAGAGATGTGAATGCTGTTACTCGATGTTCACAGGAGGATTGACAATGCGGTGATGAGTAACCTTATCTCTGAGCCTGGGGTTTTTGGTTCAATCCCCATTCCTGGGTACAATAGCATGGCTGAACAGACTGGCTATCAATCTGCAAATCCTTGCAATGTACCCTAAGAGTGGGATTCTTTGCCAGCCAGGTGACGGAACCAAAATTGGAGCTTCTACAGTCAATATCCATAGCTCCAGACTACAATGTACAGACATATTTCCATCAACCTAGAATCATAGAGTCAAACAGTTGTATAGCATGGAAATAGACCCTTTGGTCCAATTCGTCCATGCCAACCAGGTATTCTAAATTAATTTAGCCCCATTTGCCAGCATTTGGCCCATATCTCTTTAAACGGTACCTATGACTTTTAAGTGTTGTAATTGTACCAGCCTCCACTACTTCCTTTAGTAGTTCATTCCATAAACTCACCACCCTCTGTGTGAAAAAGTTGTCCCTCAGATCCCTTTTTAATCTTTTCCCTCTCACCTTAAACATATGCCCTCTAGTTTTGGACTCCGCTACCCTGGGGAAAAGCTTGATTATTCACCTTATCTATTGCCCTCATGATTTTATAAACCTCTACAATGTCACCCCTCAGCATCTCATGCTTCAGGGAAAAATAGCCCCAGCCTATTCAGCCTCTCCCTGTAGCTCAAACTCTCCAACCCTGGCAACATCCTTGTAAATCTTTTCTGAACCCTTTCAAGTTTCACAAAGCCTTTGGTATAGCAGAGAGACCAGAACTGAATTCAGTATTCCACAAGTAGCCTCAACAATGTTCTGTACAGCCACAACATGTTGATCAAAGATGTTCCAAAACACCTCTGGAGCATATGGAACTTGAACTTGGGCTACCCAGCTCAAAGTTTGTGATACTACCTCTGTTCGCCTAGAGTCTTAAAGATTACAGCGTGTACATTGTAACTCTGATTCCTGGGGAAACGGGCTGGTGTGGATCAAGTTGGTGCCAACAGCATGGGATTTGCTCAAGGATGGCATTTCGGACCTGCCTCCTCTCTCTTTGAATTTCTATTATTTCAAACTTTACACCATTTGGAAAGTACTTCATTTTATCCTTTTTTTGGTCTAAAATAGCTGACCTCACATCTGTCTGTTGAAATCCATTTTCCACCATTTTTCACATTTACTTAAATCTATTAATGTGTCTTCATAATTTTATGATTCCACCTAAACTGCTTACCTGTGGGTTATCCTGCCTTTGGGCAGGCAGCTTAAACAAAAGAAGACAGAGTTAATTATCGAACTTTTGTTTGAATGCTTTTGTGCTATGAATTGAAGTTGTAGCAAATTCCACATATCAGCCGCAAACCCATTTCTCCTGAATTCCCTGCTATTGTCATATATTTACGACTGTAATTCTGGTCTCTCGTGGAAATGGAAGCAGCTTCCTTACAGTTACCCATTCAGACCATATTGCAGTCATAGAAGATTCTTGTGCTGCAGTAGCAATGTTCCTACCTCTAAGCCAGGAGGCCTGGGTTCAAGTCCAACCTGCACCTGAGGTGTCTAATAACATCTCTGAACAGGTTGACTAGAAAATATCTACTCATTGGAATCTAGAAGAGTGAGAGGTGATCTCATTGAAATTTCCAGAATTCTGAAGGTGCTGGTCCATAATAAATGCTGAGAGAATGTTTCCCCTTATGGCAGAGTCGAGAACCAGAGAGCATCGAGTCAGAATGAAGGGGTACTAATTTCAGACTAAGAGGAGGGGGACTTTCTTCTCTCAGAGGGTTGTGAGGTTTTGGAACTGTGGGAACTGAGTCTTTGTGTATATTTAAGACTGAGGTAGATTGATTCTTGATCAGTCGAGGAAGCTATGGGGAAAGAGCAGGAAAGTGGGTGTGTGGAATGTCAAATCAGTCATGATCCTTTTTAATGGTGGAGCAGACTTGCCAGGCCAATTGACCTGCTCCTGTTCCTATTTTTTAAGGTCTTATATCATCATGATCTTGTTCAAATCACCTCGTCAACATTCCCTTTCCTGGACAAGTGGTGATCTGACTGTAAGGCTTCACCCAATAACTCACCTTCATCCTCTCTCTACCTTTCCCAAATCTCTCCATCCTTGCTCCATTATGGGAACCGTGCTGTTCACAGCGCTCAAAGTGATTCTTTACACAGAGAGTTGTGAGAGCATGGAATGCGTTGCCAGCAGCAGTTGTGGAAGCAAGGTCATTGGGGACATTTAAGAGACTGCTGGACATGTATATGGTCACAGAAATTTGAGGGTGCATCCATGAGGATCAATGGTCGGCACAACATTGTGGGCTGAAGGGCCTGCTCTGTGCTGTACTGTTCTATGTTCTACGTTCTAATGAAGGCTCAATCAAATTTAACATGATGGCTCTGTTTCTCAATTCTGTAAATTGCAACTTCTCTCTGTGAAATGCCGTCCCTTATTTTCCATTTGATTCTCCTCAAACTTATTTTGTATTGACAGGCTGTCGGCAGCTGAAGCACAATATTGCTGCCCTTTTCCAGGCAGGGGATGACTGTGTCCTCAAACCAGAGTCGTCCCACTGAGAGAGGAAGTGACATTTCTGGGTCCGAGAAATGGAACTGAATGCTGCATTGCCCACCCTCCAGCCCCTCACTACACCCTGTCATCCCAAAACAAAAGTCAGGCAAGAAGCGATTCAACCGAAACATAGAGAGGACTGATCTTCATAAATTAGGCTTTTGTGGCGTCTCTGCTTCACATTCCGGTCCGTGGGTATCCCCCGAGGGGCTCCCGTCAAAGGGTCTAGGCCCGAAACGTCAGCTTTTGTGCTCCTGAGATGCTGCTGGGCCTGCTGTGTTCATCCAGCCTCACATTTTATTATCTTGGATTCTCCAGCATCTGCAGTTCCCATTATCACTGAAACTTTTTCAGGGTGCTTTCTGTCAGGGACTGTCAGAACATTTTCTCTCTTTTTGTTTCGGCAGTGATTAAACAGTTACGCTGGTGCCAAATCAGAGGCGGAAGAAGGCAGGGTGACATTTTCCTGGCAATGCATCGTAATGCAGCTGGAAACATCGTGATCCAAAGCTGCAATAGGAATTAATCAAGTGGAAGGCGGCTCATTCGGTCGCTCAAAGAAATGTGAACACACACTACACAAACCAAAAAAAAAACAAAAAGACTGCCACGCTTCAGCTCCAAACGGGAAGTTTTTCAACTCTTCGACACAAATAACATCCGCAGTTCTGATTTCACATCAGCTCTGTTTCTTGTTCCATTGCTGAGCTGGGATGGAGAGGGGGAATGGGGAAGGGTTGGGGGTGGGAGTCATCATTGTTGCTCAGTACCATTCGTCTGGCTGGTACGGCTGATTTTCCAGTTGGCTGAACCAAGAACTGTGTCTCCACTGAGCTGTGAACAGGGAAACAGCACAGCCGCTGCAGCAAAGAGCGTGTTTCACAGGCCAGACCGCTGGTAAAGCATGGGATTTGGAACTCAGGGAAATGTTTCTTTCTCTCCCAGATGGTTGTGAGTCTTTGGAACTTTCTCCCACTTTAATGAGGGTGGAGGCAGAGCCTTTCAATATCATTAGGGCTGGTCTAGGTAAATTATTCAAAGCAAAGCGGGGAAAGGTTGTGTGGGGGGCGGTCAAGCTGGAAGGTGGAATCACAGCAGCGATAGGCTGCTGAAGGAGGTCATTTGGCCATTTATATGGAGGATTTAGATGAGAATGTAGGAGGTGTTGTTAGAAACTTTGTGGATGGCACTGAAATTGGTGGGACATTGGACAGTCAAGAAGGTGGTCTAAAAGTACAAAGAAATCTTGATCAATTGGGTAAATGGGCTGAGGAGTGGCAAATGGAGCTTCATTTGGATAAATGTGAGGTGTTGCATTTTGATAAAGCAAACAAGGGCAGGACTTATACAATTAATGGTAGGGCCCTGGGTAGTGCTATGGAACAGACAGAACAGGGTTCAGGTATAATGAGATAATGGGAACTGCAGATGCTGGTGAATCCAAGATAACAAAGTGTGGAGCTGGATGAACACAGCAGGCCAAGCAGCATCTTAGGAGCACAAAAGCTGACATTTCGGACCTGGACCCTTTTCTGATGAAGGGCCTAGGCCTGAAATGTCAGCTTTAGTGCTCCTAAGATGCTGCTTGGCCTGCTGTGTTCATCCAGCTCTACACCATGTTATCTCAGCATCTGCAGCTCCTACTATCTCTGCTGCCAGAAATGAAGGGTTTGAGTTGTAAGGATAGGCTGGGACTGTTTTCACTGGACCATAGGAGTTTGAGGGGTGGCCTTATAGAGGGTTATAAAATCTGTGGGGGAAAATGATGGTGAATAGCAAAGGTCTTTTCTCTGGGGTGGGGGTATTCAAAACTAGGGGTCATATTTTTTAAGGTGACAGGAGAAAGTTTTAAATAGGAAATGAGGTGTAACTTGTTTTATGTGGAGAATGGTTTGTGAGTTCAATGTACTGCTAGGAGAAGTGGCGGATGCTGGTACAGTTGCAACATTTTAAAGACATTTAGATAATTTGGACATTTCGGTAGTAGATTCGCCAACTTTAAGTACATTTAAATTGTCATTGGACAAGCACATGGACGTACATAGAATAGTGTAGGTCAGATGGGCTTCAGATTGGTATGACAGGTCAGCACAACATCGAGGGCCGAAGGGCCTGTACTGTGCTGTAATGTTCTATGTTCTAAGTACATGCAGAGGAAAGGCTCTTGTACTTTATATCTCTATTAATAAAGCCGAGGATACTGTATGCTTCTCAACCTATCATGCCACCATCAGCGATCGCTGCACATAAGCACTCAATTATCTGTGCTCCTCGACCCTCTTTAGAATTGTGACCCCTACTCCACGTTGTCTTTCATCGTTCTCCTGTGCATCACCTCACACTTCCCTGCATTGGCCCCATCAGCCACCTAATTTCCCATGCCTCTGCTTGCCAATGCCGTTTTGGAGTTCAACACTATCCTGTCCTCATAGCTCACAATTCTTCCAAGTTTCACGTATTCGGCAAATTTCGAAATTGTCCCCTGTACACCAAGATGTAAATCATTAATATAGGTACAATAAGATCGATTCCAGCCTCCACTACCTTCCCAGAGCTCCTTCGGCCTTGGCTAAATAATTAGCCCCAGGCCGACGTTACAATACTGAAATAGTCCAGCAACTTGCTGCTTTTGGGATTTTGCTGTGTGCTATTTCACTGTCGCCTTTCCTCACATCTGAATGGTAATCAAGGATGCGACAGGCACTACTGAAATGCCAACTTTCTTTTTCTCTCTCTCTCGCTGAAGTGCATCATTGACCCTGAAGCCCTCACCTCTCCCACTGTCTCCCTCTGGGCAGTTTGTGTAGTCCTTTTTTTTGCCAGAGTTTCAGGCTATTGAGAAAGTAACACAGATTCCGATATTCCAGGCGTCAGGCTTAATTTAGAAGCAACATCACCTCAAGCTGTTATATAATATGACAGAGATCTAAGATTATAATCCAATTTTATGTGCACATACATTCCCACTAATTAATTCACACAGCTATTTTACACCAATCATTCATTTCAGAACGAAAGTAGAAACCTTTCACTCGGGTCTTAATTTGAACTCTTTGAATCATCAAAGGGAAAAACAACATGGTGTGTATGGCTGACAGAGGATATTGAGATTAGGCAAACAAATCAAGATGTTTTCTGCCTGTATTTGTCCCTAAGTAGACAAACCTGTGACAAGTGCACTCAGACAGCTGTTGAATTTACAGCGTGTCCTGATTAATTAATCCATGTTGCCTAAATGTTTTTCAATGTGAACTATCGACCATCAGGCTACAAGGGTTTTTTTTTAATAAAATGTCACTATGAAAAGCCTTGTCTCAGGGAACAGTGCTGCCTTTAGGGGTCAGCCAGGAGTATGCAGGAGGTGGTAAAGCACAATGTCAGATGGCAGGAGCAAAATACCAGTGAGATGCAGGAATCCGTACCCAAAACCAAAAATGCTGGGCATCACAGCGGGTCAGGCAGCATGCATGGAGAGTCAGCGTGCTAATGTTTGGAGTCATAGAAGCCCTAAGCATGGAAGCAGGCCATTCAAATCCACATTCGCCCTCTGAAAAGCATCCCATCCAGACCCGCCCCATTCCTGTGATCCTGCATTTCCATGGCTAACTCACCTAGCCTGCACATTCCAGGACACAACAGGCAATTTAGCTTGGCCTAGCCACATGACCTGCACATCTTTGGACTGTGGGGTGATATCAGAGCATCTGGAGGAAGCCCATGCAGACACGGGGAGAATGTGCAAACTCCACACAGGCAGTTGCCCAAGGACGAAATTGAACCCGGGCATTTGCTGCTTTGAGGCAGCAGTGTTAATCACTGAGCCACTGTGCCTAGACTCGAAGCAGTTTGCTTTCTCTCCATGGCTGTTGCCTGACCCACTGTGATCTCCAGCATTTTTTTTTGTTTTCAGTACAATCACAGAAGGGCTTTCTTCAGGAGTAAAAACAACAATGCAATATTTGCCCTGATTGTCAGTGCTGGTAGCTCTATGGTATCTGCCATCTCTGTCAGTCAGTGGCAGGGGTGGGGGGTGGTAGTTATGTAAAAGTCCACGTCTTTGTATTTTAATTTGACCATATTCTGAAAGGAAAAAAAATAGGTATTGCTTCAAAAAAAAAGAGAAACTACATGGAGTTATCTGCAGCTTTGGGAAAACAAGCAGAGATAAGGGATGCATTTTGGATAATGCTTCTGTTTGGGAGTACTGACAAAGAATTGTCACTTTTGTATGTTTGCCCAGAGTCAGGTATTTTTAATTGGTTCAACTGGCTTGAGTTCGGAAGAGCCCAGCAGAGCAACAAACTCCATTGGAGGTAAATGAAAATGACAGGACTGCAGAGCTTGGTGTAGGGAATAGATGGGACAGTATTAATATCACTGGTAAGTCCTTGCTGGGTCGCATGTTCAAATCCCACCATTGAAGCTTCTGGAGTTTTAATCATTTCCTAAATCTGAAAACTGGAGTTCTGAGGACGAGATTCAAAACATGAACTCTGTTTCTCTCTCTACAAATGTTGCTGGACTTGCTGGGTTTCTCCAGCATTCTCTGTGTTTGTTTCAGATTTCCAACATCTGCAGCATTTTACTCTTATTTGCACACACTATCTGTTACACCAGCTTTAAACTCTGGAATACTCACCCTACACCTCTCTATCTCACTTCCCTCCTTTGAGACACTTTTAAAAACATACCTGTTTGATCTAACTTTTGGCCAATAATATCTCCTAATACGGTTGTCATACTTTGTTGCTTAATGTTGCAGTGAAGAGCTTTGGGATGTTTGGCTGTGCTAAGGGTGCTACATGAATGCAAGCGATTGTTATTGTTTGGGGTGCAAACGTACAAGGGGCCAAGGACGAACATTATAGAGATAAGACAGGCTGGGAATCAGGCTGAATGATCTCCTCAATGCCAATCACCAGCTTCAGACATGGACAGGTGCTGAACAAGATCTGACTGAGCATCCTGACACACTGCTAGCATACAATCATCTCTTTTGACTTGACCTCCTCCCGCGATCACCTACTGAACTTTCTTTTTTGATACATCTTTGAAGGATCACTTGCCATTCCATTATTGTTACAAAATTCACTTGACAAGGGAGCAAGCTTTTATGAATGATCCAGGGACAGTTCCTTTTAGATATAAAAGTAGTGCTATTCTATGTTTTGCAGACTGCTTTTGGAAAAGGTTACAGAGGCCCAGTGAAAGATAATGTTTATTGTATTCTTGTGAAAGTCCAGAAAATTAACCACGGCTCCTAATACAATAATGATTTCTTCAGAATTTATTTTATAATATGATGTGTTCTCCCAAAAAAAACAGGGCTGAGAACTGCTTGACACAAGCATTTAAAATTATGAAATCTTTAAATGGAGAGACAATGTCTTTATTTGCAGAGGAGTGCAAAACTTGGGCCTTAAGTACCAGGCTGGCACTGATAAATGGGTAGACGATGTGCCAGCAGTGTTGTCTCTTGACTGTTAATCCTGAGACCCAGGTAATGTTCTGGGGAATGTCTCTGATGAAGGGTCTAGGCCCGAAACATCAGCTTTTGTGCTCCTGAGATGCTGCTTGGCCTGCTGTGTTCATCCAGCCTCACATTTTATTATCTTGGATTCTCCAGCATCTGCAGTTCCCATTATCTCTAATGTTCTGGGGACCTGGGTTCAAATCCACTTTGCCCTTAGGGAGGGAATTCCAGGATTTTGACCCAGCGACTGTACAAGACAATAAATTTCTGAGTCAAAACGGCGAGTGGCTTGGAGGGGAACTTCCAAGTGCTGAAGTACCCATGTATCTGCTGCTTTGGTAGATGGTGGAATTTGAATAGACAATAATCTGGAAATTAGAGTTTAATGAAACCATTTCTGATTGTCAAGGAGAGGTGAAAACCCACCTGGCTTGCTAATGCCCTTTAGGGAGGGAAATCAACTCATCCTTACCTGGTCTGGCCTACCCGTGACTCCAGACCCACAGCAATGTGATTGGCTGTTAATTACTTTCTGGACGATTAAGGATAGGCAAATCTGGTCCAGATGGTGCTACCCACATTCCATGGATAAATAAAACAAAGAGTCAGAACTCAGTCAAATTTCAGAACATGAGTGTTGCTGGCGGATCCGGCATCTACTGCCCGTCCCTAGTTGCCCTTCAGAAACTGATGGTGAGTTGCCTTGTTGAACCACTGCAGTTCATGTGTTGCAGGGTGATCCACTTTGCCCTTAGGGAGGGAATTCCAGGATTTTGACCCAGCGACTGTACAAGACAATAAATTTCCAAGTCAAAACGGCGAGTGGCTTGGAGGGGAACTTCCAAGTGGTGAAGTACCCATGTATCTGCTGCTCTTGTCCTTTTAGATGGAAGTGGTTGTAGGTTTGGAAGTGGATGTTTAAGATAACCACAGATTCACTCATGGGATGTGAATGGAAGAGGAGGCTGAGAGGTGATTTATAAGAACTGTTGAAGATCATGAAGGGTCTGGACTGAGTAGATAGGGAGCAACTGTCTCCATAGGTTGATAAGTCAAGAACCAAAGGGCACAAATTGAATATCATTGGTAAAAGAAGCAATAAAGACTAGAGAAGAAATGTTTGCACGTAGTGTGTGCTGTTATGGTGTGCAATGCATTACCTGTGTGTGTGGTTGAGGCATTCCTTGAGGCATTCAAGAATTACTTGTGAAGGGGAAGATATGTAGAAGTTTTGGGAAGAAAGTTGGAGAAGGGTCGGTCTACTGGTGGATCGCTCGATGACAAGATGCATCTCTGGGTGGGATAACGTTCAGAGGGTCAGCATAGATTTTATGGGATGATTGGCCTCCAGGTGTACTGCAGGGATTTGATGGTTCTAAAACTACAAGAATTGTGCTATAACTGATCAATGTTCACAACAATAGTTCTTGTAACTCTGGGTGTTTTCACCTGGCCTAATACCCTGCCATCGCTTCTGCAAACATTTTGGTATATCGTTTGAATGGATTAGATTATTTCAAAGACCCCTCAGCCCATCTTGTCTGTGCTGGTCATCAAGCAGCTATGTATTTTAACCCCATTTTCCAGTACGTGGTCCATAGCCTTTTGTACAACAGCACTTCTAATGATCATCTCAAAACTTCCTAAATATCTTGATGGATCCTGCCCCTACCACCCATTTAGGCAGGGACCTTCAGACACCCACTACCCTATGGGTTAATTTTTTTTCATCAAATCTTCTCATGCTCCATACCTTAAGACTTTGTCCCCAGTTATTGACGTCTCTGCTAAGGGAAATGTTTCTCCCTATTCACTCTGATAATGCTCTTCAGAACTTCAGACACCTCAATCAGGTCTTCATCAGCCTTCTCTGCTCTAAGGAAAACAACCCCAGACCATCCTGTTCTCTTCAAAGCTGAATTACTCCAGCCCAGGCTGCATCACGGTAAATCTCCTCTGCACCGTTGCTCGTGCATTGCCAGATGAATTGTGACAGAGGTAAAATAAGTGCTACTTTTCACTGGTAACAGGAGGAATAATGGCAATCTGTATTTGGGAATACAATAGATACGACCACTGAGTTCTGGAATCCAAAGGGACCAGCTCTTGTGGGAATTCAATGAAGGGTTCATGTGATCTGGAACACATAAGCAATGCCCATAGCATCTAGATCCTAGCTCACCTGGAAACTAGAACATAACCGCACGCAAGTCCACTGGGTTCAAGCATTCAGTCAAATGTTATGGAGCAAACAGCCAGTAAAGATGTGAGTTTAGGGAAGAGACCATTCACTCCATTAAGTCTATACTGTTACTCAATTTGACTATTGTTAATCTGTAGTTCAACTCCCTTCATTCACCCGGTTTGTTTTAGAACTCTTTGAATGAAATCCTATTGATTTGTAATTTTACAATCATAGAATCCTCCATTGCAGATAGAGGCCATTTGGCCCATTGAGTCAGCACAAAGGCTCCAAAAACTATCCCACTCAAACTTGCCCCATCTCCCTATTTACTATGATTGACCCATGTAGCCTGCACATTCTTGGATACAATGGGCAATTTAGTATGGCCAATCTGCATAACCTGTACCTGTTTGGACTGTGGGAAGAAACTCACACAGACACAGGAAGAATGTGCAAACTCCACGCAGACAGTGACCTGTGATAGGGTTAACACTAATCCTGACCCTGACCCTAACCCTATCGCAGGCTGGAATCGAACCCAGGTCCCTGATGCTGTTATGCAGCTGTGCTAACTACTGTGCTACCAGGGGAGTTTCCCATGTTATTTTTTATTCTTCGAGATAGAACAAAATTGTTTTGCTTCTGTCTTATTACCGATGATTTTTGTGACTTTAGTCAAAATTGAATGAAAGGTACCTTCTACTGAAGATGTTTTCTGTGAAACATTGAGTCACTGTCAAGAGTCCTTCAAAAGCACAAACACCTTCTGCCTCTCCCTCAGAAATCAAGTCCAAGCTCTAAGTGTTAATTAGAATCTGAGAGGAATTCCCAAACACTTAGCTTTCACAAGACATTTGCAAGAGCTTCACTTATGAGCTCTATCTGTCTGACACATCATTTATTTCTGACATCCTGAGCACTGAGGAGGGGAAATAAAATCATTCATTCACAACTTTGAGAAAATTCTGATATATCCAATTTCCTTCCGTCTCATTGAAGCTGCATCTCAATACATTAAAAGAAAAGACAAGGAGAGCTGCTTCAGAGCTGGTGCTTTCAACAGGCATGTGAGGGACACCGATCATTGACTGCAAGTGAGTGTTAAAACTCGTAAATAAGCATGAAACTGCAGTAATATTACAAAGCAAAATCACTAACCCTAACCCTAACCTTTTCCAAAGATATCATCTGAGTGCTCTTGTTTTGAAACAGTTGTTTTCTGACATCTGCACAACTGACAATCTGAATACTTTACGAGTAGCAGAATGAAATGGCACAGAGGGTGGCCATTCAGTCCAGCGTGCCTGTGCTGGCTGTTGGATTGAATTATCCTATTGGATCTCTAGGTGGGGTGTAAAGATCACAAGGCACTGTTTTGAAGAGGTCAATATTTATCCTTCAAACAGCATCACTAAGACATATTATCTAGTCATTAACACTTCGATGTTTGCAGGACCCAACTGGGGATATTGGCTGCAATATTTCCTGACACTGAAACAGCAGTGACATGGTGGCTCAGTGGTTAGCACTGCTGCCTCACAGTGCCAGGGACCTAGGTTCAATTTCACTCCTTGGGAGTTTGCAAGTTCTTCCTGTGTCTATGTAGATTTCCTCCCACAGTCCAAAGATGTGCAGGTTAGGTGGATTGGTCATGCTAAATTACCTCATACTGTTCAGGGATGTGTAGGTTTAGATGGATGGGTCTGGGTGGGGTGCTGTGACAGTTGGTGTGGACTTGTTGGGCCAAAGGGCCTGTTCCCACACCCTAGGGATTTCTATGTCTACCCTTCCAGATATGTTTAATTAGTGGTTGGGTGCACAGAGTCAATCCTGACTTTGCAACTGTCAGCGTTTTGATGGTTTGCATTTCCTCTCAGAAACCTGAATGGTATTCTAAGTGTCACAAAGGAAGAGAGTTGTCTCCAAGCAGCAGCTGAAGCTGCGGACAGGAGAGCGAAGGAAAATACCAAAGAACGTGGAATGTTTTGAGACTTGCTGACAAGCACAAGTGCAGCTTTTTACCATTGATCGCACTGAGAGCTCAGGAAGCATGAGGCCGTGCCAAGGGCAGGCAATTCTTCAGGAGCACGTTCCAAAATAAATAGGCATCCCATCGCCTTCTCAATGACATGGCATTACTTTCCATCAAAGCAAACAGACTGGGTATCAATTAATGAAAGCTAACGTCACGTGTTAGCACTGTCAGACTGTGAGCAGTTGGTCTGATGAAGATATCCGAATCACAGCTACAGGTCATAGCAGGAGAGTTCCAGCCCGATGTGTTGGAGCTTGGGTCAATCGCTCTCGCTAGCTGCAGGGTCTCTCCAACTGCAGGCAAACAGGTATCCGTCGAGCTGTACTGACTGGAACACAACGAGATTCGACCGAGAATCACACAAGAAAGCATCAGGGCATGTGAAGAGATGATTAGTCAAAGAGGGAGGTGTGGCCTGCTGCCGCAGTGGTCCGTACTGCTGCCTCACAGCACCAGGGACCCGGCTTCGATTCCACCCTCTGCCGACTGTCTGTGTGGAGATCGTATATTTTCTCCACATCTACATGGGTTCCCTCTGGGTGCTGTGGTTTCCCCACAGTCCAAAGATGCGCAGGATAGGTGGATTAGCCACAGGAAATGCAGGGTTACAGGGTTAGGGTAGGGGAATGGGTCTGGATGGGATGCTCTTCAGAGGGTCAGTGTAGACTTGATGGGCCAAATGGCCTTTTTCCACGCTGTTGGGATTCTATGATTAAAAGAAGAAGATAGATTGTAATTTGCAGGACAACAAAATGTGAGGCTCCAGCATCTGCAGTTCCCATTATCTCAGATTGTAATTTGCATTTGGCTGCAGGAAGGATCATTCAAGAGGTGGAGGGTACTGGGGGAGGAATTCCATAGCCTCATGGCCTTGGTAACTGAAGGCTATTGACTATTCTGAAGCTGAAAGGAAACGGTGGATGGGCGAAGGACAGAAATGGATGTACATCTGTGTGCTGGAGGGCTGGAGGAAAGTACAGAGATAGGAAGGATGTGAGATCATGGAATGATTTGAATAGACAGCTAAAGAGATTTAATGATACAATCAGGTTGGTAGTGAATGTGGGCAAGTGAATACAGGAGTATTGGGTAGAGAGATAATGGGAACTGCAGATGCTGGAGAATCCAAGATAACAAAGTGTGAAGCTGGATGAACACAGCAGGCCAAGCAACATCTCAGGAGCACAAAAGCTGACGTTTCGGGCCTAGACCCTTCATCAGAAAAGCTTTCACCACGAGTTGGGGTATGGGAATTTTAAACAAGTGAAAGTCCACAGAAGATCCATTCAAATAATCGAGCTTTAATGTGTTTGATCTCACATCACCATCCCCATTGATAAGATGCACTGCAACCACTCACCAAAGCTCCTTTGACAGCACCCCTCCTTTCAGAGAGGGAAAATCCAGAAATACGGGAAATTAGCACACTTGTACTGGAGCTCCATTTTGATGTATACTAGACTGGTCAGACCAGGATGCATCATTTGTAAGTTTTACCGGTATTTTCTTCACAGCTAGGTTCCTTTGACAGCGCCTTCCAAAGCTACATCCCTTACCAGCAGGAACACAGAACATAGAACTTTATAGCACATATTGAGGTCTAGTCACTGCTGTGATGCAAGAGAATGCCCAACAGCCACTTAAAACAAAGAACACAGAACAGCACAACATAGGAATGGGCCCTTCGGTCCACCATGTTGCACCAAATGTGATGCCAAATGAAGCTAATCCCTTCTGCCTGCCCTTGGTCCATATCCCTTCATTCCTTGCATCTTCATGTGCTTATCTAAAAGTCTCTTAAATGCCCTTATCATAGCTGCTTCAACCACCCCTCCTGGCACATCGTTCCAGACTCCTGTTGCTCTCTGTGTAAAAAACCTGCCCCTCACATCTCTTTTGAACTTTTCCCCTCTCACCTTAAATGCATGCCCCTAGTTTTCAGCTCTGGGAAAAAGATTCTGACCATCAACCCTATCTCTGCATCTCATAATTTTATAGTCTTCTATCAAGTCTCCGCTCAGCCTCTGCCGCTCCAGAGAGAACAACCCGGGTTTTTCTAGCCTCTCCATATAGCTCATACTTTCTAATCCAGGCAGCATCCTGGTAAACCTCTTCTGCACCCTCTCCAAAACCTCCACATCTTTCTTGTAATGTGGTTACCAAAATTGAACACAATACTCTCCATGTGGCCTAACCAAAGTCTTATAAAGCTGCAAGATGCTTTCCTGGCTCTTGTATTCAAAAAGGAAAGGGCAGCAATTATATACATTAGCACTTGCAAATTCCCCAACTACACACACACACACCATCCTCACTTGGAACTGTATTGGTGTCGCCGGAGCAAAAATCCTGGAACTGTCTCCAAATCATCACTCTGGCTCAAACTACACCGCAAGGATTGCAGCGGTTCAAAAAGGCAGCTCACTGCCTCCTTCTCAAGGCCAACTAGCAACAGCAGATAAAGACCAACTCAGCTAGAGTTGCCCACATTCTATGAAGTACTAGATCTAGGGGTCATGGCCACAAAATTATGGGGAGCTGTTTTGGGACTGAGTTGAGGAAAAGCCTCTTCACTCAAAGGGTTGTGAATCTGTGGAATTCCTTGCCCAGTGAAGTAGTTGAGGCTACCTTGTTGAATGTTTTTAAGGCAAAGACAGATGGATTTTTGAGCAGTAAAGGAATTAAGGGTTATGGTGAGTGGGCAGGTAAGTGGGGTGGAGACGAAAAGATCAGTCACTATTTCATTGAATTATACAGTAGGCTCGATGGGCCAAATGGCCTGTTCCTGCTCCTATTTCTTATGTTCTCACAAATGAATTTTTTAAAAAAAATCTTTCAAAAATCTGCACTTTCATTTCTAGAAAAAGTGTCATGGAGAAAATAGAACTGTTGTTGATCTTGCAAAAGATGCCTTTAGAAAGGAGAAGTGCCCATCAAGGAAGCAAAAGCCCATTTTATACCATGCCAATGATTAGGACATGGCAAATCTCACTGTGTGTTTTTCTAATTGCTGCTTGCGTCAAAACAAGATGTTTTCATCGAAAGCATTACATTCCTTCAGCCTAAACTAATCAATTACCCAACACCTAATTGAAAAACTGCTTCAGCGTGTGGATCCAATGTCAGTAAAATCATTATATTGCAACCAAATAAAGAACGCCATTTAGTTATCTCTGCTATTAGTCTCGCATTTGTATTAACTGCCTTCCTCCAATCATCACCTACCCCTCCATTCATTCATCACTTTGGGCCTAATTACCAGTCCCTTACCTTCCAGCTACTGCAAGTCTGTAACCAAAGCAGTGTACTGAAACTTAGAGTTTGTCAACTGAGGTGGCTCTTATTTTCACTGACGTACACGACTGTACATTTTCCCCAGGGCAGGACTGACTGCCACGAGCGGTCACAGCTTTAAGGTGTTAGGAGGAACGTATAGAGGAGACGTCAGAGGGAGGTTCTTCACCTAGAAAGTTGTGAGCGCATGGAATAGTTTGCCAGTGGAAGTCGTGGAAGCGGAGTCATTAGTGACATTTGAGTCACTGCTGGACACGCACATGGACAGCAGTGAATTGAGGTGAATGTAGGTTAGGTTATTTTATTTTTGGATTAGGATTATTCCATCGCACAACATCGTGGGCCGAAGGGCCTGTACAGTGCTGTACTTTTCTATGTTCTATGTTCTACAGGTCTCTGATGGAGTTAGGTCTGCTTCATGCGGCCCATTGAATGGAATGGGTCTATATTCTCCAGAGTTTGGAAGACTGTGAGGTGTTCTTGTTAGGAATATGACATTCTTAGAGGATATGAAAGGGTAGGTAATAAGAGGCTATCACTCCTAAATGTACAGTCCAGAACTAACAGGCAAAGTCTCGGAGTAAAGGGGCTCCCCCTTCTTTAAAATCCCCTCCTGTTCATTCACAATGAATATTTTTTAGTTATTTTTGCATGCAGCTATCACACTTCAATTAATATGTGGCAGAAAGGAAAACCATGTACCTCAAAGTTGGGCTATATTATCATCCTCGCTGATGCTATTACTGCACATGTCAGACCCTGTCTGAAACCTGGCTTGATAGATCATATTTTGTTCTTTTATTTGTTTTAATGAGCCGGTCTTGCACTGAAACACAAGCATGCGATGCTGCAAATTTGATTCTGACAATAAAACAGAAGTTTTTTATGCAAAGGAAGTGAAGAAAATATCAACCTTGTGTTATTTGTAAATAATTTGGTCCACCCTAAAAATTTTGAGACATGTGAATATCCAAGGTCCTTTTTTTCACCCCAGAGGAGGGGAATCCAAAGCTAGAGAGCATAGGTTTAAGGTGAGAGTGGAAAGATTTAAAAGGGATCTGACAGGCAACATTTTCACACAGAGGGTCGTACGTGTATGAGTTGGGTAGTGGAGATGGGTACAATTACAACTTTTAAAAGGCATCTGGGTGGGTGCATGAATAGGAAGCGTTGACAGAGATATGGGCCAAATGCTGGCAAGTGGGGCTAGATTAATGGTCAGCATGGACGAGTTGGACCAAAGGGTCTGTTTCCGTGCTGTGCAGGTGTATGACTATGACCCGATGACAGGAAAACGCAATCCCATTAATTCCTTTACAGTCCTCACAACAACAATAATTTTCTCATCTCTCATATCCATAAGGGTTCATTTAACTGTGGGTTCAGTTCTCAGTCGTGAAATTTCACACTTATTCCTCACCCTGAGATAAATTATTTCTTAGCAGTTCTAACCTAACACCTTTCTACAGGAGCAAATGTCTCACTTATCCAGATTTCTGCAAACCGAACTGAACCAAAACTTTTTTTCAAGTCAATGGATATCTCCCCTCGGCCAAAGAACAATTCAAAGATTCTTTTACTTAAAGCCTAATGGGCAATTGTTCTCCCCCTTTTGCTCATAAAACTCTTTCAACAAAAGCAGGATCCCATTACTCTCCAGCAAATCCCCCTGCATTACTGTGTTTTAAAAAATTCCCGTGGCTACAGAAGTGCTTATATATTGTAATCATTAAACATGCTCACAGGCACAGACTAAACCCACATGCCAGTAGCTGAAAACCCAAACTGTAAACTAGACAAGATTAAAACATATATAAATCGCACATCTTAAATCACAAATCCATGTTTCCAAATTATAGAAAGAACATACCATAAACCTTTATGACACAGGCAATCACACAAACATGTACACAAGGTCTGACAGCATCTTTAAAGTCAGGTTAATTATTTTTGAGATCAATCTTTCATTGGTGACACTAATCTTAATTTCCCTCTTTACAGATACTGATAAACTTGCTTGCGCTCCCAGCATTTTCTATTTTTCATCTGATGCCTTTCTCTGTCACACATGCTTCGCCCTTATTGAAAAAGTACAGCATTACTGAGACTACGAATGAATTGAACCCAGGCACTACATAGGTACCTGACATATTATCAGCAGTTTTGAAGCTACAAGTGAGTATTTGACACTATCTTAACCCGAATGAAGGAGAGTGGCTCAATAGGATTCTAGTTTCCATATACGGTGATTACCAATTGGGGAAATTCATCAAACAAAACCAGAAGTGCTTTGCAAATTCAGACTGCTCTCAGAGAAGCCTGGCTGTGTGTTATTTTGGTTTTAGGAGAGAGATTTCCTCTTTTTAACAGTGCTGCTAAAGTGTATGAATTTACAGTTTAAATGCAAAATATTAAGCCAAATAGCAGCTACCTTCTAACGGCATTAAAGTACATATAAATCACACACTTTGAATCACAAGTACAAGTTTCCAAATTATAGAAATATCAAAAACCTTCATCACACAGGCACGCCCATAAAATTGAAAGGTGGCCTAATGGGAGGTTTACAACATCATGAGGGGTAAAGATAAAGTGAATGGGAAGTGACTTTTCCTGAGGGCCGGGGATTTTGAGACTAAGGGACATATTTTAAGGTGAGAGGAGAAAAGTTTAAAAAGGACATGAGGGGCATTTTCTTACACAGAGAGTGGTAAGTGTGTGGACTGAACATCTAGAGGAAATGGTGGATGTGGGTACAGTTACAACGTTTAAAAGGCATTTGGAAAAGTACATGAACAAGAAAGGTTTGGAGGGATATGGGCCAAGCACAGGCAGGTAGGACTAGTTTAGTTTGGGATTATGGTCAGCATGGGCTAGTTGGACCGAAGGGTCTGTTTCTGAGCTGTATGATTCTATGATTCAATGATGTAATTTTGTTCACATGATTCAGTTCTCAATGGTTTGCCAGCTGTGTTACATTTTAGTGTCCAGTAAGTGTTGCCAACCTTTGGACATTGGTTACATTCCCCCTTGGCCACACCTACTCCAACCGCTTCCGTACCCATTGCCTCCCCCCTCCTACTCTCATTCCCCATAGAACCTGACCTCAGCCCCACGCTTTCCTCCTCCAACACCAACTCATTCACCATCTCCACAGTTGCTACCTCCTCTCCTATCCCCCGAATCACTCCCTCTGACCACCACAACCTCACGTGCCCCTCTACCCCTCAAGAGTTGTATGAACATTCAAGAGATCCACAAATCCCCAATGAAATCACTGAGTTTAGAATGTAAAATCCAAGAGCAGGAGTTGGCCATTCAGCCCCTTGAGCCTGCTTCACCATTCAATATGATCATGGCTGATCTCATCTTGGCCTCAACTCCACTTTCCTGCCCACTCTCTCTGACGTTTCAAGCCATTATTAATTACGAGAAAGGTTATGTTATCGTTCCTTTATTTCTTATCCCCCAGAAACTGTGGGTGTACATTGAGGTAAGCCATTTCTTAGCAGTTCTAACCTAACATCTTTCGACAGAAGCAAATGTCTCACATATCCAGCCTCAGCCAAGACTTCTGCAAACTGAACTGAAAACAAAACTTTTTTTCAAGTCAGTGGATGTCTCCCCTAGGCCAAAGAATAATTCCAGGATTCTTCTACTTGAAGCGTAATGGGCAACTGTTTTCCTCCCCTCTAACCCTCTAACAAAAAAGGCTGTGTTTATAGCAAGCTGTTCCTCTATTACCTATTCCCCAGAAACTGTGGGTGTACATTGAGGCATCTTAGCCCCATTGCACAAATGGCCACTGTCAGTATGAGGGCCATAAGGCTTTTTTTATGCACTTACAGGGCATGGACATCATTGGCGAGGCCAGCATTCATGGCCTGCCTCAAATTGCTCTTAGGAAGGTGTAAGTGAGCTGCCTTCTTAAAACACTGCAGTCCTCCTGCTACAAGTTGACCCACAATGGCTGTAGAGAGGGAATGCCATGATTCTAACCCGACAACAGTAAAGGAATGGCGGTTGGTGAGTGGCTTGGAGGGGAACTTGCAGGTGATGGCGTTCCCAAATATCTGCTGTCCTTGTTCTTCAAGACAGAAGTGGTCATGTGTTTGGAAGATTCTGTGTAAGAATCTTTGGTTAATTTCTGCAGTGCATCTTGTAGTCAGCATACACTGCTGCGACTGGAGCACAAGATTTCAGTACCATTGCCAGAAGTTGTCAGAGCCCACAGCCTTTGCAGAATCCAGTGTTTCCAACTGTTTCTTGACATCACATGGAGTGCTATCCATGGTGCTGAAGGCCACTGGAGGAGGCTTGTGGGAGGTGACTGGAGTAAGTGAAGATATTAGTGAAGAGCGGGAGTAGGCTCGTTTGCCCTCCAAACCCATTTCGCCACTCAATCAGGTCATGACTGATCTCGTTACATTCCAACTTCTGCATAAAAACATAGAAAATATGAATGGAGAATTCGGCCCTTCGAGTCTGCTTCGCCACTGAGTAAGATCACAGCTGATCCTCCAACTCAGTGCCTCCAATTTACACAGTGATCCTGCGCAAATTCGGTGTCATCCTTGGGGTGGCACATTGGCTCAGTGGTCAGCACGGATGCCTCACAGCACCAGGGACCCAGGTTCGATTCCGCTGTTGGGTGACTTTCTGTGTGGAGTTTGCATGCTCTTCTCTGTGTCTCTGTGGATCTCCTCTGGGTGCTCGGGCTTCTTCCCACAGTTTAATGATGTGCAGAGTAGATGGATTGACCATGTTATAGTGTCCGGGAATGTATAAGCTAGGTGGGATGGCTGTTGGAAATGCAGGGTTACAAAGATAAGGTGAAGGCGGGGTAGTCTGGGTGAGATGCTGTTTGGAGGTTCAGCATGGACCCGATGGGTCCAATGCCCTGCTTCCGGACTGTAGAGGTTCTACGATTCTGCATGGGGAGATTGCCTATTTGGAATACCCTCACCACAGGTTTCACCTTTCAGCAATTATATATGTCGTGACTGTAAGGAGGTCAGCCAGGGGGACCATATAGAATATGAATTCCCTGACTGGAGGTGTTAATCTCATGGCTGACAGATAAGAATAGGAGTATCAGATATCCTGTTCACTCTGAGAGTTGGTTCTGAGGCAGCTGGATCAGTGTCACAGACTCTCCATGTGTAAATAAAGGGTGACTGGGTGATGGGGAACCAGCATTTGTGGAGTTACTTTAATACATGAATAGCTTAGCCTGGTATTAGCCATTTCCCTCTTGGAAAGCACTCCACTTGCACCTGGATGCACACACACACATTGATACTTGCTCAGTAAGAGAGTGAAGGCTGTTTGGGGATACCTGCCCAGCCTGAGGATACAATGTGGGCCATTTAGGACTGACATGAGGAAAATTTCTTTGCCCAGAGAGCCGGGAGCCTGTGGAATTCACTACCACAGAAAGCAGTTGAGGTCTAAGCATTGAATGTTTTCGAGGAGTTAGATATAGTCCTGAGGGCTACAGGGATCAAAGTCTATTGGGAACAGGGTACTGAGTTAGATAATCAACCACAATCTTATTAAATAGCAGAACAGGTTTGAGGGGCCAAATGGTCTCTCCTGTTTTCTCCATTTCAATGCGGAAGTCAGAACACAACTATATCAGTCACGGCCTTATTGAATTGTGGAGCAGACTGGAGGGGGCTCAATAGCCTACTCCAACTCGTAGCTCAAAGCTCAGTGATTTTATTGTGATGTGCAGATCTCTTAAACGCTAATAAAATACTCCGCAAGAGTTAAGCAATGAACATTCAGTGGAATTCCCAATGGATTCCATCTCCTCCTTTAAACATTCTCCCCTCATCCCTTGGCTCATTGTTCACATTTCCACTGACGACCTGCAGAGACCCAGCTTTATTCATCTCATTCCGTTTCACTCACTATCCTGCTGAATAATTGGAATGAGCACAGTGTGTGTCACCCACCTTATCAGCTTATCAAAATCCTTCTCTGTAAGACCGTCCCCACACAATACAGGCAAAATTACTTTTCCTTCCGTTAGTCACAGTAGCTGTGAGACTGTGATTCTGATATTTTCACATATAGAGGATTAGTCTTTCTCCCCAGCGCTATTCTTTCTACTGCATCTCTTACCGTCGCTGGCCACTCAAGAGAAACAGCTGGTGTTTAAACAGAGATCCCAGAGATGAAATACTTGCCTATGATCTGAGATTGAGCAGTTTAGGCCTGTAATCATGAGACGAATGACAGGAGATCTAGCTGTGAGATATAAGATGCTAAAGGGGATTGACAAAATAGACATAGAGAGGATGTTTCCTCATGTGGAGCAATCTAGAATGAGGAGTCTTAGTTTTAGGATAAGGGTTAGCAGATCTAATACAGAGATGAAGAGGAATTACTTCTCTCAAAGGGTCAAGAATCTATGCAGTTCACTGCCTCACTGTACGGTAGATGCTGGGAAATTGAGTACATTTTGATTTGATTTATTGTTGTCACCTGTACCTGGGTACAGTGAAAAGTTTTGTTTTGCATGCAGTACAGGCAGATCATAACCATACAAAGTGCACAAGGGTAATAGAACAGAGCGAGCAATATAACGGCTACAGAGAAGGTGCACAAAGACCAGGGTCAACATGAAGTTTAAAATGGGAGAGCTCCATTCAACAGCCTAAAACAACAGGGAAGAAGCTGTTCTTGAACCTGTTGGCACGTGTTTAAACTTTCTCTTTCTTCTGCCTGACAGATGAGGTTCGATGAGATTATAACCAGGGAGGAAGAGGTCTTTGATGATGTTGAATGCCTGTCTGAGGCAACAAGAAGTGTGGCTGGAGTCAATGGATGAAAGATGGAAATAGACAGGTTTTTGATGGTTTAAAGAATACGGAGTGCAAGCAAGGAAAGTAGAGTTGAGGCTGAGATCAGAACAGCCACAGTCACCTTAAATGGCAGAGTGGGCTCAAGAGGCCAAATGGCTTATTCCTGCTTCTAATTCTTACATTCAGTGCTCTTCACGTAGTTAAATATCAAAAAAACATGAGTGAGGTGATGATATGAGGCCAGATGACCAAAGCTTTGCAGTAAGAGATGGGTTTTAAGCGGTGTCTGAAAGGGCAGTGGAGAGACAAAGAGCCTTAGGGAGGGCTTTCCAGATCTTAGGGCCCAGACTGGAAAACCAATGGTGCAGTGATTAAAATCAGGCAAAATGGCAAAAGTGGAGTAAGGCTGAGATCTCATGGAGTAGGGCTGAAGGAGGTTACAGAGATAATGTGAATGTAGAGGCTAGAAGAGGTTTGAGTTATGAAGTATAATACTGGGTGCAGAAGGCTGCAGAGATAGGCAGAGTTACAGGGCTGAAGGAGTTTCTTAAGATGGGGAGGGTAGAAGGGGTGAAGGAGATTGAAGAGATAAGGAATGTAGTAGTGGCCAGAGAAGGTTGTGGAGATAGGGAGGATTGCAGGTTGCAAGAGATTGCAGAGATGGAGAGGATTGTATAGCTGAAGGAATTTGCAAAGTTCGGAAGGATTGTAGGTCTGGAGTAGGTTGTGGAGACACAAAATGTAGTAAGGGCTGGAGAAGGCTGCAGAGACGGGAGGGACCCTGGGACTGGAGGAAGTTGCAAACCCAGGTGGATGAGGTTGTTAAGAAAGCATATGGTGTTTTTGCTTTCATTAACAGGGGGATCGAGTTTAAGAGCTGCGAGGTTATTCTGCAGCTCTACAAAACCCTGGTGAGACTACACTTGGAATATTGTGTCCAATTCTGGTCGCCCTATTATAGGAAAGATGTGGAGGCTTTGGAGAGGGTGCAAAGGAGGTTTACCAGGATGCTGCGCGGACTGGAGGGCTTGTCTTACGAGGAGAGGTTGACTGAGCTCGGACTTTTCTCTCTGGAGAGAAGGAGGAAGAGAGGTGACCTGATCGAGGTGTACAAGGTAATGAGAGGCATGGATAAAGTCGATAGCCAGAGACTTTTCCCCAGAGCAGGATTGACTGCCACGAGGGGTCATAGTTTTAAGGTGTTAAGAGGAAGGTATAAAGGAGACATCAGAGGGAGGTTCTTCACCCAGAGAGTTGTGAGCGCATGGAATACTTTGCCAGTGGAAGTCGTGGAAGCAGAGTCATTAGTGACATTTAAGCGACTGCTGGACATGCACATGGACAGCAGTGAATTGAGGTGAATGTAGGTTAGGTTATTTTATTTTTGGATTGGGATTATTCCACGGCACAACATCGTGGCCCGAAGGGCCTGTACTGTGCTGTACTTTTCTATGTTCTATCTGGAGTGTAGTAAGAAGTGGAGGAGGCTTTGGAGATAGCCATGGCAGTGGTTGCTGGAATATCTCTGTGAGAGTCATAGGGTCTGGTGAAGATTGTGGAGACAGGCATTGTTGTGGGAGCTGGAGGGGGTTCCAGAAACAGGGAGGGTCGTGGGAGCTGAAGCAAGTGTCAGAAGTAGGGAAGGTCAGTCTACAGCAAATTTTGAAAACAACATGGGAATTTTAAAATAGAAAATTTGCCAGGCAAGAGAAATAATGTAATTCCTTTCTAAGTTCACACAATATTGAAGGGCATGATACTGTCCTTTAGAATTCTGGGAGACACTGTCGCACACAAAAAATGTCTCAATACCTGATGTTGAAGAACATAAGTATCAGAGTAAATCAATTAGCCCTTGTATCCTGTTCCAGCACTCATACTAACTGTGGCTAAGGCACCAACTCCATATACTCACCTGTTCCCATGTTAGTTGCTAAAGAAAATTAATTTCTGAAGCAAAATGGCCTTGAGCTGAAGATTTCACTTTTACTTACATTCATGTCAGGTGGTCATTTTCAAACCTTGTCATTGCAGAGAGTTAAGGAAGACTCCAGCCCTTAACATTCTTTTTCCTTTCAACGTAGCAAGAAATGTTGATGTCACACAGCTGCCAGGCAATGACAATCTCTAACAGCTGGGAACCTAATCATTGCCCTTTGCCATTCACTGAATCTCACATTGTCAACATTCTGGGTGGTTCCCATTGACTAGAAACTGCACTGAACTAGCCAGACAAGTATGAGGGCTGCAGGAGCAGGTTAGAGGCTAGGAACACTGCAACATGTAATTCACCTCCTGACTCCTCAAAGCCTGCCCACCATCTACAAGACATTAGTTAGTAGTGTGATGGAATATTCCCCATTTGCCTGGATGAGCGCAGCTCCAACATCACTCAAGATGCTGGACACCGTGCGCCATCAAAGCAACCTGCTTATTGTCACCACATCCACAAACACCCACTCCTTCCATTACTGATGCTCAGTAGCAGCACTATGTACCATCTACAAGATGCGCTGCAGAAATTCACCAACGCTGCTTAGGCAGCATCATCCAAACCCGTAACCTGTGCCACCTGGAAGGACAAGGGCTGCAAATAAGTCACCCACAAGTTCCTTTCCAAACCACTCACCGTGCCAACTGGGAACCAACAAGAAGTAGAAACGAACAAGAGTGGGCCGATATTACAGGGATTAATGTTCCAATGAAACTCCACAGAAAGCTGAAGGAACAGCACCTCATTTTCCACTTTGGCACTTTACAGCCTCCAGAATGCAATACTGAGTTCTGCAACTTTAGAGCATGACATCTGAATACCATTTTTCTCTCATGCCCCACACTTACCCAGTTGTGTCTTGTTGGCTTTGCTCTCAAGAGAGAGGACTCACTCTCTCCTTTTCACCAGT
The DNA here is from genome assembly GCF_030684315.1 of Stegostoma tigrinum. Lineage (NCBI taxonomy): Eukaryota > Metazoa > Chordata > Chondrichthyes > Orectolobiformes > Stegostomatidae > Stegostoma > Stegostoma tigrinum. The sequence continues at coordinate 11,445,910 of NC_081363.1, forward strand.
TAACACTTACACGTGTTTTATATCTCTGTCTGTCCTTTGCTACCATTTGAGGCCCCTGTATTCACTGACATCTTCAACTTCTCCCTCCCACAAGGTGAAGGCCCTACCTGCTTCAAGAACAACAAAGAACAAAGAAAATTACAGCACAGGAACAGGCCATTCAGCCCTCTAAACCTGCGCCGATTGAGATCCTCTGTCTAACCTGTCATCTATTTTCTAACGGTCTGTGTCCATTTGCTCCCCTCCTATCTATGTACCTGTCCAAATATATCTTGAAAGACGCTAACGTGTCTGCGTCTACCACCTCCACTGGCAACGCGTTCCAGGCACCCACCACCCTCTGTGTAAAGAACTTTCCACGCATATCTCCCTTAAACTTTCCTCCTCTCACTTTGAACTCATGACCCCTAGTAATTGAGTCCCCCACTCTGGGAAAAAGCTCTTTGCTATCCACCCTGTCTATACCCCTCATGATTTTGTAGACCTCAATCAGGTCTCCCCCCAATCTCCGTCTTTCCAATGAAAATAATCCTAATCTACTCAACCTCTCTTTATAGCTAGCACCCTCCATACCAGGTAACATCCTGGTGAACCTCCTTTGCACCCTCTCCAAAGCATCCACGTCCTTTTGGTAATGTGGCGACCAGAACTGTATACAGTACTCCAAATGTGGCTGAACCAAAGTCCTATACAACTGCAACATGACCTGCCAACTCTTGTACTCAATACCCTGTCCAATGAAGGAAAGCATGCCATATGCCTTCTTGACCACCCTATTGACCTGCGTTGTCACCTTCAGGGAACAATGGACCTGAACACCCAGATCTCTCTGTTCATCAATTTTCCCTCGGACTTTTCCATTTACTGTATAGTTTGTCCTTGAATTAGATCTTCCAAAATGCATCACCTCGCATTTGCCCGGATTGAACTCCATCTGCCATTTATTTGCCCAACTCTCCAGTCTATCTATATTCTGCTGTAATCTCTGACAGTCCCCTTCACTATCTGCTACTCCACCATCATCCCAGTACCTAAGAAAGCACAAGCAACATGCCTTAACGACTACTGCCCAGTCACACTAATCTCCACAATTTTGAAGTCCTTCGAGCGGTTGGTCATGGCCAAATCAACTCCAATCCCCAGCCTGCCCTTAATGCCCTACAATTTGCCCACCAACACAACAGGTCCACAGAGGATACCATATCCCTAGCCTTGCACTCATCCCTGAAACATCTGGACAACAAGTACACCTGTGTCAGACTCCTGCTCGCTGACTACAGCTCCACCTTCAACACCATTATCCCCTCCAGGCTAATCTCAAAATTCCCTGACCTTGGTTTCAGCTCCTCCCTCTACAATTAGATCCTCAGCTTTCTGACCCACAGTAACTCAAATCAGCGAGGATAGGTAACTATATCTCCTCGATAATAACATTCAACACTGGAGCCCGCAAAGATGAGTCCTCAGTCCCCTACTGTACTCCTGCTCCACCTACCACTGTGTTTCCAAATTACGAATGAATGCCACCTACAAGTTTATTGATGACACCAACGTAGAAGGACAGATAGCTAACAACGACAAATCAAAATACAGAAGGGAGATAGAGGGCTTGGTGATGTGATGCAATGACAATGACCTCTCTCTTAATGTCAGCAAAGCAAAAGAACTTATCATTGACCTCTGAAAGAAGAGAGGTGAACACGCTCCCATCTATATCAATGGAACTGAGGTTGAGAGGGTGGAGAGCGTCAAGTTCCTCGGAGTGACGAAAACCAATGACCTGTCTGGGACTACCCACATTGTTGTGACATTCAGGTGCCTCAGGAAATGTGCCTTGTCTATAAGGGCCCCACACACCAACATTTACAGATGCACTGTTGAAAGCATACTGTCCGGGTGCATTAGAGCCTGGTACAGCAACTGCTCTGCCCAGGACCGTAAGAAACTACAGAAGGTGGTGTACCCAGACCATCACAGAAGCCAACCTCCCATCCATAGACTCCATTTACATGGCTCACCGCTGCATAAGGCTGCCAATATCATTAAAGTCCCATCATACTAAAGAGAGAGCTCAGAAGAGCCAGGAGGAGTCATGAGAAGTTGTTGGCAGATAGGATCAGGGTAAACCCTAAGGCTTTCTATAGGTATTTAAGGAATAAAAGAATGATGAAAGTAAGATTAGGGCCAATCAAGGATAGTAGTGGTAAGTTGTGTATGGAATCAGAGGAGATAGGGGAAGCACTAAATGAATATTTTTCAACAGTATTCACTCTAGAAAACGACAATGTTGTCGAGGAGAATACTGAGATGCAGGCTACTAGACTAGGTGGCATTGAGGTTCACAAGGAAGAGGTATTAGAAATCCTTCAGAAGGTGAAGATAGATAAGTCACCTGGGCCAGATGGGATTTATCCTAGGATCCTCTGGGAAGCCAGGGGGGAGATTGCCGAGCCTTTGGCATTGATCTTTAACTCGTCATTGTCTACAGGAATAGTGCCAGACAACTGGAGGATAGCAAATGTGGCTCCCCTGTTCAAGAAGGGGAGTAGAGACACCCTGGTAATTATAGACCAGAGAGCCTTACCTCAGTTGTTGGTAAAGCGTTGGAAAAGGTTATAAGGGATAGGATTTATAATCATCTAGAAAAGAATAATTTGATTAGGGATAGTCAGCATGGTTTTGTGAAGGGAAGGTCATGCCTCACAAACCTTATTGAGTTCTTTGAGAAGGTGACCAAACAGGTAGATGAGAGTAAACCGGTTGATGTGGTGTATATGGATTTCAGCAAGGCATTCAATAAGTTTCCCCACAGTAGGCTATTGTACAAAATGCGTAGGAATGGAATTGTGGGAGATATAGCAGTTTGGATCAGAAATTGGCTTGCTGAAAGAAGACAGAGGGTGGTAGTTGATGGGAAATGTTCATCCTGGAGACCAGTTACTAGTGGTGTACCGCAAGGGTCAATGTTGGGTCCATTGCTGTTTGCCATTTTTATAAATGACCTGGATGAGGGCATAGATGGATGGGTTACTAAATTTGCAGGTGACACTAAGGTCGGTGGAGTTGTGGATAGTGATGAAGGATGCTATAGGTTGCAGAGAGACATAGATAAGCTGCAGAGCTGGGCTGAGAGGTGGCAAATGGAGTTTAATGTGGACAAGTGTGAGGTGATGCACTTTGGCAGGAGTAACCGGAAGGCAAAGTACTGGGCTTATGGTAAGATTCTTGGTAGTGTAGATGAGCAGAGCAATCTCTGGTGTCCATGTACACAGATCCTTGAAAGTTGCCACCCAGATTGACAGGGCTGTTAAGAAGGCATACAGTGTTTTAGCTTTTATTAATAGAGGGATTGAGTTCCGGAACCAAGAGGTTATGGTGAAGCTGTACAAAACTCTGGCGCTTAGAGTATTGTGTACAGTTCTGGTCACCGCATTACAAGAAGGATGTGGAAGCTTTGGAAAGGGTGCAGAGGAGATTTACTAGGATGTTGCCTGGTATGGAGGGAAGGTCTTACGAGGGAAGGCTGAGGGATTTGAGGCTGTTTTCGTTAGAGAGAAGGTTAAGAGGTGACTTGATTGAGACATATAAAATAATCAGAGGGTTAGATAGGGTGGATAGGGAAAGCCTTTTTCCTAGGATGGTGACGGCGAGCACGAGGGGGCATAGCTTTAAATTGAGGGGTGAAAGATATAGGACAGATGTCAGAGGTAGTTTCTTTACTCGGAGAGTAGTAAGGGAATGGAACGCTTTGCCTGCAACGGTAGTAGATTCGCTAATTTTAGGTACATTTAAGTCATCATTGGTTAAGCATATGGACGTACATGGAATAGTGTAGGTTAGATGGGCTTGAGATTGGTATGACAGGTCGGCACAACATCGAGGGCCGAAGGGCCTGTACTGTGCTGTAATGTTCTATGTTCTAGGTTCTATACTCTGGTAATGATCTCCTACAACCTCTTCCAACAGGCAGAAGATACAGAAGCCCGAACACATGCACCAGCAAGTTCAGGAACAGCTTCTTCCTGGCCATTATTACACTGACAAATGGACTCTCTAGTCTCAAATAACGCTGATCTTGTTAATGCTGATCCTGACTAGTGCATTCCCTGTGCAATATAACCTGTATGCCTCTGTCTAAATCTTTTTAATCTGTACATCCTTGCTTACTATGATCCGCCCGAACTTCTCATAAACAAAGCTTTTCACTGTACTTTAGTACATGTGACAATAAACCAATCAATCAATCATTTGTCTTTCCCTCACAATCTGTTCCACTCACTCCTCCTCCCTCTCAATGTTCAACAATGAACCATTATTTTTCAGCTCCATTCAGTTCTGAAGACGAGTCATATTAAACATGGAATATTGACTCTATGTCTTTTTCCACAGATGCTGCCAGATCTGCTGAGTGTCTCTCACATTTTCTATTTTTATTTCAATAGAAACAGAGGTTCTACTGAACTAGGTATGACGTTGAGCATTAATACATTTTGAATTGCATTGAAAAATGGGACATGATGCTGAAGATTTCCATCTTCTACTTATCAAAAGAGATGGAAGAATGCCAAATTCTGAACAATTAACACTCCAGGAGACTATGTTACATAAGTCATTGTGATCATCTGAAATTTGGTGTCCTTGCATTTCATAGAATCCATACAGTGTGGAAACAACCATTCGGCCCAACAAGTCCACACTAGCCCTCTGAAGAGCATCCCACACAGACCCATCCTCTTACCTTATATTTCCCATGGCTGACACTCCTAACCTACATATCCCTGGACACAATGGGGCATTTTAGAACAGCCAATCCACCTAACTTGCACGTCTTTGTACTGTAAGAGGAAACCAGAGCATCTGGAGGAAACCCGCACAGACATGGTGAAAATGTGCAAATTCTTCCCCTCGGGTGGAACCGAACCCCAGACCCTTGCACTGTGAGCCCCCATGCCACCCACTTTGTCCAGGTGACAGCGACATGAAAAGTTTTGGTGATGTGTCTCTCTTTTCAACAATGCACAACAGCGGTACTATCAAGTGACTAATCAATTTCTTTAACTGCATTTGGCCTCTCATATAACCCTATATGCATTACAGAGAATTTGTACATATTGCAACTCCTTAAATGCCATTTCCAAGCCATTGCATAGATTACAAATGAAAATAAAATGCATTTGCTTCCTCACGTCGAATATTATTTTGATTTCAATTAATTCTGAAATGAGCAACCAGACTATCGCCGCACTGTAAACTACCTTCGGCTCCAATAGGTCTTTTTCATCTCCATAGCAACGGGTTATCATTGTCATGGCTACCCAGTGCCACGTGTAATTGTCTGAATGTGAGCTGCACTGATAATCTGGAATCAACAGGAACGAAGTGAACTTTTGTTTTTTAAAATGTCTTCGAGAACTTTAATGCATTGACTCAAAAGGTCAGTGCATTATGGGGTCAGGGTGCTTAGTAGGCCAAGCAATTACTTAAATTGTTTTAAACCATGCTTGCCATGATCAAGTGACATACAAACATTTTCGGCTGAATAATGGAATTCAATTTCCATTCCCATTCTGCCATAGATGATTGAGCTGGCTGACTGACATTAGTGTCATTTTGTTCCCAGATGTTCCATTGGAGACTGTAACTTCGGCTGCTCTGTCCAGAAACTCTCTTCAATATCGCAAACCTCTTTACCTCACCTGTCTCCATCAAGATGATCCTTAGGTCCTACGCAGTTGTGAGTCAAAAATTATCCTGGGAGCTACCTTGTGGAGTCACACAATGTTAAGTGTGCTGTGGAAATGCAAAATGTTGTTACACTTGCTGCTCTGGGCTTTTTATTCAATCATTTTGGAAACATCGAGGTTCACGGACAAGATTTGTACCTTTCTGTATCTTAGCTGTGAATATAACACATCTAAAACCTTTTCATTATCCTTTTCATCTGCTCAAAAACAACCTTGCATTAATGTAGTGCCTTTTATTTATTAATCCTGAAAATAGTGAGCTCTGTATTTGGTTGTCCTGGTTGTATGCATTGTAAATGAATATGCCAAACAACATTTGCACAATTCTATAATACTGAAAAATGGAATTTATGGGTGATTCAGAGTATACCTACTGTCAATCAGGAAGACAAAAAAAATTTCACTTCTGGGCCAAGAACTACTGGCTGAATCTGATCCAATTTATTTGCAAATTATTAATTTTCTCAGTACATTAAAGTTGAACTTTCTGACCTCTATCAGTCTTCCCTACCACCTCCTTTTAACCTAATGCTGATAATACTCTGCTTGTACATAAATTTCACCTTCACTTCACTGTTCATTTTAATTCTAAACATGCCATAGGTTATAACTATGTTTCTTCAGCTCGCTTCCAGAGTTAAAAAAAACTAAACATCTAGTGGACACACTCACACAGATACACAACCTAAACTATGCACTCTGATTCTGGTTTGAAGACCGTGGGATCAAGATGCATTACAAAGATTTGAGCACACTAATCCAGGCTGACACTTCCACGCAATGGCAAGTGAGTGGAAACGCGGTCTTTTAGGTGTTTCATTAAGGCCCTACCTGCAACCACGCACCCCACCCCCAACCCTGCTTTGTCTCAGAAACAAAAACAAAGTTGCTGAAAAAGCCAAGATAATAAAATGTGAGGCTGGATGAGCACAGCAGGCCAAGCAGCATCTCAGGAGCACAAAAGCTGACGTTTCGGGCCTCGACCCTTCATCAGAGAGGGGGATGGGGAGAGGGAACTGGAATAAATAGGGAGAGAGGGGGAGGCGGACCGAAGATGGAGAGTAAAGAAGATAGGTGGAGAGAGTATAGGTGGGGAGGTAGGGAGGGGATAGGTCAGTCCAGGGAAGACGGACAGGTCAAGGAGGTGGGATGAGGTTAGTAGGTAGATGGGGGTGCGGCTTGAGGTGGGAGGAAGGGATGGGTGAGAGGAAGAACAGGTTAGGGAGGCAGAGACAGGTTGGACTGGTTTTGGGATCTACTGCTGAAAAGGCTCAGCAGGTCTGGCAGCATCTGTGAAGGGTAAAAACAGAATTCTGATGAAGGGCCACCGGACCCGAAACGTTAACTCTGTTTTCTTCTCCACAGATGCTGCCAGACCTGCTGAGCCTTTCCAGCAGCTTTGCTTTTGTTCCTGATTTACAGCATTCTCGGATCTTTCGGTTTTTACCTGGTTTGTATTATATTGATGAAAAACTGGGAGCTTCAACCCAGTTTCTTTGGCTGATTTTAATTCATCATGAAAACAGATTTGTTCAAGAAGGTGTAAAAGGAGTAACATTTCAGATCCAGTGACCCTTCTTCAGAATAGAATTTCTGTTATTGTTTCTGATTCCCAGCATCCACAGTTCTTTGGTTTTGTTTTATTCTGTAATGTCATGGCTCTGAAAGCATTAACTTCATATTCCATTGATTTCATCAGTTCTGCTAATGTCACACACACTTAGGAGTGCAGACATGAGTTCTACTCCAGATTTCAGAGGGAACAGATGGATCTGTACCAGCTCCCTAAGGTCCTAGACATTGTGCCAGAGTAAATATAGTTGTACTTGTTGTTATTACATACATAAGCATTCTTACTTTAGAACATTGCCTCTTCTGTAGATACTCTAATTTTTTTTATTCGTTCACGGGATGTGGACATCACTGGCTAGGCCAGCATTTACAGTCCATTCCTAACTGCCCACAGGGTGGTTAAGAATCAGTCACATTGCTGTGGGTCTGGAGTCACATGTAGGCCAGACCAGGTAAGGATGGCAGTTTCCTTCCCTAAAGGACATTAGTGAACCGGATGGGTTTTTCTGCAACAATCAGCAATGGAATCATGGTCATCATTACGCTCTTAATTCCAGATACTTAGTGAATTCAAATTCCATCACCTGCCATGGCAGAATTTGAACCTGAGTCCCCAGAACATTGTCTGGGTTCTCTGGATTAACCATCCAACAATAATACCAGTAGGCCAATACCTCTCCGGCTGTGGCATCACTTCCAGTAGACACGAGATGGGTCCAAGGCAACACAAAGCATCATAGGGGTGGTGATGGCTGTGTGGTACCATTTCTGGACTATTGGTTTAGAGAACCAAATAATATTCTGTGGGCCTGGGTTCAGATCCTATCATGGTAGGTGGTGGAGTTTGCATTCAACTATTTCTTTAAAAAATAAACTGGAATGAACAATCTAATGATAATTACAAAATTATCGTCGATTGTTGGGGAAAATAAAAACTTATCAGGTTCACTGATGTTCTTTAGGGAAGGAAGCTACTGTCCTTACATGGTCAGATACATGACTCTTCCCTCTGGGCAGAGGGATGGGCAGTAAATGCAGGTCTGGCCAGTGACACCCACGTGAATAAGAAAAATGTCAAAGGAGGTCCAGTGACAGTGAACTATCTCAATCAAAATCAACCAGTTTCACACACTGATAAAGATGGCAAATACCACAAGGTGCCAGCTGTTGTCATCTGTGGGAGTGCCACAAAATTATCTGGACATTGTCTCATTGCTGTTTTTGTGGGATCCTGCTGTGTGAAAATTGGCTGCATCATTTCTGATGACTTCATATTGGTTGTTAAACACTTTTGGATGAACTGGGGTGATGAAAGGCACTACTGAAATGAAATATCTGCCATTCCTTTCACATTGTTTGCTTTCTGGAGGTGATGGGAACCTAAGCTGAAAGAGCCTATTTCACACGGGACTGTTTGGTGATTCTGTACATTGCACACCCAGTAATGCATTGGTTTAATATCCATCTCCAGGCTAATCATCAGAAATAACATGCAAATCTCTGGAAAGATATCAGTTTCGAAAAAGATGCAGCAACTTCAAACACACTTTGGAATCCAAAATGGCACCAGAGCCCAAAATGGAAATACAGGCCTTAAAACTGGAACCCATATTGAGAGTGGATGGTTTCAGATGTTTAAACCTAGTCATGTTAGAACCCAAGAGCAACTTGCAAAAGACAATTGGATAAGTATCTAAAAAGGGAAAACATTGGAGAGCTAATTGGAAAGAATGGGAAAGAAATGGGCTTCGTATTTTAATGTATTAACTCTCTCAAAGAGAATGGGCAAGTATGATGAGTTGAATGGCCTTTTCCACTGCATGATTCATTGATTCTCATCTTCAGGTTATGGCATCTTGTGAACAGTGAATCTGGGACCTCCTGGTCACAGTGTGACAATACTGGGGTTTAAAGAGTTGTATTTTATCCTGGGGTAGTGGGAACTGAAGATGCTGGAGAATCTGAGATAAGAAGGTGTGGAGCTGGATGAACACAGCAGGCCAAGAGGAGCAGGAAAGCTGATGTTTTGACATTTCTGAAGAAGGGGCCAGACCCAAAATGTCAGCTTTCCTGCTCCTCTGATGCTGCTTGGCCTGCTGTGTTCATCCAGCTCTATACTTTGTCGTATTGTATTGTGTCCCTTTTGTTTGTCTGAAGAAGGTTTTAAGGCAGAGGTGACCAGCTATCCATTGGAAACTCATGAAGTAAACAGCTTGTGAGGCCTTGTGTATTTTTTTTTTAAAGTTGCCATAATAGAAGCAGCTTGCATGAGTATGGATCAAGTTTTCATGGATTTTAAGGCTAGTTTTTCTGTAGCAGTTGTTGCTGGGGTTTCAGCAGGGTTTGGAAGCTGCAGTACATCTCTCCCTGCTACACACACACATTCAGAGTTTTTTCTTGGTGCTTTCCTGCTGCTGGAGTTGCATGTGAGACAATCTGTTTATCTGAATTTGCCTTTGGCGACAGTGTGTTTATAGGATGCTACTAGATTGAAACAGTTAGTTAGAGATGGTTACAGCCTCTATTATTTTGTTAAGCATTTCGATAGAGTTACAGCTAAGCTAGTCCTTTTCATTTTTTTCTCTTTTGTTGTATCTTAATGATAGTGTATGAATAAATAGTGTATTTTGCTGAACGTCGAATAGTTCGACCAATCGGGTTACGTCTGGAATACAACACTTTACACCTACCTTCGAAATAAGAAGAAGGTAAGGTCGAGGCTAGCTTCTTAATATATTTTGAGGGGGTTTGGTCTGGTGATTTGATTAAAATATAAGAGCAAACAGGTGAAGAGATTATGAAGACAGGTGACTAGCAGCTTTTTACATCATTCGCTCATTAGATGCGGCCATTGCTGACTGCATGAACACTTGTTGCCCATCCCTAGTTGCCCTTGAGATGGCAGTGGTGAACCAAGATTGGTTGCTCCAAGAGATAACAAGGTGTAGAGCTGGATGAACACAGCAGGCCAAGCCGCATCAGAGGAGCAGGAAGGCTGACGTTTTGGGCCTAGATCCTTCTTCAGAAATGGGGGAGGGGAATGGGGTTCTGAAATAAATAGGGAGAGAGGGGGAGGTGGATAGAAGATCGATAGAGGAAACGATAGGTGGTGAGAAGACAGACCGATCAAAGAGGCGGGGATGGAGCCTGTAAAGGTGAGTATAGGTAGGGAGTTAGGGAAGGGATAGGTCAGTCCGGGGAGGATGGGCAGGCCCAGGGGGCGACATAAGGTTAGTAGTTAGGAGATGGGGGTGGGGCTTGAGGTGGGCGAAGGGGATGGGTGGGAGGAAGGACAGGTTAGGGATGTGGGGACAAGCTGGGCTGGTTTGGGAATGCGGTAGTGGGAGGAGAGATTTTGAAGCTTATGAAATCCACATTGATGCCATTGGGCTGCAGGATTCCCAAGCAGAATATGAATTGCTATTCCTGCAACCTTTCGGTGGCATCGTTGTGGCACTGCAGGAGGCCTAGGATAGACATGTCATCTGAGGAATGAGAGGGCGAGTTGAATATTTCGCGACTGAGATCGGTTTTAGGAGCCTCTTGAAGGAGGAAGGAAGAGTTCAGGTAAGGAGAAATTGCTTGAAGTAAGTGGGGAGTTCCAGCGCTTACAGAGGGCCTGGCCACCATCCAGGAATCAAACAGAATCAGAGTGGCACAAGAGACTAGGATTGGCAGAGGGCAGATATCTCCTACGTTTGTAGGACAGAGATGCGGTTACAAAGATGGGGAGGGGGGTGAAGCAATTTTATCACAAAGCATGGACACTTATGAGCCAGGCAGGGAACTGAGCAGGTCAGCTACCATTGTCTTTGTCCAAAAAACAGAATTATTGCCTTTGCTTTCTATCTCAGTCTTACAGCTTTTCTGACTGCACTCACTGCCAGCTGCTGTAATAGGGGAGATTGTGAATTTCCTGTGTGTCACAGGGCAGGGAAGTTCTACTTGAGGCTGACCAATCCATCACCTTCACTGTAAAACATCTTAAACTTTGTCCATCCACTAGGACGTTCTGCTGCACCAGAGGAAAAACAAATAAATGTGGAATGTCAAAAGCTGCCAGAAGCTTTGATGCAATTCAGAACTCCAGGGATGTCAGATGTGATCACACGTTCATCCTTTAATACCTCTCGCTGAATTCTGACTAGGTTCACTGACAACGAGAGAGTGAACTTCTCCTCTCCTTCTCCATTACATTGCCTATTGCAATTCCCAGAGGTAAAAATGAGCAAAAATAAAACAGCAAACTTGGAAATGAATGCATTCTTCTGGAGACTGGTCTGAAAACAAGTCAGACCAGCACGGCTCCTTTATAAATTTTACTGGTTTTATTTCCTGGGTTCTCAATGCCACTAAAGGGATTCCAAAATAAAAAAAAATTAGAAGCTGCCTGCTTTCTGCCACTTGAATACTTCTACCACAAGGCATTTCTTGCAAATCCGAGGGAAAGAGAAGCACCTTTTTAAAATGTGGTGAATTTTTGTGCACAACCTAAAAGGTTTGGAGGGACAAATTCAATTTTAAGGTTCAGCAGGGAATAGAGCTTGAAAAGAAAATCTTACAGGTCTGTGGGAGAAAGAGCAAGAGATTTAGTCTCATTGGGAACTCTTGCTGAACTGGCACATGTCCAATGGGACTTGCCTCCTGTTGTGCACAAGCACTGAGTCATTGTAATTTCCCTTTTAATTGCAGCAAAACATCACATTGCATCACCTTTCTACACCTTGAACAGGGTCCTTACAAAGAACTAGAATTACAGCCTTCACTCAGTGAAAGCACTCTTAAGTGGCTAAGTCAGAAGATGTCCACTATCTGCTCACTTGATTTCCATCCTCTCACCTTTGTGATCAGCTAAGGGCAACTAGATAACAGCAATAAAAGCTAGCCAGTCAGCAACACCCACATTTTTCCAGCGATGATCAGTTTTGAAGAAGGATCACTGGTCTCAAGCCGTTAACTCTGTTTCTCTCCATAGTTGCTGACGGTAATTTCTGTTTTTGTTTTAGATCTTCATTCATCCCTAATTCTTTGTACTTTTACTTCAATATATCTTTATTATCCAGGCCTTGATGCTCTATTTGATAATCCTGTTCAAAGCTAAGTCTTACTTGTCTCTCATTACCCTCTGGTTTTCCGTTTAATTCTTGCATTCCTGCCTTTTCTGTCCTATTCCTGATCCTCTTCTGTCGATAGGAAATAGATACATCAGGACCTCCTAGTAACAAACAGGGGCACCAGTAAGAATAATACAGGGTTGCCAAAGCCATTACTTCCTTCCTGAGAGACAGATTTCCACTGTTCCTTTCATAGACTTTCTGACAATGGTCACGTGTGGGCTTTGTTAGTAGCATTTTACTAAATAATTTTGTTTGTTTGATTTTCAAGTAACTCATCACTTGCAATATTGGTGTGAAGAAGACACAAATCTACTGATTTCATAAATTGTTATGACAATCTTGAGTAGCTAGAAGTGCATTTTGCCTGTGAGAACTTAAAAGAGGAGCCTTTCCTGCTTACATCTCTCAAAGATGTTTGAAAGCACTCCATGTCAGGTGAGTAATTTTGAAATTTCTGCCAATAGCATAACACCATGTTGTATACAACGAGGCACCACCAGTTAGGATGAGATAAATCATAGAATCCTAGAGTCATAGAACTCCTACAGTGTGGAAGCAGGCCAATCAACCAGAGAGCAGCTAAAGGTCACTTGCTGTGGATGTGATTACATGTAGTTCAGACCAGGTACGGACGGCCAATTTTCCTTCTGTAAAGGGCATTAGTCAACCAGATGGGCTTTTCAATCGAGTCCACTCTGACCCTCCGAAGAGCATCCCACCCGGACCCACACCCATGTCCTGTCCTTGTAAACCTGCATTTCCCATGGCTAATCCATCTAACCTGCTCATTGCTCGACACTGTGGACAATTTAGCACGGCCAATCCACCTAACCTGCTCATTGATTTATTGATGGCATAGTTTGAAAGAGGAATGCTATCCATGAAACAGAGAGATGGTGGCATGTTGGTCATCTTAATGTCTTGGGAGCAAGTGTTCAAATACTACCATAATTACTGGTGGAATCGAGACTCAAATGATGAAGAAAGAATAAAAAGCTAGTCCTAGTGTTGGTGACTATAAAGCTATCTTTAATGTAAAAGCCCATCTGGTTGACTAATGCCCTTTACAGAAGGAAAATTGGCCGTCCGTACTTGGTCTGAACTACATGTAACCACATCCACAGCAAGTGACCTTTAGCTGCCCTCTGAAATGGCCCTAGGGCAATCAGGGGTGGCTGAATTATGCTTGCTTTGCCAGTAATGGCAGCACCCTCTGAAGGAAAACAAGTAACTCTTTACTGTTCTTTTCTGAACATGGAATCTAACACACAAGAACTGTCGCCTCTGTTTGTCACCTCAGCTGAAAGGCAGTATCTCTAACAGAACAGCATTCCAACTCGATGGGAAATATTAGCTGAGATGAATTTCCGCACCTGGGTTGAAGCCAGCAACTGTGACTCATTGAATGAGTCGGGATGACAAAGGTTGCTATTCTTGCCCCAGTGGGAAATGGAAGACATGGGCAGCGACATGAACCGGAAACCTGGCAGAATTGAACCGTTCCTTTGTGACGTTGCCAGCTGCCTACCTACGGGGACTGTTTCATGGAGAAGTAGCTGGGAAACTTTAGAATGTACAGAGAGAAGGAGAAAGGGAAAGAGAAAGACATACAAACATACAAATGAGGAGGAGGAATAGGCCATTCTACCCCTCGGTCCTGCTCTACCATTCAACAGGATTACTGCTGATACGATGGTGGCCTAAATTCCACATGATTGCCTGTCCCCAAAAACTTTTTTAGCCAAGAATCTCTCAGAGGTATTCAATGACCTGCCTTTACCACTCTCTGGTGAAGACAGCTCCACAGATTCATGAGTCTTTGAGAGGAAGGAAAACCTCCCTATCTCCATATTTAATGGGGTATTATGGACAAGAGTGACACCCTCAAAATATTTTAAGAAGGTAGCCCAGACCCGAACTTTTTCTATCTTAAATACAAATGTAAAGTACTATGTTCCAGGTGCGATTGGCCTGGTCAAACTACTCAACGTTAAGCAAAATATAATTTTTGTAAACAATATATTGAAAATACAACTAAAGAAAGAAAAAATTAGGGTAACCTAACTCTATTGCAAAACTTAACAGAATAATAGATATGCCAACTATTAACTGCTCCAATATGGCAACATCTCATAAACATACCCCTTGGCAAACAAAGCAAATTCCAAAATCAGATTTTCTCACAAGATACACGGTATCACAGTAAAAAGCGAAACTCCAGCTACTGCTGTAAGTGAGATAGGAGAAAACAATAGCTTCTGCTTTATCAAAACTCCAGGAAATTTTGCCGAAAGCAAAATCTGAGCAATTAAAAACAAAACTAGAAATCGTGGTCTGTGAGAGCTGGCCACACCCAGCCAAGCTGCTTCTATTGTTCCAACTTTAAAAATAAACCTCACAAGCTGCTTACGTTACTACGGACTACTCAATACTTCTTGTTCAAACTCTCTCTTAAAAGGAACCAGAATAAAATACACCTCTTGAAGCCACAGCATCATCACAGGGTGAGCCTCTTAATTTCCGTCTACCCCTCCCCCCCAACTATGAGTAAAACTAAAAGAAATGCAGATGCTATAAATCAGAGACAAAAACAGAAAATGCTGGAAAAGCTCAGTAGCTCTCGCAGGATCTGTGGATAGAAATCAGAGTTAACATTCTGATCGAGCGACTCCTTCCTCAGAGCCCCTTCCCCCAATTCAATCCCTCTTATAAGGTGAACTGCCCTTTCAGCACCCACCCTGTCATGTCCCCTTGGGATCTTCTATGTTTCAGCAAGCTAGGTGAATTGGCCATACTAAATTGCCCACAGTATTCAGGATGTTTAGATTAGGTGGGTTATAGGGGGATGGGTCCGGGTGGGATGCTCCAAGGGTCGATGTGGACTTGTTGGGCCGAAAGGCCTGTTTCCGCACTGTAGGGATTCTATGAACAATGAACAAAGACAACCTCTCTTTCTTCTTTTCTTTATTATTTCACGGGATGTAGGCGTCACTGACAAGGTCAACATTTGTTGTGGATCTCTAATTACCCTTGAACTGACTGGCTTGATAGGGTGACTTGAAAGGACAGTTAAAAGCCAACAACATTGCTGTTGGTCTGGAGTCACATGTAGGCCGACCACATGTAGGCAGGAGAGTTTCCTTCCCTTAAGGGCGTTGGCAAACCAGATGGATTCTCCAAACATTAACCAATAGCCGTCATGGTCACAACTCCCAAAACATTGCACAACTAATTCCACCAACAGCCAGAATGGGATTCAAAGCCATGTACCAGAGCATTGGTTCAGGCTATTGACACAGTAGCATTACCCATCATGCCACTGCCTCCACTTCTAAGCTCCAAAGGATATAGGCCCAACTAATCCTCATACTGCTCGGTGTGCTGTTAAAAAGGCTTACGGTGTGTTAGGTTTTATTGGGAGAGGGATTGAGTTCCGGAGCCGTGATGTCATGCTGCAACTGTACAAAACACTAGCGCGGCCTCATTTGGAATACTGCGTGCAGTTCTGGTTGCCCCATTACAGGAAGGATGTGGAAGCATTGGAAAAGGTACAGAGGATATTTACCAGGATGTTGCCTGGTCTGGAGCGCAGGCCCGATGAAGAAAGGCTGAGGGACTTGGGTCTGTTCTCATTGGAGAGAAGGAGGCTAAGAGGTGATTTAATAGAGACGTACAAGATGATCAGAGGATTAGATAGGGAGGACAGTGAGAGTCTTTCACCGAGGATGATGACTTCAACTTGTACAAGAGGGCATAGCTACAAATTGAGGGGTGATAGATTTAAGATAGATGTCAGAGGCAGGTTCTTTACTCAGAGAGTGGTAAGGGCATGGAATGCCCTGCCTGTCAAAGTAGTTAACTCAGCCACATTAGGGGCATTTAAACAGTCCTTGGATAAGCATATGGATGATGATGAGATAGTGTAGGGGGAGGGGTTTAGATTAGTTCACAGGCCGGCGCAACATCGAGGGCCGAAGGGCCTGTTCTGCACTGTATTGTTCTATGTTCTATGTTCATACGACAAGTCCTTCAGCCCCTTCAGGGATTGGTCAATGGTGCTGAGAGAGGCAGGGGCTCAGTTGGAAGAGGGTGAAAGGAAACTTTGAGGCAGTAGACTGAAGTTTGATGCCTGCAGAGGTCTGAGGTCTGAAGGATAATGCGGTGGTGGCTCGCGTGAAGCCTCACTGCACCAGAACATAATTAAGAAGTAAATCATTGAAAATAATTAGGAGGAATTCTGCGCAATAATTGAAAAGGATTCAAACAGTCAATCCAACAAAATCCTTGGGAGTGGTATCTGCTTTCTGGAGCTGGCACTTTTACAGCCATTTTAATTTAAGCCAATGCACCAGTAATAACTTTGAAATCTAATTTATAAAACAATGATGCAGGGTCCCAATAAATTCTCTTATCAGAGTCATGGCCCGAGAGACGGGGCTAGAAATGGGGCCCGCATAAAGAAGATTGGAGACAGAGCCACTGTGAACAGCAGTGAAAATAACAGCCAAGTCTAAAGGACAAAGCAGGAGTACAGCTCGATATCTGGATATAGGGGATATACAGTGAAAAGCAGGTGAAAGATCAGAAATGGGAGCACAAGCAAAAACCTGGAAATAGGGAAGGAGGAATAGTTGGTGGGTATAAAGGACATCAGGGAAGACCGATTATTGATATAAGACCTGGTGAGAAACGGCTTAAATAAAACAGACAACTTAGAAGGCACTGCTCCCAACATTAGCAGTAGTGCCAGAAAAACCGAGTTCCAGACAAAATCAATCAGAGATAGGTCAGTAACTGTACCAGGCAAAGGTAAAGTGCCAGCCAAGACACGTTAATTAATAAATGCAAAAACCTATTTGTTAATCAACATAACATCACCCATGTTCTGCATCATATGAAGTGGTATCCTTGCCAGCAATGAATCAAAATGATTGCGCAGCTGACTAGTAACCTTTGACCTCTGTAACAACCATGCTTGTGTTGTACTTTCTGCACTGGGATGCAATGGTGGAACCTGTGTTCCGTAATAATTATTCTTTCATTATTATTTTGCACACAGTGCCTGGTCAGAACAATGAATGTCTTCAATGCTAAATTACCCTGAGCTATATGAGCTGCTGAAATGTGTGTTCAGTCTGGTGCATCCAAGTCTGCAGTGAGTGAACTATTACAGCTCATGGGCCAATGACATACAAAAAAAAGACAAGATCGTTGCAGGAATGTCATCAGGGAATTGGGAGAATTCTTTGTTTAAATCAGGCAAATGAATGCAATCTGCCTCCTGTTTTTCCTCACACTCTACTGCAGGCACTGGCCTGTACTGGACAATGATTGCCTCCAGTGGGATCTCGTCCCACGCTGCTTTGAGAAATTCTGCGCTAATCATTCCTTGGACTGCTACAACTATGTCTATGAAATGTGTTTCTCTCACATACTCTTTCATGAGTCTTTTAAGGGATCTTTCCGCTCTTGGATTTCGAGAATATTAAATGTCTTCATTTGGCTCTTAGAATGTTTACGCATTCTCCCCGTGTCTGTGTGGGTTTCCTCCAGGTGCTCCAGTTTTCTCCCCCAATCCCAAGTTGTGCAGGTTAGGTGGATTGGCCATAGTGTCCAGTGATGTGTAGGCTATCTGGATTAGCCATGGGAAATGCAGAGGTATGGTAAGGGAGCTGGTCTGCTTGGAATGCTCTTTGGAAGGTTGTGTGCACTCGAGGGGCCAAATGGCCTTGTTCCACATTGTGGGGAATCAATGAACTAATTTATACAGATCACTAGTGCTGTGACATTTTTCTCTTAAAGTCTCCAGTACAAGCTTATTTCTCTCTGCTTTGTGCTTTGCTGATGACAGAGTAGTGTAATAATCACAAACATCTTTACATCCCATTATACTACAGCATTCTCTCCAGTGGACACTGATATGTCCTGGGCAATCATCCCTTGCTCTCCAGTAAAGGCTAAGAGCAGTGAGGTTTACTGGTGGAAATTATCAGGGCAGCAGTCAAAGAAAGAAGATATTCCAGCCATGATCATATTGAATGGTGGAGTGGGCTGAAAGGACTGAAAGTTTTACACCCCGCTCCTATTTTCTATGTTTCTTTTAGAATATAGAACTTGGAATAGTACAGCACAGTACAGGCCCTTCGGCCCACAATGTTGTGCCGAACTTTCACCCGAAACCTAAGGTCTATCTAACATCCACCCCTACCTTATTCTATCATCCATATGCCTATCTAATAGCCACTCAAATGCCCCTAATGAGGCCGACTCCACTACCCTCTCCAGCAATGCATTCCACGCCCCGACAACTCTCTGAGTGAAGAACCTACCTGTGACGGCTCCCCTATATCTACCTCCACTCACTTTAAAACTATGCCCCCTCATAATAGCTGCCTCTACCCGAGGAAATAATCTCTGCTGTCCACTCTATCAACACCTCTCTGTGGCTTTTGTTTGGGATGTAACAAGAGTTGGAGGCTGATCTCAGTTCAATCCAATGGTAAGGAACCTTAATGGCCAAAAAACTCTTGCATCCGTGCGTTCTTATATAAACTGGCTTGGAGGAGATAACTGGATATATTTTCAAAGAGAAGTGGAAAAACATGTTGAAGATATTGATCCATGAGTAGACATTTTGGGCATAATGACATCTTCAGATCCTAAAAAATTCTTATGTTCTTATTCCTAATTTACTTCACTCAACAAGCCAATACCTGGTAATTAGTTACAGCTAAGCATGATTAGAAACTGCAAGAAGCTGGCACAATGTTTTCTCAGAAGGGTCAACAGAATGTATCTCTTACCTATAAATAGCCAAATATTCTTGTTATAAATTGAACAGAAGCTGCGAGTAGAGAAGATTGGGTTTGGCATTCTATAATTCTCCACGAATTCAAGTTTTAAACTTGTTCTGCACATTTAAGCAGAGCACAAACATTTGGCAAAGTGTGAAGAACTCAACAACAGAGAATTACTCCCAGTTATGAAGCTTCAGTCAATTAAAACTAAAATAAAACCTGATGGTTCTATTGGAATGTGGAATGATTGAGCTTCTGCTCTCTGCCCAGTGTCACCTTTGAATGTCCACTGTTTGTATAGGGATGGCCAGGGTTTATAGCTGTCTTGTTGCCAGCCCATGGCATGAACCACAGTTTGGGAACAGCTCCACTCTATACTGCTTCCAGGAGATTTCCAAACTCTTACTCAGTTCTTCATTCACTATCTCAGCATCCTTCACTGAATATTCCAAGACACCTCATCGGGGATCTACATTGCACAGTGCAAAAGTTACAGCAATCCAACATTACTTTGTGGTTATGAGACCACAAGACCATAAGATACAGGCATGGGGTGGAGGTGTTGGTGACTTCACCTGATGAAGGAGCAGTGCTCAAAAAGCTTGTGATTTCAGATGAACCTGTTGGACTACAACTTGATGAGATAATGGGAACTGCAGATGCTGGAGAATTCCAAGATAATAAAATGTGAGGCTGGATGAACATAGCAGGCCAAGCAGCATCTCAGGAGCACATCCTCTCTGATGAAGGGTCTAGGCCCGAAACGTCAGCTTTTGTGCTTTTGAGATGCTGCTTGGCCTGCTGTGTTCATCCAGCCTCACATTTTATTATCTTGGACTACAACTTGATGTTGTGTCACTTATGAAGTGGGAGCAGAGTTAGGCCCACTGAGTCTGCCTGCTATTTTATTGTGGCTGAGATGAGGAACATAGCGATGTTTGTGAGACATAATGCTAAATTGCCTGCAGTGTCCAGCCAAGATCATAATGAATGGTGAAGCAGGCTGAAAGACCTACACCCTACTCCTGTTTTCTATGTTTCTATTGTGATGAGGTTTTTGTTTTGTGACGAAAACTCCATAATGATATTATCTTTGAGTCTCTATGTACAAATTTAGAACAATTAGAATTTCAAGCTCTTAAAAAATTTTGTCACCAATGCAAGGCATAGTCACAGAAGGGGCTCTAGATTATTTAATCATGTACATTAATCAAATGTATACCAGATCTTGTTTACTTATTACCAGTATGCTCACTGACAGAATACCCTTGTTGCCACTGACAATTTGATTTTAAAATTTTCTCTTTCTGTTCAAATCCTTCCATACGTCCTTTCTATCTTTGTAATCTTCTTCAGCTTCACAACTTGCCGAGATTCCTGTGTTTCACTAATCTTAACCTCTCTTGCCATACACGAAGAGTGGCTACAATTCCAAGTCAGCTGTTTGGAAATTGACAGTGATGGCCCCAGGAATGAAATGATTAACATATGAGAAACATTTTTACAGTCATCAGAAGACTCTTATTTCTAGATTATTATTAAATTCAAATTCCACCATCTGCCATGGCATGATTCAGGTCTCCAGATCATTACTGGGGTTTCTGTATTAATATTTTAGTGGTAATACCACTAAACCATTGCCTACCCTCTGCAATTCAAAGTCATATCGTAGAACCCCTACTGTGTGGAAACAGGCTATTCAGCCCAACAAGTCCACACCAGCCCTCTGAAAAGCATCCCACCCAGGACCCTACCCTTTCCCTGTAACCCAGCATTTCCCTAACGTCTAATCCACATACCCCTGAACACTACAGGCAATTTACCATGACCAAAATCTACTCAGCCTGCACATCTTTGAACTGTGGGAGGAAACTGGAGCACCCAGAGGAAGCCCATACAGACAGAGGGAGAATGTGGCAAACTTCACACAGACAGGCGCCTGAGGGTGGAATCAAACCTGGGTTCCTGGTGTTGTAAGGCTGAAGTGCTAATCACTGAGACACCCAGTCATTCACTGATTTAGGACTGTATCGCTGTTCCTTCAGTGTTGCTGGGTCAAAATCCGGGGCTGTTTCCATTGAACAGCATTGTTAGTGTCAGTATATCACATGGACTGCATTGATGGAAGAAGATGGATCCCCAGCATCTTCTCCTGGGTAATGAGGACGGGGGATATCGACTCTGGCCTAGCCAGCGGCAACCAATCCTGTGGACATGTTTTGGAAAAGAGCTGAAATGCATAGAATGTTATTTCTTTATAAATCATAAACTGTTGATTTCAAATGGGTGGATGATCACTTTTAAGTCAAAGCAATGGGATTCTCCAGCTGAATGTGTTAACCAATCAGTTCTAAACTACACACAATTCCTACCACACCAATGGCAGATGGGATTCAGACCCATTGGATTCAGTTCAAAATTGTCCAGGCTCATCAGTTATGTAGTATCCTCCAGTGTTCTTTAATTCAGGCTATTTCATACAACCGAGTAATGGATTGACTTTGTGCCAATTAATTCTTGTGATAAATGTCCTGTCTCCCCACTGCTTCCCACTCATACAAAAGCCTAATTCATTGTCTAGCTTCTTGCCAATTAGTGGATGATTCTTTTGTCAAGTCAGAAGAAGAATCTGGAACATCAAAAAAAATGGCATCACCTTGTGGCTGAATCCATACTGGAAACCAAAGAGAAATGGTAAGGTGTTCATCCACTCAAACAAAGCAGCTCTTTATAAAGGAGAGGAACACATCAGATGAGCTTCATGATTTTCTGTATGTTAGCTCATGCAACATATCCCACAAAGAGTCGGGGTGGAGCTTGCACTGAATCAGATATCTGGATATGGACGAAATACTGGCAAACGAGACTGGATTGATTGAGGATATGTTGTCGGCATGGACGAGTTGGACAAAAGGGCCTGCTTCCGTGCTGTACAACTCTATGACTCCACAATTCTATGACTCTATGACTGAATTTAAGATGGAGATCTCCTATAATAGAGCACCACATGTTGTGACACCATCTAGCTGTCTTAATAGTTACAGCGCCTTTCTGTGTGATAATACTACATGTTACTTTTAACACTGGCAACAATATAAAGATTGGATTTGTTCCCTGTCAAACGCTACATTGGAAGCAAAATCAGATGAGTGCATCTGTCTCATCGTCCGTAACATCATACGCTTCCTTTTTTAATTCATTCAAGGATGTGGGTGTCACTGGCTCAGCCTGCATTTTTTTGCCCATCCCTAATTGCTAAGGGCAGTTAAGGGGCAACTAAATCGCTGTGGGTCTATCATCTCATGTAATCCAGAGAGTTCATTTCATGATTTCCTTCCTGAAAGAACATTTGTGAACCAGATGGGTTTTTGCAACAGTGACTCAGTTGCCATGGCGCTTCCTTAATACTGAATTCAAATTTCACCACCTGCCATGGTGAGATTTGAACCCATGCCCCCAAAAACACTGACCTGGGGGTTCTGGAGTGCTAGTCCAGTGACATTATCACCAACTACCTTTGCTCTGAAACACACTTTTACAGTGCCAACAACAAATAGGCATCCAGGATGCAGCTTTTCATTTGCTGCATCTGCTTGAACTTTAAACTTGTTATGGAGGCCCCTACATTTTACCATTGCTGCTACCACAAACCAGGGACGTGATGGCCAAGTGGTATTATCACTGCACTGTTAATCCAGAGACTCAGGTAGCGTCCTGGGGACTTGGGTTCAAATCCCACCACAGCAGCTGCTACTGTTTGAACTTTTAAAACTGATCTAGAATCTGGGTCTGATGATGACCACAAATCAATTGCTGATGAAAAACCCATCTGGTTCTTCAGGGAAGGAAACCGCCACCCTTACCTGGTTTGGCCCACATGTAACTCCATACCACACCGCACTGTTGACTCTTTAACTGTCCTCTTGGCAATTAGGGATGGGCAGTAAATGTGTAAAAAGAGCCCTGCTGCACCTCATTCTCCTTCATTGGTTTCACTCCACTACCCTGAGTCAGCTAAGACACCTTACTGAGTAGCTCAGAGATAGTAAGAACTGCCGATGCCGGAGTCAGAGATAACACTGTGTGGAGCTGCAGGAACAAAGCAGGCCAGGCAGCATCAGAGGAGCAAGAAAGCTGACGTTTCAGGTCAGGACCCTTCTTCTGAAAAAGTAGCTCCCCATCTTAGCATTGTGCTGTGATATATAAGCACTGACACTGAGATTGTCATTATCTCCAGTCATAAAGTCAGTTGGGAGGAGGGTTAGTACCATGGTAATGCTAGCGTTGTCAAAACAAGAATATTGAATCTGGAAAGTGTTGGGTATGGACTTTTATGTCACTATCTTCGAAAAAGGTTCAGGAAATATTTAGGAGGGCAGTCATCGTGTTTTCATTTGTTAGCTTCACATTGGTGAGGAAACGCAGTGATATAGGAGTATTACATTCATTGCATGTGCCATGCCTCAATTTACTACATGCCGGCACAGTGTGAGACTAATGAGAATCTTCACTCGTCTTTAACCCTGCTTTATTGCCTTCTGAACAGTCAGTAGCTTCAGCAGCCCAGTGCAGCCCAATGCACTCAATGGAGCTGAGCAGCCCTGTCTCACGTTCTCCTAAGGAAAATGAGCTTGGCAGAGAAATTTTCATGGCCCGTTTCCATGTTCCTTCATATCCTGTAATTCTCAATTCTATCTAATGGTGTTATTATTCCATCTCATTCGGCAACCCGTCCGTGGAGATAGGACAGTCGATTATTTTCCCTTTGCTTCTCCTTTCTTTCTCCCTTTATACCCTGCCAATTCAGCCTTAAGCTGTTGGCATTCAATTCTTTCCAACTGCAACATAATACATGCAATTTAACTTACTGGCAGTCTGCCTCAGTATTATGTATGTACGAATGCTCAGCACGGCTCAGTTTGAGTTTTAAGAGTAATTGCCATTTCTTGCTACAAGTTCCCATGGCAAAGTTAGCTGAGTGTTGTATTTAATTACCTACCTGACAGCGCATGCTTCAGCCATTACCCAGCATTTGATGTGGCCCAGGCTCACACTGAAATACACGTGTGCCCATTTGGTTATCAGTTGCAACAGAGGTTTGAACAGAAGACCGTAGGATCTTTAGGATTTCTTCATGTTTCAAAAAGTTTGAATTTAAATTAAATAAACAGACTCTGTGTGCCTATTTTCCCCTGCCAAAGATAAAAGATCTCATGCCAATATCTTGAAGAACAAAAAGGGAATTAGCACTCTTCTGTCCTGGGCCAATATTGACTTCGCAACTAACAGATTGCCTGGTCACCATCCCTTTCTGTTTTGGGAGCTCATGTTGAACGAATAGGATTGCACATTGATGGTCAACATCCTGGGGATTACCACAGACCAGGAACTGTCCTAGGCTAGCCAAATAAATGCTGTAGCTGCAAGATCAGGTCAGAATTCTTCCATGGATAACTCACCTCTTGACTCTTCAAAGCCTGTCCACCATTTAGAAAGCACAAGTCAGGAGTGTGATGGAATACCCCCTCCTTGCCTGGATGGGTAGAGCGCCAACAACACTGAAGAAGCTTGTCACCAACCAGGACAAAGCAGCCCACTTGATTGGCAATACATCCACAAGCATCCACTCCCTTCACCAACACTCAGTAGCTGCAGTGTGTACTACCTACAAGACACGCTGCAGAAATTCATCAAAGACAGCCCCTTCCAAACCAACGATCACTTCCATCTAGAAGGATAACGGCAGCAGATACATGGAAACATCACTACCTCCAAGTTTTCCTCTAATCCACTCACCATCCTTACTTGGAAATGTGCCTACAGTATAATTGGGTTAAAATCCTGGAACTCCCTCACTCTAAGTACTCGTCCAAATAGTCTGCAGTGGTTCAAGAAGGCAGCTAAGAATCACCTTCTCAAAGGCAACTAGGGCTGGGCAATAAACGCTAGCCCGGTCAGCAACACCCACATACCATGGCAGAGTAAGAAAAGAATGAAACAACACTTCCGAATGTACTGAATTGGTTGAGAAACATTTTGGTATGCCCTGACATCATGGAAAGAGGGAGAAGTGGAAATTGATGTTTGCACCAAGACACCATAAAATACTTGTAAATCTCTGAATGTCTTTTTTGCTGTCGATTCAACAAAGGGGTGTTTGTCTCTGAATTGGGGTGCACCTCACTGTAACTACCTCACACCCTCATCCCAAGGATTGTTCCACATGTCCATTTGGCAGTATCCTCCTTATTTACACCCATTAAGATATGACCGGGCAGTCCCCAAATAGGTGATTTTTGACTCCCAATTCAAATCAATTCTAGTTCATCTCTGACACCTTAATAAAAAACACAAGATGTTGGAGAAACTCACCAGGTCTGGCAGAGCAGAGTTAACATTAAACAAAGTTAATGCTTTGAGTCAAACCAGACGCAAAACGTGAACTCTGTTACCCTCTCCATCAATGCTGCCAGACCTACAGAGTTGCCCCAGTGCTTTCAGTGTTCATTTCAGTTCTGCCGCATCTGCAGTAATTTGCTTTTGTTCCAACATTTTAATGACTAGGAAACAAAAGTATGGGAAGAAATGTATGTTTTTATTGTCTCGATGAAATGATCAAGTGCTGCTCAAAATAATGTCCCAGGGATTAATTTTAATTCTGAGACACACCAGGTCAACTCTGAAACATTGGTAATCCCCTGACAATAGGATTTTAAAAGCCTGTTAATTTGTATTGAAAGTACAGTGTTATGAATAAACACACTTCTTAAAACTGAAGAAATGACAGCACTTCTTTCTACTTTGCAAATTTGCACGAGAATTTTTTTTTTCCCTGACTGGATTGATGGCGTTAAACTTTCATGAGTCCACATTCACATACAGTCCTGGTTAGCACACTCTAGGAAAGATGTGGAGGCTTTGGAGAGTTTACCAGGATGCTACCTTGATTGGAGCATATCAGTTGTAAGGAGAGGTTGGACAAATTTGGATTGTTTTTGC
Organism: Stegostoma tigrinum; assembly: GCF_030684315.1. Taxonomy (NCBI): domain Eukaryota; kingdom Metazoa; phylum Chordata; class Chondrichthyes; order Orectolobiformes; family Stegostomatidae; genus Stegostoma; species Stegostoma tigrinum. The sequence continues at coordinate 11,472,139 of NC_081363.1, forward strand.
TGGAGCATCGGGGGCTGAGGAGAATGCTGACAGAAGTATATAAAATTACAAGAGGTATGAACAGGATGGATGATCAGAGTCTTTTTCCAACAGTGGAAATGTCAAATACTAGGGGCATAGGTTTAAGGTGAGAAGGGGGCAAGTTTAAAGACGATGTGTAAGAAAAATATTTTACACAGAGGTTAGTAGGTGCCTGCAGCCAGGGGAGGTGGTGGAAGCAGATACAATAGCAAAGCTTAAGAGGAATTTAGATAGATACATGCTGGACCATGTACAGGCTGCTGGGATGAGTTTAAAATGGCATCACGGTCAGCACAGACATGGTGGGGTAAAGGGCCGGTTCCTGTGCTGTACTGTTCAATGTTTCATTAAACCCTCATTGCTTGTTCTAAACTTAACAATCATTAACAGGCTGCAACAAAATGTAGGTCATTCTATGCATGGTCACATCTGAGGGACTGGGACAGCTGAAGCTTGAACTTTTGATGTTATTCAATGATATTAAGTGCTCTCCAACGCACCTTTCTATTTGTAAACCTAATAACGTACTTTACCTTGTTCTCTAATTCAGACAATTTCAGAACACTGAGTAATGAATTGACTTTATGTCAATTTATTCTTATAATAGATGTCCTGTCTCTCCACTGCTTCCCACTCACATCAATGCCTAATGCCCTGTCTCGACTCCTGTTAATTAGCAGATGCTTCTTTTATGAAGAAACCAGAACTGATTTGTAAGAACACACAGGAAAAATCTGGGATGTATTTCCTACACTTTGATAATTAGGGAAAGGAACTGAGCAAGATCTTAACAACCACGATCAAAACAACTATTAATGCAAAATGTACTCCATAACAAAGGAGGATAATAATCAGCACTCTTTCCTCTCCCCGCTCCTTGCTCTCCCCTCTCTGTCACTCTCCCCTCTCCACTCTCTCCTCCCCACTCTCCCGTGTCTATCACTCTACCCTCTCAGACATTCAATCCTCTCTGTCACACTCCCCTCCCCGCCCTCCCCTCCTTGCTCTCCCCTCCCTGTTGTTCTCCCGTACCCACTCTCCCCTCCCCGCTGTCCCCTCTCTGTCACTCTCTCCTTCTCACTTTCCTATATTGCTAACCCTTCCCTGCTCTCCTGTCCCTGTCTTACGTTTACTGCTCTGCTCTCTCTGTCGTTTTCCCCTCTCTGCTCTCCCCTCCCTGCTCTCCCCTCTCTGTCATTCTCCCCTCTCCACTCTCCCCTCTCTATTGCTAACTCCTTCCTGCTCTTCAGTCCCTGCCCTACCTTCACTGCTCTCCTCACTCTGTTGCTTTCCCCTCCCCGCTCTGTCCTCCCTGCCCTCCTCTCCCCGATCTCTCCTCCGTGTCCCCCTCCCTACCCTCCCTTCACCATTCTCCCCTCCATGCCTCTCTCCTTTCTCTGCTGCCCAGAGTTCCTGTTCCTTCTCAAGCAGGAATGTAACTTCCACTACATTCTCCTCATCCAAGATCAGCCAGCCTGGTGTGAACCAGCAAATTGTCTCAGTGTAGAAAATGAACCCACAGCAAAGTAAAACAAGCAGGTGCCTTTACCACCAACAGGTCAGTTCTGTGCGCCTGCTGGGATATACGAATCAAACTCACTCAATTCCTCTAGATTTACCAGCTTCCTGTGAACAGCAAGATTCAAGAAAGTGAGAAACACATGAATGCACCATTTTCTGTTATCATTCATTCATGGGAAGAGGGCATCACTAGCCAAGCCAGCATTTATTGCCCAGAGGACAGTCAAGAATCAACCATTTTGCTGTGGGTCTGGAGTCACCTGTGGGCCAGAATAGGTAAGGATGGCAGTTTCCTTCCCTAATGGACTTAAGTGAACCAGAGATGTTTTTTCTCCCCAACAACACTTTCATGGTCATTATTAGACTCTTAATTCCATACTTTTATTAAATTCAAATTCAACCATCTGCCACAGTGGGAGTTGAACCCAAAACCCCAGAACATTACGTGGGTCACTGGGTTAACAATCCAGCGATAATACCACTCAGCCATTGCCTCCCCATACTTGAAACATTATTCCAAATGAGAAATTATCATATGGTCGGAGGAAATATTCACTTCTGACTACGAGAAGTCAAAAACACTCAACTTGTGGTGGAATTCGGTTTACTGTGCCAGCTTCTTAATCTGTTCAGCTTTCGTTTCATAGAAACTTGGAAAATAGGTGTAAGAGTAGGCCTTTCGGCCCATCGAGCCTGCACCACTATTCAACATGATCACGGATGAAAATGTAATTTCAGTATCTCTCTCTCACTTTCTCTCAATACCCCCTTGATCCCTTTAATGCAAGGGCCACGTCCAGCTTCCTCTTGAATATGTTGAATGAACTGGCCCCAACAGCTTCCTGTGGGAGACACTTCCACAGGTTCACAATCTCTGAGTGAAGGAATTCTTCCTCATCTCAGTCCTGAAGGGCTTATCCCTTATTCTTCGACTGTGACCCCCTGCTCTGGACTTCTCCAACATCAGGAACATCCTTCCAGCATCTACCTTATTTATCCCTCAACCTTTCCATGTCCAATCTCCAGATTACAATTTCTGCCCATCACAACCTCTCTTCCAACAGCGTATCATAGAATCCTACAGTGCAGGAAGAGGCCATTCAGTTCATTGAGAGTACACTGATCTTGTGAAGGGCATACCACCCAAACGCAGCCCCCCACCCCATCATTGTAACCCTGTATTTCCCATGGTTCAACCACCTAGCCTGCACATCCCTGGACATGATGGGCAATTTCCCATGGACAATTCACCTAACTCATACACCTTCGGACTGTGGGAGGAAACCAGAGCACCTGGAGGAAACCCACGCAGACACAGGGAGAATGTGCAGACTCCCACAGTCAGAGGCTAGAATCGAGCCCAGAGGCCTAGCGTTTGTGAGGCAGCAGTGATAACAACTGTGCCATCTCAAAGTGTCTCAAAGCACTTTGAATTTTAACAAAATTGAGTGGAAAACCATAAACTGCTTCAAATACAGTGTAGACCAAGTGAAACACTCCTGGACTACAAACAAGGTGAAGGTTTGCTGTTGCAGATTCAACATTTGCATGCAAAGATGTACAATGACAGCTTATTCGACGCGAGATGCAGTTTGTCCTGATAACATCAAAAGCATTACAAGAGCTGCCCCGGCGATGATGTGCATGTTTTAGACAGCCACACAGCTGATGCTGCCTGTAGGGAAGAATAAAGCAAATTCTTTTATAAAACATGCTTGGCATTGATTGTCACATCCCAGGCAGCTGGCTCCATGAAGTTCTGGATGTTCCAGCACATGGAACAATTCACAATTTGTTACTGGTCTGTCAAGACAAACAGTCAAAAAGAAAAATCATGCACGTTCTCGTGTGAAGAGATTCCTCTCATACTCACTTCCACTCAGTGATCCCCTGAAATGTAACCTTGTTGTAACAACGTTCCAAGAGGCACATGAATGAAACTTAGCCCAGTGATGGACTATTATTGGGACTGCCTTACACATAAGGTAAGGGGCCAACCCACTGTCTTCCTCTGCAAACGGCCCAGGTGACATTAAATATCACACCGCAGTCTTCAAAGAGAAAGGAATTTTCAAAACTGCTTTGCCAGGTATTCTCTCAATTAGAACCACCTTTGTGCAGATTAATGAGTCATTCATGTTTTGTAAAATTCAGGCATATGATGAGAAGGTCACTCTTGATTTGTTGAGCATCCCTAATTGCCCAAAGGGCACTCAAGAATGAATCACATTGCCGTGTGCTTTGAGTCACATGTAGGCCAGACCAGGTAAGGGCAGCAGATTGCTCCCCTAAAGGACATTAGTGAAGCAGATGGGATTTTTCTCATGACAATTTGTCTAATGACATGGTCATCACCAGACTCTTAATTCCAGATTTTCTTTTTAGTTGAATTTAAATTCCACTATCTGCCATGGCAGGATTTGAACACTAGCCCACAGAACATTACCTGGGTCATTGGACTAATAGCCTGGAGGCAAATACAGCTGGGTCATTTCCTGTGACTGCTTTTAATGGGATTGCATCGCACACGTACGAGATGGCACATTATTATAATTATTTCAACACAATGCAATGCCCTCGAATCACTTTGGTGGTGTTTCAGCAAGGTGTGACAAGGCGCTATACAAATGTACTGCCTTCCATGACTCACTTCATGAAATGAACTGCTGTCACTTTCTTGACCGTAATTATCCGAGGGTTCTTTGCTGCACCATTTGGAACTTGCCTTTTTGGAAGGGTCAGGAAGGTTTAATAAGCCTCCATATTTAAAAGCTCACCCACCTTCCTGAACAGAGGGAGAGCAAGCCTTCCCTCTGGGCTCCCTGGGAAAAGTCACAAAAGACAAATGCATGGCAGGCTTCGCGCACATTTTGGGGAGGCGCAGCAGAGGGTGATAGGGAAACTGTTACCCTCAGTGTCCTGGAATGGCCTTTCTTGGCGTGCGGTTCTGGAGCAATTAGAACAGTGAGATCACTGACAAGGTCAGTATTTATTGGCCATCTCTTGGTTTACGGGACCCTTTCAGAAGGGATGGTATCATATGTAGGCTTTGACAAGGTGCACTAAACAGCAGAGTTATACCTCAGCCTAAGTGCTTGCCACAGTATCAGGTTGTATCTTGATGCTTAAATATATATAAAACAGCGTAACAACCTCAGTTGTCAGTCAGTGATGTTAATAGTCATGTTTGCAATTGGTTTTAAGGGACATGTTGTCTGTATTCAAGGTGAAAATTTCTCAGGACCAATCAAGACAACATTTGTATCAACTACACAGTCTAAAGTCGTTTGTAAATCGGTCTACAGTAAATTGAAGATCTTACGTCTGTGTACATTTCCTGTCAACTTTTTATTCTGGATTTATTAAATGAATATTAATTCTACCAGCTCCTATAGGAGGAATTGAACCCATATCTCCAGAGCATTAGCCTTGGATAAGAAGTTGACAGGAAATGTACACAGACGTAAGATCTTCAATTTACTGTAGACCGATTTACAAATGACTTTAGACTGTGTAGTTGATACAAATGTTGTCCTGATTGGTCCTGAGAAATTTTCACCTAGAATACAAACAACATGTCCCTTAAAACCATGGAGCAATTAGAATGGTGTCGCAGCTAGCACCATCCACCGTTATCGTCAGACAATGATGGCAAAAGGCTACAAGTTGTAATGGATGTCTATGGTTTTTGGTATTGAGCAGCGAACTTCCACCAGGGAATTTGCTAAGCACTTGAACAGGGAACAATTAACAGGGATACAGTGAACGAACAGTCAAAGGGAGACTCGATTAGATATTTGTTTCAGAGCTTGTACCACAACGATGGACAAGTGGTCTCACTTTTGCTGTATGATTCAACGAGAATAAGATGAATGTTCAAAGCACTTTCTACACCAATAGTTATGAATTGTTTATTCATTAATCTTCTTTGCATATTGGGCTGAACCCAACATTAGGCAGATTTGTCATTAGCAGTTAGCTCTGAGTGGCAATTCCTTAATTTGCATTAGTACGACACTCAAACTGCAGTCATGTTCTCAATGAAATCACTAAAAGCTAATTTTGAATAATACAATTATCACTCAAAAGGAGAGACAGTTTCCTACTGCTTTTTTATGTCAAAAACATTTGAGAAGTGGAGATAGCTCTCCAGTCAACCTGGAAAATGGACAATCACCCAGTACTGGGCTAAGTTCTTTAACAAGGTGCACTAAACAGCAGAGTTATAGCCCAGTAGGTAATGTCACGAGCAACCAAAGCTAATGCTCTGGAGATATGGGTTCAATTTCTCCCATGGGAGCTGGTACAATTATTATTCAATTAATTAATCTGGAATAAGTATTCAACACGAAATATACACAGATTTAAGATCTTCAATTTACTGTAGACCGATTTACAAATGACTTTGGACTGTGTAGTTGATACAAATGTTGTCTTGATTGGTCCTGTGACATTTTCAACTTGAATACAGACAACATGTCTCTTAAAACCAGTTGCAAACATGACTATTGACATCACTGACTGACAACTGAGGACGTTATGGTGTTTCACATATATATATTTAAGCATCAAGATACAACCTGATACTGTGGCAAGCAATTAGGCTGAGGTATAACTCTGCTGTTCAGTGCATCTTGTCAAAGAACCTAGCTCTCCAGTGACCATGACAACTATTATTGAGTGTAGAAAAGTGTCTTGCTTACTTGCACCCATGAGGGAAGGAAATCTGCTGTCATTACCCAGTTCAGGCTACGTATGATACCATCCCTTCTGAAAGGGTCCAGTAAACCACTCAGTCCAAGGGTAGCTAGAGATGGCCAATAAATACTCACCTTGTCAGTGATCTCCCCATCCGATAACGGAATAAAAAGAAGTTCACAAATTGCTTACACTGGCTTGTGTTAAACATCTGTGACTTTTGAAAACCTGGTCAAGCTTGAAAGCTGGAATGGGCCAACATTAACTTTGTTTTAAAAGAAGAGCTGAAAACTAAGAACAACAGACATAGGGCAGCACAATGGTTAGCACTGCTGTCTCACGGTGCCAGGGACCCAGGTAGCTGTCTGTGTGGAATTTGCATATTCTCCCCAATTCTGTGTTGGTTTCGTCCAGGTGCTGTGTTTACCTCCCATGGACCAAGGGAGTACAGGTTATCCATAGTGCCCATCGATATGCAGGTTAGGCAGGTTAGCCATGAGAAATGCAGGGTCACACGAATAGGGTGGGTCTGCATGGGATGATCTTCAGAGGGTCATTGTGGACTTGATGGGCCAAGTGGCCTGTTTCCACACTGTAGGAATTCTATGAAATGAACCTACTGGGATAAGAAGTCATTTTAACTTTCATTTCAATAAAAGCCTTCTGATTGGAAAGCAGGGAACCGAGTGATAAATTGAATGATCAGCCAATGTCATAATGAATGGCAGAGCTCGTTGCAGGGCTAAATGGCCTACTCATAGTCATAGTGTAATACAGCAAGAAAACAGGCCCTTCGGCCCAAGCTGGTCCATGCTGCCCACTCAGCTTGTTCCAATTGCCTGCCTTTAGTCCATATCCCTCTGAACCCTTCTCATCCATGTATCTATCCAAATTTTTTTTTAGATATTGTTATTGTACCTGCCTCAACCAGTTTCTCCGGGAGCCCATTCCATATACACACCACACTCTGTCTGAAGAAGTTGCCTCCAAGGTCCTTCTTAAATCTTTGCCCCCTCAACTTAAACCTACACCCTCCAGTTTTCAATTCCCCATCCCTGGGTAAAAGACTATATAAATTCATCCAATCTATGCCCCCCATGATTTTATACACCTCAACAAGGTCACTTCTCATTCTCCTATGTTCCAAGGAATAAATTCCTATCCTGGCCAACCTCTCCCTATAACTCAGGCCAACTGGTCCAGGCAACATCCTCGTAAATCTTCTTTGGACACTTGCCAGTTTAACTATGTCTTTCCTATAACAAGGTGACCAAAAATATGCACAATACTCCAAGTGCAGCCTCACCACTGACTTATACAACTGTAACATAACGTCCCAACTCCTATACTCAATGCCTCGACCGATGAAGGCCAGCATGCTAAATGCCTTCTTCACCACCCTGTCTACTTGTGACGCTACTTTCAATGAAGTATGTACCTGTGCTCCCAGGCCCCGCTGTTCCACAACACGCCTCAGGACCTTACCATTTACTGTATAAGTCCTACCTTGGTTTGATTTTCCAGAATGCAGCACCACACACTTACCTATATTGAATTGCATTTGCCAATCCTCAGCCCACTTGCCCATCTGATCAAGATCCCTCGATAATTTATGATAACCTTCGTCGCTATCTACAATACCTCCTAATCTTGTATCACCTGCAAACTTACTAACCATGCCTTGTGCATTCACATCCAGATAATTTTATGTAAATAACAAATTACAAAGGTCCCAGCATCGACCCCTATGGCACACCATTGGTCACAGGCCTCCAGTCTGAGCAATATCAATCAAACATCACCCTCTGCTTCCTACCTTCGAGTCAGTTTTGAATCCAATTAGCTTGCTCTCCCTGGATCCCATGCGACCTAACCTTCATGACTAGCCTGTCATGTGGGACCTCGTCAAAGGCCTTACTAAAGTCCATGTATCCAACATCCACTGCCCTACCCTAATCTATCCCCTTGGTTACCTCTTTGAAAAACTCTAAAAGATTTGTCAGACATGACTTCCCGCACACAAATCCACGCTGGCAATCCCTACTCCTGCTCCTACTTCCCATCTTTCTTTGTTCCATTCGGTCAAGAATATTCTGCTCATGTGTGTGGACGACAATAACCCCTTATATATATGTAGCACCTTTAATCTGAGAAAATATTCCCGGACAGTTTACATAGTAGAACAAAAATTGACACTGGGCCTTGTAGGAGGATACCAGGTGAAGTGCCCAAAGGCTTTATTATTGGGTTTGGTTTTTAAGGGGCATTTTAAGGGAGCAGAGAGAGAGAGAGTCAGAGACAGAGAGTGAGAGAGAGATCGCAAGGGAGAAATGGATCGTTCTAATGAAAGAATTTCAGCAAATAATTACAGGTGGATGGAGGGGCAGTGCTTGGATTAGCAACTAAAAGAAAAGAAACATTTGCATTTAGATAGCACCATACAACCTCAGGGCAGCTCACAGTGCTTCACAACTGATGAACCTTTGAAGTAATTTCATTCCAATAATGTCAGAAACAAAGCACAACATATCTTTCTTATATTGTGAGGGCTCGTGTTGAGATTTTCTCAAGGGTTACATTTTCATTTTTAGGGTTTTTTATTGGTTTTCAGTGCATCCTTATGCATTCTCACTGACTCATTTATTAGACAATGCAATCAAGGTGCTGGTAACTTCTGAATTTGAGTTGACCTCCGCAGTGTTTGACACACATATGGGGGAGGGGTATTACCACTGGGTTGTTAAGCTAGAGATCCAGGTAATGTTCTGGGGACCCAGGTTCAAATCCCACCACAGCAGATGGTGGATACGGAATTCAATAAAATAATCTAGAATTAGGAGTCAAATGATGACAGTGAATCTATTGTTGATTGTTGGAAAAACCCATTAAAGGTTCATTAATGTCCTTTAGCAAAGGAAAAAGCCACCCTTACCTGGTCTGGCCTACATGTGACTCCAGACCCACAGCAATGTGATTGACTCTTAACTGCCCTCTGGGCAATTAGGGATGGGCGGTGAATGCCAGTCGAGTCAGTGATGCCTGCATCCTGTGAATTAAAAAAGCTCCCACAAATAGTAATGTGATAATGTTCAAATGTTCTGTGATGTGAAATAAGGGATAAAACTTGGCAAACATTTTCAAGAGGAATTCAGCTGCTGTCTCTCAAAATTAAATTGGGTTCAGCAGAGCTAGTATTGGCATGGACCACACATGACAACTGCGTTGATGGACTGAAATGTGTGTCATGTTCCAAGCTTCCTGCTCCCCTTAACAAAGTAGAACATTGATGTTCTGCTCTCTCTCTCTCTCTCTCTCTCTCTCTCTCTCCCTGCCTCTCTCGTATCATTCGTCAACAGGTGATCATTTTTTGATCTTCTATTTCTGTCAAATTTACTATCTTCTGTGAAGAGAATCTATTGACGTCTTCCACTCCTCAACCTGCTTGATCTCACCGAAAGAAAAGAAAAGCTTCCCGGTGATGGAATGAATCTAATCAAGCCTTTACTTTTCCCAATTTGCATGAAATATCCTTGTTATACACCTCCCTAGTGTTTTATCCATCACTGATTGTCTCCAGGAATAATTCTTGCTCTCTGCAGTCATCCTTGCCTGGGGAATACTCCCTGTTGCATATCAAAAACAGATTGTTGTCATAACCTTGAAAGTGCTCTCCTGTTCATACTCCACGAGTATATTAACCTTCCCATAGCATATCCTGTATTTGATTCATTTAGTCGTGTACAGACTTTTGAATTTCTAATCCACCAAAAGCAATTACAACCTGAACTATCACCCTCCTGAAATACTGTAGATTATATCCATCACAGCTCCTGACTTAAGTTATTTGCTTTTATATATATACCACGAACGAGATGAAATATTATTGCACGCACTTTTATGTATTTTAGAAATAGAATGAAGTATTTCTTTCTTTAATGCATATTTTGTAAATAAATGTGGCATACATATTAAACAAAATGCAGATACAAAATTATGAGAGGCATAGACAGCGTAGATCATGTGAACCTTTTCCTCGTGGCGACATGTTTAAGCGCAGAGGGCATAAGTTGAAGTTGAGGAGTATTTCCGAAGGAAATCAGAGGATGTTAGATATATGAAATGTGATGTCTGAGACAGTGGTGGAGGCAGGCACTCTTGCAACATCTAAGAAGCATCTGAACAGCCACTTAAAATGTCAGGGCATAGCAGAGTGCAAACCAAGTGCAGTAAATGGGATTCGTGCAGTTTGGTGTTTGTTGGTCAGCAGAGACACGGTGAGCCAAAGAGCCTGCTTCTGTGCCACATGACTTGATGACTTTATTTCGAGTCAGTGACATTCCCTCAGAACGGCCTGACAAAAGACCATCAACCACAAATGTCAACTCTTATTCTCTATCCTGTGCAACCTGACACCCTGACTGTTCTTTCGCATTTTCAGGTTTTATTTCAGGCATCCGTCATCCGCAGGATGTTTGCTTAGCAACAGATAAGTTTCCGAGTGTATAACATGTTTATATAATAACATAAATCAAGGAACTAAAGACGCTGGAGAATGGAAACAAAGAAAAACTGAGAACACTGGAGAAACTCAGCAGGTCTAGCTGTGGAGCTCAAACAGTTCATCCACTTCACCAACACCTTCCACCCCAACCTCAAGTTCACCTGGGCCATCTCCAGCACATCCCTCACTTTCCTGGACCTCTCAGTCTCCATCTCAGGCAACCAGCTTGTAACTGATGTCCATTTCAAGCCCACCGACTCCCACAGCTACCTAGAATACATCTCCTCTCACCAACCCTCCTGCAAAAATTCCATCCCCTATTCCCAATTCCTCCGCCTCCGCCGCATCTGCTCCCACGATAAGACATTCCACTCCCGCACATCCCAGATGTCCAAGTTCTTCATGGACCGCAACATTCCCCCCACAGTGATCGAGAACGCCCTTGACCGCGTCTCCCGCATTTCCCGCAACACATCCCTCACACCCCGCCCCCGCCACAACCGCCCAAGGAGGATCCCCCTCGTTCTCACACACCATCCCACCAACCTCCGGATACAACGCATCATCCTCTGACACTTCCGCCATCTACAATCCGACCCCACCACACAAGACATTTTTCCATCCCCACCCCTGTCTGCTTTCCGGAGAGACCACTCTCTCCGTGACTCCCTTGTTTGCTCCACACTGCCCTCCAACCCCACCACACCCGGCACCTTCCCCTGCAACCGCAGGAAATGCTACACTTGCCCCCACACCTCCTCCCTCACCCCTATCCCAGGCCCCAAGATGACATTCCACATTAAGCAGAGCTTCACCTGCACATCTGCCAATGTGGTATACTGCATCCACTGTACCCGGTGCAGCTTCCTCTACATTGGGGAAACCAAGCGGAGGCTTGGGGACCGCTTTGCAGAACACCTCCGCTCAGTTCGCAACAAACAACTGCACCTCCCAGTTGCAAACCATTTCCACTCCCCCTCCCATTCTCTAGATGACATATCCATCATGGGGCTCCTGCACTGCCACAATGATGCCACCCGAAGGTTGCAGGAACAGCAACTCATATTCCGCCTGGGAACCCTGCAGCCATATGGTATCAATGTGGACTTCACCAGTTTCAAAATCTCCCCTTCCCCTACTGCATCCCTAAACCAGCCCAGTTCATCCCCTCCCCCCACTGCACCACACAACCAGCCCAGCTCTTCCCCCCACCCACTGCATCCCAAAACCAGTCCAACCTGTCTCTGCCTCCCTAACCTGTTCTTCCTCTCACCCATCCCTTCCTCCCACCCCAAGCCGCACCCCCATCTACCTACTACCCTCATCCCACCTCCTTGACCTGTCCGTCTTCCCTGGACTGACCTATCCCCTCCCTACCTCCCCACCTATACTCTCTCCACCTATCTTCTTTACTCTCCATCTTCGGTCCGCCTCCCCCTCTCTCCCTATTTATTCCAGTTCCCTCTCCCCATCCCCCTCTCTGATGAAGTGTCTAGGCCCGAAACGTCAGCTTTTGTGCTCCTGAGATGCTGCTGGGCCTGCTGTGTTCATCCAGCCTCACACTTTATTATCTTGGATTCTCCAGCATCTGCAGTTCCCATTATCTCTGAAGTTAATATTTTGAGTCTGGTGATACATTCCATTGCACTGTCTCAAAATATGCTCCATTCAATACGAAGAGAAAAATAATCACAGTTGCTGGAAATACATGACAGGTGAATGAAGATCTGCAAAGGAAAATAAAAATAAAAGGACAGCAGGCTCCACATCAGACCTTTTCTCTTTTCACATTCTGATGGACCTGTTACTTCCCTCAAGTCTTCTCAACTTGCACTGAGCTATCAATTACTAGTGGATGATTAGCTGCCTGCCTGTTTGACTGGCCAGGCCCTAAATTCTGGAATTCCCTTACTCTCTCTCCTCTGTTTCTGCCTATAAGGTACTCGTGCATACAGTGGAGGTGATGGCCCAGTGGTATTATTGCTGGACTGTTCATCTAGGCAGTATTCTGGGGACCTGGGATGAAATCCTGCTATGGCAGATGGTGGACTTTGAATTCAATAAAATACCTGGATTTAGGAAACTAATGGTGACCATGAATCCATTGTCAATTGTTGGGGGGAAGACCTATCTGGTTCACTGATGCCCATTAGGGAAGGAAACTACTATCCTTACCTGGTCTGGCCTACTTGTGACTCCAGACCCACAGCAATGTGGTTGACTCTTAACTGTTCTCTGGGCAATTCGGGATGGGCAATAAATGCTGCGTAGTCAGTCATTCCCTCATCCCATGAATGAATAAAGGAAAACAAAATCAACCTCTTTGACCAAGCTTTTTAGGTGCCTGCTTAGTTATGTATTATGTTTATTTGTATCCAGATGTCATTAACAGGGGGCTTGTGTGTGCCCCTACTGAGGGCTTCTGAAGTACAGTGGTAGTATTCCAACCTCTGAGCCAAGGGAGATAATGGGAACTGCAGATGCTGGAGAATTCCAAGATAATAAAATGTGAGGCTGGATGAACACAGCAGGCTAAGCAGCATCTCAGGAGCACAAAAGCTGACGTTTCGGGCCTAGACCCTTCTCTGATGAAGGGTCTAGGCCCAAAACGTCAGCTTTTGTGCTCCTGAGATGCTGCTTGGCCTGCTGTGTTCATCCAACCTCACATTTTATTATCTGAGCCAAGGGACCTGGGTTTAAGTCCTGACAGCCCCAGATGTGTGTGAACATTTGGATTACAAATTATCTGTGTGTCCCTATGAAAGGACAGAGATTGAAACTATGTTTGTTGGATTAGGAGGTATACACTTGTAAAGTGCAATTCTGTAAATAAATGCTTATAAAAGAATGTGAAGTTTGGCTCAGATACTCTCCTTCGCTAACCAACTTTCTGTAGTACAAGATGATGCTAGTCAAGAATGACAAAGAGTCTAAGCAAATTGGACAAAAGCATACCGTGGCACTTTGCGGTTGCGTCCTGCCCACACCAAACTGACAACTTTTTAAAAAATTTCTTGCTTCCAACCTTCATCTTTAGGCAGCTACAGTCCTCTTCATGTTTTACTCTCCGTTGGTGAAGGGTAGAATGGGCCTCTGGAGATTAACTGCCTGCCAATGTTACATGGTGTCTAATTTCATTTGGCAATAACCGATCTGAAGTGGTTTAAGATATTTTATGCCGAAAACGACATTTTGGAGCGCAGGTTCACAGTTCCTTGAAAGTTGAGTCTCAGGTAGATAGGATATTGAAGGAAGCATTTGGTATGCTTGCTTTTATTGGTCAGTGCATTTACTTCAGGAGTTGGTAGGTCATATTGCGGCTGTACTGAACATTGTTTAGCACTATTGGAATACTGCGCTCAGTACTGGTTTCCATGTTATAGGAAGGATGTTGTGAAACTTGAAAGGGTTCAGTAAAGATTTACAAGGACGTTGCTGGGGTTGGAGGGTTTGAGATACAGGGAGAGGTTTCTTCGGCTGGGACTATTTTCCCTGGAATGCCGGAGGTTTATAAAATCATGAGGGGCATGGGTAGGGTGAATACAAAAGGTATTTTCCCCACTGTGGGGCGGTCCAAAACAAGAGGGCATAGCTTTAAGGTGAGAGGGGAAAGACTTATAAGGGATCCAAGGGGGTGCTTTTTCACACAGAGGGTGGTGCATGTATGGAATGAGCTGCCAGAGGTGGAGGCTGGTACAATTACAGCATTTAAAAGGCATCTGGATGGGTACATGAATAAGAACCATTTAGAGGGATATGGGCCAAATGCTGGCAAATGGAATTAGGTTTACCTGGGATATCTGGTCAGCATGGACAAGTTGGACCTCTGTGCTGTGCATCTCTATGACTCTAAAGTTTCAAGACAAATGAGTGCTCTTCCTCCAAGTCTGAAGATTCAGGTACCCTCCCAGTACAGTGCTGAGGGAATGTGACAGGTATAGTCTTTCAGATGAGGCATTATCCCCTCGTAGAAACATTAAAAAGGAAAATGAGTATTCCTCTGAGCCAGCTCCACCATTCAAAATGATCATGGCTGATCAGCCAACTTAGTAACCTGTCCCCACTTTTTCCCCATACCCTTTGATCCCTTTAGCCCTAAGAACTATATCTAATGTTTTGGCATCAGTATCTTTCTGTGGCAGAGAACTCCCACAGGCTCAATATTCTCTGGGTGAAGGAATTGTTCCTCATCTCAGTCACAAATACCCTTCCTTGTATCCTTTGACTGTGACCCTAGTTCTAGACATCCCAGTCATCAGGAGCATCTTTCCTGCATTTACACTATCTAATTGTATTAGAATTTTACAGGTTTTATGAGATCCCCCTCATTCTTCTAAACTCCAGTGAATACAGTCCAAACCAATCCCGTCTCTCTTCATACATCAGCCCTGCAATCCCAGGTCCTTTCCATTGGGCCCATGGTCCTTTAAAGATCCCACAATAATATGTCTGAAAGGAATAGGCAAGATGTCCCCCTTGTCTAATATCTATCGTTCAAACAATATAAATTAAACAGATTATCCAGTCATTCTCACATTGCTTTGTGTGGGATTATGCTGTGCACAAATAATCCTCCCTGTTCCTGACATTAACACACCTACTCAACTTCAAAGTTAGTGTACTAGCTACAAAATGTTTTGGGATACACTGACGTCATTAGAATGTCAATAATTTTGATAAGATACAGAGGTAAAGGTTATTTGACTAAATGAGGGTGACACAGTGGTTCACTGCTGCCTCACAGTGCCAGGGACCTGGGTCCAATTCCAGACTGGGGCGAACATTCTCACCGTGGCTGTGTGGGTTTCTTTCAGCTGTTCCAGTTTCCTCCCACAGTGCAAAGGTGTGCAGGTTAGGTGGATAAGCCATGGGAAAGGAATAGGGTCGTGGGGGGTGGGTCCGGATGGAATGGTCTTCGAGGATCAGAGGTGACATAATGGGCCCAATGGCCTGCTTCCAAACTGTAGGAATTCTATGGAATATTGAGAGCATTTGTAAAGCAAGACCATCAGGCCACTGGCATCAGTACACTGGAAGCATACATACATAATTCAATATTCTCTGAATAAACCCATTAGCAAAAAGCGTTCCAAGATAATAAAATGTGAGGCTGGATGAACACAGCAGGCCAAGCAGCATCTCAGGAGCACAAAAGCTGACGTTTCGGGCCTAGACCCTTCATCAGACAGGGGGATGGGGAGAGGGAACTGGAATAAATAGGGAGAGAGGGGGAGGCGGACCGAAGATGGAGAGTAAAGAAGATAGGTGGAGAGAGTATAGGTGGGGAGGTAGGGAGGGGATAGGTCAGTCCAGGGAAGACGGACAGGTCAAGGAGGTGGGATGAGGTTAGTAGGTAGATGGGGGTGCGGCTTGGGGTGGGAGGAAGGGATGGGTGAGAGGAAGAACCGGTTAGGGAGGCAGAGACAGGTTGGACTGGTTTTGGGATGCGGTGGGTGGGGGGGAAGAGCTGGGCTGGTTGTGTGGTGCAGTGGGGGGAGGGGACAAACTGGGCTGGTTTAGGGATGCAGTAGGGGAAGGGGAGATTTTGAAACTGGTGACGTCCACATTGATACCATATGGCTGCAGGGTTCCCAGGCGGAATATGAGTTGCTGTTCCTGCAACCTTCGGGTGGCATCATTGTGGCAGTGCAGGAGGCCCATGATGGACATGTCATCTAGAGAATGGGAGGGGGAGTGCAAATGGTTTGCGACTGGGAGGTGCAGTTGTTTGTTGCGAACTGAGCGGAGGTGTTCTGCAAAGCGGTCCCCAAGCCTCCGCTTGGTTTCCCCAATGTAGAGGAAGCCGCACCGGGTACAGTGGATGCAGTATACCACATTGGCAGATGTGCATGTGAACCTCTGCTTAATGTGGAATGTCATCTTGGGGCCTGGGATAGGGGTGAGGGAGGATGTCCAAGTTCTTTAAGGACCGCAACTTTCCCCCCACAGTGATCGAGAACGCCCTTGACCGCGTCTCCCATATTTCCCGCAACAATCCCTCACACCCCGCCCCCACCACAACCGCCCTAAGAGGATCCCCCTCGTTCTCACACACCACCCCACCAACCTCCGGATACAACGCATCATCCTCCGACACTTCCGCCATTTACAATCCGACCCCACCACCCAAGACATTTTTCCATCCCCTCCCCTGTCTGCCTTCCGGAGAGACCACTCTCTCCGTGACTCCCTTGTTCACTCCACACTGCCCTCCCACGCCACCACACCCGGCACCTTCCCCTGCAACCTCAGGAAATGCTGCACTTGTCCCCACACCTCCTCCCTCTAAAGAAATCATCATGGCTAATTTGGTGAATATACCGCCTGATTTGGCTCTGACTTGGAAGACCTTGGGTTCAAGCTTTGTTCACACTTGCCCATTTCTGAGATTTTTGTTAATTTCAAAAGTACACTTTATTGACAAAAATACTTTTGTATATATACGTGGTCACAAGTCACAAATGTTCTGTGCAATGGCATATCAAGGAAACAGACATTGGAATTTGACTCTATCCAAACCAACCAAAGAGCTTGCTTGCATATGCAACACGATAGCTACATGAGGTGCTAGGAGCATCCGATTACTGAATGGACCCCCAATTAACTTCATCAGGAAGAGCTCAGACAGTGGTCTTTCCCCACTGTGCGTTGGCAGCAGCCTGCCCCAAGCTTGAGTGCATCCCTCAGCACATCGTGCTAGACCTTCGAATGTCCCAGTCTGCAACAAGGTCACCCCCTTGTTCTGGAAGACTGATGGGATGGACACCAGGTGAATTCATCCACACTACTAACAAGCCCACTGCGATTCACAGCAAAGGGCTACACCTGAAGAATGGCCATTTAATCGAGGTGCGGGGGAGTGGTACATTGCAGAGAGTCAATGCAGGCTCACCAACCCTGAAGGGCTCACTGGGAGTCTTCAAGTATTAAAGATGAATGCCTGAGCTACCTCCTTTGAGAATCAGGATTTACGGAGCATTAAAATATTTCAGACGGGTGGGAAACAGGCCTGATTGGTGCATGTGAGAGTGGTGAGGGTGGCAGGTTAGGAAAGATAAACAGTTTCTCATTCTCACTTGCAGCAAAACACTCTGTTCTGAAGCAGGGCTGTGTGTCACAAGATAAAAACAACAGTGGGTATAGGCAAATGAGAACAAGCTGACTATGCATATGGTGCCTGAAACCATTGCTTTGGGTGTTAGTCACCATTTGTTTTGCCAACTCCTTCCTGATGTGGTTCACAAGTTGGACAGATCCAATGGTCAGCCAAACACAAGCCGATTTTGTTTTTTTCTCAGGAGATGAGGGCACCCAGAATTTATTGCCCATGTCTGATTGCCCTGGAGAAGGTGGCACTGCGCTGTTTTCTCGAATGCTGCTGATTATGCCCTGTTAGGGTACCGGTCCCCACATTTTGACCCAGTGACATTAGGTCACAGAGTGACAGAGCTGTGCAGCGTGGAAACAGACCCTTCGATCCAACTCATCCACACCGACCAGCTAACCTAAATTAATCTAGTCCTATTTGCCAACATTTGGCCATATCCATGTAAAACCTTCCTATTTATTTACCCATCCAAATGCCTTTTAAACATTGTAATTGTACCAGACTCGACCACGTCCTCTCGCAGCTCATTCCATACACGCACCAGCCTCTGCTTGAAATCGTTGTCCCTTAGGTCCCTTTTAAATCTTTCCCCTCTTACCTTAAACCCATGTCTTCTGGATTTGGCCTCACATCTGGCAAAAAAAGACCTTGGCTACTCACCCTATCCATAACTTCATGATTTTGTAAACTTCTTTCATAAACTCCAGCACGGATTCTCCAGGGAAAATAGCCTCAGCCTATTCAGCCTCTCCCTGTAGCTCAAACCCTCCAACCTTGGCAACATCCCTGTACATCCTACATGATCCCAATGGTCATATGATTCCAAAATAGCTCCAGTTCAGGATGGTGCATGGTTTGGAGGTGAATGGGTGACTTGTGGTGTTCCCACACATTTTCCCTTTTCCTTATATCACGGGATCACAGAATTATTACGGGGTATAAAGAGGCCATTTGACCCATTGTGCCTACACTGGTTCTATTATCTCGTCCAGATCTTCTGTCTTTCTCCCGTATCCTTGCATACCATTTCTATCCAAATAATCATCCAATGCCTTCCTGAATGCTTCAGTTGAACTGCCTCCCCTCCTGAGACTTCTAGGCGATGCATCCCATTGTCTAACTACTCACTGAGTTCAAAAACTGTTTTATCAAATTACCCTTGCTTCATTCACACTTCATTTCAAATCTGTGCCCTTTTGTTCTCCTCCGGGGGCAACTTCTCCCTGTCTTGTTTGGCCTGCTCATTACTTTGAAAGCCTGTGTCAAATCTCCTCTCCTCCAAGGAGAGAAGGTAGAGGTCACAGGTTTTAAAGTTGGATGCAGCCTTGGTGAGTTGCAGTGGTACATCCTGACTATGGTGCACATGGCAGCCACTCTGCATTGCTGTTGAAGTGATTGAATGCTCAAGAGAAGCTATTGCTGTGACCACCTGCTCCATGCTGTAGCAATAAGACAAGGGTACATGGTCATGTAAGGATCAGGCTTCTCTTGGAAACACCTCACCAACCTTCAGTTTACAAGACTGAATATGTTTTGAAAGCACTTCCATTGGCAGTAAATGCTCAATGGCATTGTGACAGACAAAGTAAGCATTAATTTTTTGCTTTTACAATGCATTGGGAAGAATTTGAAGGAACCGAGTTTGTCTTTTCATAGAATCCCTACAGTGTGGAAACAGGCCCTTCAGCCCAACAAGTCCACACTGAACCTCAGAGCATCCCACCCAGACCCATCACCCTATAACCAACACACCCCTGAACACTACGGGCAATTTAGCACGGCCAATCCACCTAGCCTGCACATCTTTGGACAGTGGGAGGAAACCCATGCAAACATGTGGAGAATGTGCAAACTCCACACAGACAGTCGCCCAAAGCTGGGATTGAACAAGGGTCCCTGGCGCTGTGAGGCAGCTGTGCTAACCACTGTGCCACTTCTGTTGTACTTGCCCATCGCCACACATTCTGCACTTCTTTCTCTTTTCAGAAACCATGGGGGTTGAGGATCAGTGCTTGGTACAGACTCATTTGGGAAATTGTCAAATTCTGTGGCGGAGTCATTTGGCTAAATGAGCAGAGTTAATGCTCAGAGCAAAGGCAATGGTTTTGGGCTCCATATGTGCAGCCAGCTTGCTCTCCTTTCCCAACATGTGCAGTCATTTTTATCTGGTATCAAGCAAATCACAGCAAGCAAAGATGTTAACACCAGCATTGGCAGACCTGCAGTTTTGAGGCATTGGAGGTTAATTTCCAGCATTTTGTACAACCCTCTAAAAAAGATTGTTCCTTTGTATGAATCTTCAAGCCTTTAGCGTAAAAACACAGGGTCCAAATTCACGGGTTGCCAACCGTTTTTGTGTGTATTCCTGGATGCTTCATCACATCATATCCTTCCTCCAACTATTCCAGCCCCTGCGCTCCCATTCCTGGTCACCTGACATGTCCATGCCAATGGTGCCTTTCCTTCCAACATCCAGTGGGAAAACTGAGTCAAATTTGGGTATTTCTTGACTCTTCAACTTTTGTTTTTGCATCCACTAATAAGCCCCTGGCCTAATGTCCAGGATTTTCAGCCCATCAATAATTGTCCCTGAAACTGAGTGGCTAGCTAGGCCATTCCAGAGGGCAATTAAGCGTCAACCACATTACTGTGGGCCTCGAGTCACAACTAAGCCAGACCAGGTAAGGACAAAATACACCTCTTGAAGCCACAGTAGGAACTGCTGATGCTGGAGAATCTGAGATAACAAGGTGTAGAGCTGGATGAACACAGCAGGCCAAGCAGCATCAGAGGAGCAGGAAGAGGGTCTAGGCCTGAAACGTCAGCCTTCCTGCTCCTCTGATGCTGCTTGGCCTGCTGTGTTCATCCAGCTCTACACCTTGTTATCTTAAAGCCACTGTGTGGTCGCACATGGTAGACAGGAGGAAATTTTTTCTCCTTGATATATAGATCAATGACCAGGAGGCACTGGTTTAAAGTAAGAGGCAGGAGGTTTAGAGGAGATGTGAGGAGAAGGTTTTTTAAGCAGACAATGATGGGAATCTGGAAGTTGCTGCCCGTAGGATGGGAGAGACAGAAACCCTTATCACATTTAAGAAGTTTTCAGATGTGCACTTGCAATATTAAGGTTACATGGCAATGAGTCAAGTGCTGGAAAATGGGATTAGAATCAGTAGGTGGCTACTTTTGACTAGCATGGACACAATGAGCTGAATGCCCTTTCTCTGTGATCTTTACAACTCTGAGTGCAATTTCGTCAAACTGTAGAGAATTTTTCTCTGACTGTATATAGTCCTCTTCACATACTGATAGTCATGCAGTAATTGTGCAGAAGCTGTTGTTACAATCCATTGGATTTATTTGGGCTTTACTTAGAGTGTACCGCAACTGGAGTGAAATTAATGTTTCAACCCAAAAAAGGGACATAAAGTGGAAATCAATGTTATTAGTGTCTGGAGTGCAATTGCTTCAAAATACCTGGTGTAACCTTTCACTAAGAAATTAAAATGTGCTTAGCCTCACAGCAAAGAATTGAGGCTTTTCAATTGCACCATAAATAAAAGGTTAGAGTACTGCATGAAACTGACTTTGAGATGAAAAGAACATCAACAAAAACTTACAAATAAATGGACCGAGATTGACAGTAACTGGCTCTGTTTATCAGGGTAATAACCAACTGTTTGAGAGGGAGTTAATGGCCTAGTAGTATTATCGCTGTACTGTTAGTCCAGAGACCCAGATAACGTTGTGGGGAACTGGGTTTTGAATCCTGCCACAGTAGATGGTGGAGTTTGATTTCAATAAATATCTGGAATTAATAGACTAATGATGACCGTGAATCGAATGTCGATTGTTGGAAAAGCCGATCTGGTTTATTCATGTCCTTTAGGGAAGGAAACTGCCATCCTTACCTGGTCTGGCCTGTGTGTGACTCCAGATCCACAGCAATGTGGTTGACACTTAACTGCCCTCTGGGCAATTAGGGATGGGCAATCAATGCTGCCTGGCCAGCAACACCCTCGTTCCGTTAACGAATAAAGAAAAAAAATGCCTTGCTCACTTTTCAGTTGGCCAGCTTTTGTTTGGGAAACTCTGGAATTCTGCATTGAGAGAAGGGATCACTACAATATTGCATTCAGTTAGAGAGTCACAGAGTCATACAGCATGGAAACAGATGCTTCCGTCCAACTGGTCCACGCCGACCATAGCAATATAAATTAGTCCCACCTGCCTGTCCTTGGTCCATATCCTTCCAAACCTTGTTGATTCATGTGCTTCTCCAAGTGTCCTTTAGATGTTGTAACCATACCAGCATCCACCACTTCCTCTGGAAGTTCATTCCACACACTAACCACTCTCTTTGTAAGAAAGTTGCTCCTCATGTCCTTTATAAATCTTTCTCGTTTCACCTTAAAAATATACTCCCCAGTTTTGAACTCCCCTAGCCCTGGGAAAATACCTTTGTTAGTCACCTTATCTATGCCCTTTATGATTATATAAACATCAATGAGGTCACCCCTCGACCTCCTACACTCCAATGAAACAAGTCCCAGCCTATCCAACCAATGTTTGTAACTCAAACCCAAAATTCCTGGCAACATCCTGGTAAATATTTGCTGAACCTTCTCCAATTTAATAATATCCTTCCTACAGCAGGGCAATCAGAACTGCACAAAGTACTCCAGAAGAGCCCTCACCAACATACTGTGCAACCTTACCCATGATGTCCCAACTCTGATAGTCAAAGGTCTGAGGAATGAAGGCAAGCATGCCAAACACCTTCTTAACCACCTTATCTACCTGTGAGGCAAATTTCAATGAGTTATTATTCCGGAACCCCTTGGCCTCTCTTTCTACAACACTACCCACGGTCCTATCCTTAACTGTCTCAGTTTTGTCCTTGTTTGCTTTACCAAAATGCAACATCTCACATCCAAAATAAATTCAATCTGACACTCCTCAGCCCATTTACCCAATTGTTCAAGATGTCTATGCAATCTGAGACAGCCTTCTTCACAGCTGACTCGACCACCAATTTTGGTGTCATCCCCAAACGTACTAAAAATGTCTCCTGTATTCTCTTCCAAATCGTTTACATAAATGACACACAAAAGTCAACCCAATACTGATCCCTGTAGAGCACCACTTGTCACTGGCCTGCAATCTGAAAAGCAACCCTCCACAACTATCCTCTCACTCCTGGTGCCAAGCCAATTTTGAACCCGAAGCAATCTCATCCTGAATCCCATGTGATCTAACTTTAATATTTAGTCTACCATGTGGAACATTGTTAAAGCCTTTACTAAAGTTCAAGTAGACAATGTCTACCGCTCTGCCCTCATCAATCTGTTTGGTTATTTCCTCAATAAACTCAATCAAATTTGTAAGGCACGACTTTCCTCACATAAAACCATGCTGACTATCCATAATCTTTTCCTGCTTCTTAAAATTCATGTAAATCCTATCTTTCAGAATCACCTCAATAACTTACCTAACACTGATATTAGACTCACAGGTCTATAGTTCCTAGACTTCTCCTGACAGCCTTTAAAAAATTAGCACCCCCCAAGGCCCCCGCACCCCACCTATGGTTATAAATGATATAATCATTTCTGTTAGAGGCCCCGTATTTTCCTCACCAACTTTCCACAGCATCCTGAGATATGTCCTGGAGATTTCTCCATCTTTACATTTTCTAAGGCCTTCAGCACTTCATCTTCTGTAACGTGAACTGTTTTCAAAACATCAATATTTATTTCACTGCGTTCTCTAGCCTTCATTTCTTTCTCTACAGCAAAAAACTGACATGAAATATTCATTTAATATCCCTGCCATCACCTGAGGTTCAACACAAAGATGACGTCTTTGATCTTTAAGGGGCCCTACTCTCTCGCTAGTGCCTCTTACGCTCTTAATATACTTGTAAAATTTCTTTGGATTATCCTTAACCTCATCTACCATGGCTACCTCATATTCCTTCAGCTAGGATTATATATACTGGAATTTAGAAGAATGAGGGAGGGATTTCATACAAATGTGTGCAATTCTAACAGGACTACACGGGGTAAACACAGGAATCATGTTCCTGATGACCAGGAAGCCCAGAACCAGGGATCGCAATCTAAGGATATAAGGTAGGCCACTTAGGACTGAGATGAGGAGACATTTCTTCACCCAGATGGTTACAGGCTGATGAAAACAGAAGCATTTGACCCCAAAACATCGGGACAAGGAGACAGATTTGGTTCTCAGGGATAAAAGGATCAAAGGGAGAAATCTGGAACAGGACACTGGGTTGGGAAACCAGCCATGATCGTATTGAATGAGGGAGCAGGCTTAAAGGGTGATTGGCTTCCATTTTCCGTGTTTGATTCTCAGACACAAGACACAAAACAAGCATGGACAACAAACAAGGAGCACAGTTTGACTGTGAGTGATGGATAGTGAGAGAGATTTGGGTCCTTGCCAGTGGAACATAATGCTCTTCCACTCATGTGGCAACATGAGAGAGGCCTGGTTAATAAAGACAAAAAAAAAATTATCTGCACTACTGCTTGTAGTGGCAATCTCCCCATTCTAACTAACTTTTCTCCTGAATTCCCCATTGGATTGGTTCATGGAAATCTTTTATCCACAGCCCCTGGCTTTGGTTTCCTCTCCCTGAGCAGAAGCATCTTCTGTACACATACTCTATCCAAATCCATCATGATGTTAAAATCAGGTCAGCCTTAAGCCTTCTGTTTTCTCGAGAGAACTGAGAAAAAGCTCCAGGCTATTCAATGTCTTGATGATTGTATCCATTTAGTACTGACGGGGACAAAGGAAATTGGAGCAGGAATGGCTCAGTCTCTCCCTGAACCAGCTCCTCAAATCAACACAATCATGGGCTGACCTTTTCCAGCAATGCCTTTGTCCTGCCCTGTCCCCATATCCTTTGATACCTTTGATATCTATCTTGTCTTGTACATGCTGAAAGACTGAGTCTCCACAAGGCTATGGGTTAGATAATTCCAAACTTCCCCACACTCTGAGTGGAGGAATTCTTTCTCATCTCAGTCCTGAATGGCCTACCCCTTATTCTGAGGCCGTGTCCCCTGATTCTAAAGGTCCCACTCCTCCACAGTTAGGGGGGAAATGCCCTTCTTGCATTCATCCAACTGAGCTCAATAAGAACTTCAACGGAATGATCTCTCGTTCTTCTGAACTCTCATGGGTACACGCCCAGTGTCCTCAATCTCTAACTCACAGATCAGTCCCACCATTTACAGGGGCCAGTCTGGAGAACATCCACCACTATCCCTCCATGGCAGGTCTATCTTCCATGAAGAAAAGGCCAGAACTATACATAGTGCTCCAGGGATGGTCCCACCAAGGCACTATACAAATGTAGCAAATCAAACTGACACTCCACTCCTCTTGCACTCGTAGCCAAAGTGCCATTAACATTCTCAGAGATAATGGGAACTGGAGATGCTGGAGAATTCAAAGATAATAAAATGTGAAGGCTGGATGAACAAAGCAGGCCAAGCAGCATCTCAGGAGCACAAAAGCTGACGTTTCGGGCCTAGACCCTTCATCAGAGAGGGGGATGGGGAGAGGGAACTGGAATAAATAGGGAGAGAGGGGGAGGCGGACCGAAGATGGAGAGTAAAGAAGATAGGTGGAGAGAGTATAGGTGGGGAGGTAGGGAGGGGATAGGTCAGTCCAGGGAAGACGGACAGGTCAAGGAGGTGGGATGAGGTTAGTAGGTAGCTGGGGGTGCGGCTTGGGGTGGGAGGAAGGGATGGGTGAGAGGAAGAACCGGTTAGGGAGGCAGAGACAGGTTGGACTGGTTTTGGGATGCAGTGGGTCAGGGGGAAGAGCTGGGCTGGTTGCGTGGTGCAGTGAGGGGAGGGGACGAACTGGGCTGGTTTAGGAATGCAGTAGGGGAAGGGGAGATTTTGAAACTGGTGAAGTCCACATTGATACCATATGGCTGCAGGGTTCCCAGGCGGAATATGAGTTGCTGTTCCTGCAACCTTCGGGTGGCATCATTGTGGCACTGCAGGAGGCCCATGATGGACATGTCATCTAGAGAATGGGAGGGGGAGTGGAAATGGTTTGCAACTGGGAGGTGCAGTTGTTTGTTGCGAACTGAGCGGAGGTGTTCTGCAAAGCGGTCCCCAAGCCTCCGCTTGGTTTCCCCAATGTAGAGGAAGCCGCACCGGGTACAGTGGATGCAGTATACCACATTGGCAGATGTGTAGGTGAACCTCTGCTTAATGTGGAATGTCATCTTGGGGCCTGGGATAAGGGTGAGGGAGGAGGTGTGGGGGCAAGTGTAGCATTTCCTGCGGTTGCAGGGGAAGGTGCCAGGTGTGGTGGGGTTGGAGGGCAGTGTGGAGCGAACAAGGGAGTCACGGAGAGAGTGGTCTCTCCGGAAAGCAGACAGGGGTGGGGATGGAAAAATGTCTTGGGTGGTGGGGTCGGATTGTAAATGGCGGAAGTGTCGGACGATGATGCATTGTACCCGGAGGTTGGTAGGGTGGTGTGTGAGAACGAGGGTGATCCTCTTAGGGCGATTATGGAGGGGGCGGGGTGTGAGGGATGTATTGCGGGAAATACGGGAGACGCGGTCAAGGGCGTTCTCGATCACTGTGGGGGGAAAGTTGCGGTCCTCAAAGAACTTGGACATCTGGGATGTGCGGGAGTGGAATGCCTTATCGTGGGAGCAGATGCGGCGGAGGCGGAGGAATTGGGAATAGGGGATGGAATTTTTGCAGGAGGGTGGGTGGGAGAAGGTGTATTCTAGGTAGCTGTGGGAGTCGGTGGGCTTGAAATGGACATCAGTTACAAGCTGGTTGCCTGAGATGGAGACTGAGAGGTCAAGAAAGGTGAGGGATGTGCTGGAGATGGCCCATATGAACTGAAGGTTGGGGTGGAAGGTGTTGGTGAAGTGGATGAACTGTTCAAGCTCCTCTGGGGAGCAAGAGGCGGCGCCGATACAGTCATCAATGCACCGGAGGAAGAGGTGGGGTTTGGGACCTGTGTAGGTGCGGAAGAGGGACTGTTCCACGTAACCTACAAAGAGGCAGGCATAGCTGGGGCCCATGCGGGTGCCCACCGACTCCCACAGCTACCTTGAACCACCGACTCCCACAGCTACCTAGAACCACCGACTCCCACAGCTACCTAGAATACACCTCCTCCGACCCACCCTCCTGCAAAAATTCCATCCCCTATTCCCAATTCCTCCGCCTCCGCCGCATCTGCTCCCACGATAGGACATTCCACTCCCGCACATCCCAGATGTCCAAGTTCTTTAAGGACCGCAACTTTCCCCCCACAGTGATTGAGAACGCCCTTGACCGCGTCTCCCGTATTTCCCGCAACACATCCGTCACACCCCGCCCCCGCCACAACCGCCCTAAGAGGATCCCCCTCGTTCTCACACACCACCCTACCAACCTGCGGATACAACGCATCATCCTCCGACACTTCCGCCATTTACAATCCGACCCCACCACCCAAGACATTTTTCCATCCCCACCCCTGTCTGCTTTCCGGAAAGACCACTCTCTCCGTAACTCCCTTGTTTGCTCCACACTGCCCTCCAACCCCACCACACCTGGCACCTTCCCCTGCAACCGCAGGAAATGCTACACTTGCCCCCACACCTCCTCCCTCACCCCCATCCCAGGCCCCAAGATGACATTCCACATTAAGCAGAGGTTCACCTGCACATCTGCCAATGTGGTATACTGCATCCACTGTACCCGGTGCAGCTTCCTCTACATTGGGGAAACCAAGCGGAGGCTTGGAGACCGCTTTGCAGAACACCTCCGCTCAGTTCGCAACAAACAACTGCACCTCCCAGTCGCAAACCATTTCCACTCCCCCTCCCATTCTTTAGATGACATGTCCATCATGGGCCTCCTGCACTGCCACAATGATGCCACCCGAAGGTTGCAGGAACAGCAACTCATATTCCGCCTGGGAACCCTGCAGCCATATGGTATCAATGTGGACTTCACCAGTTTCAAAATCTCCCCTTCCCCTACTGCATCCCTAAACCAGCCCAGTTCGTCCCCTCCCCCCACTGCACCACACAACCAGCCCAGCTCTTCCCCCCTACCCACTGCATCCCAAAACCAGTCCAACCTGTCTCTGCCTCCCTAACCGGTTCTTCCTCTCACCCATCCCTTCCTCCCACCCCAAGCCGCACCCCCATCTACCTACTAACCTCATCCCACCTCCTTGACCTGTCCGTCTTCCCTGGACTGACCTATCCCCTCCCTACCTCCCCACCTATACTCTCTCCACCTATCTTCTTTACTCTCCATCTTCGGTCCGCCTCCCCCTCTCTCCCTATTTATTCCAGTTCCCTCTCCCCATCACCCTGTCTGATGAAGGGTCTAGGCCCGAAACGTCAGCTTTTGTGCTCCTGAGATGCTGCTTGGCCTGCTGTGTTCATCCAGCCTCACATTTTATTATCTTGCCATTAACATTCTAACTGCTTAGCATACCTGACTGACTCATGATCAAGGCCTATCAGGTCCCTGTGAACAGCGACATCTCTCCCACCCTCATTTGAGATATACTCAATTTTTGTTTTTCCAGCCAATATGCATAACTTTACATTTTTTCCATATCGTATGCCATATTTTTGCCCACTCACTTCTCCTCTCAAAATCCTCTTTAAGTCGAATTTACATCCTCCTCACGTTTCATAATCCCACCTGGTTTTGTACCATCAGCAAATTTGAAAACATCACTTTTGGCCCCCACATCTTGATACATTCCCTATCAAGCTGTTCAGAAATGCTATTACCCACCCTCTGGAACAGGTGGGGCTTAAACCTGGGCCTCCCAGCTAAGTAGTAGAGATACGTTTCTGCACCACAAGACCACTCCAGCACCCATGTCCACACATTCGTAAACTGTGTCCTTTGGTTGTATGCACCCCAGCTAGGGGAACCATCATATTTGCATGTCCTTTGGTAATTTCTAGGAATTTTAAAACCATTTGTTCAGATGTGTCTTGACACAATCCTGGAGCAGTTGGGGCTTGAACCCAGGCTATGCAACTCAGAGATAGAGACACTAGAACAAAAGCCATTTTTATTACCACATAACGTAGGGGGATGTGAAGGAATTGGAGTTGGAAAATTTCCAATCAATCTGCTCAGTGATGTTGTTACACACCTTTGGAACAGGTGAAACTTGAATCCAGACCTCCTGGCTCAGAGTAAGGGACACTATACTCTGTAAAAGAGCCCTAGCCCCAGAGGCAGGATAATTTTGAATCAGCCTGTCCAGAGATGTTGCAGCACACTTCTGGAGCAGAAGGGTCTTGAGCCAAGATCCCCTAGCTCGGAAATATGGACACCACCACAGTGCCATAAAGACACTCGTCCCATATCCAAACTGTTGTGGGGCACAATAACTAGTCTTTGCTGATCAATCGCATGAGAAAAGAAAAACTACAGAGCCTGGCAAAGCACAGTTTGTAAAGGGGAAACTATCACAAGCTCTTGTGGCCGTAGATGCGTGCTGGGCTGTGAAGACTATTTGCAGCTCTTTGCTTTACTCTCTCCCTTGTATCCTGAGTTATCTGGCACTGCCTTGCTGGTGCAACAGAGGAAGATGCAACATGGCTGTTCTTCTGTCGAGCCCTCTTCCAGCTGAGTGAGCTGAGAATTGACCATTTGCGCTTTCATCAAGCAACAACCAGCTCTCTTTTCTCTCCCCTCACAGCCACCCTCAAGATATTCCCTGAAGCCTCTGGGTTGCACAATCAGCTTCTCCGCTGATCCGTGGCAGCGTTCCTTTTGATCACGAGAGTTCTGAGCCATTCGATTGAAAGCAGCCGGACACTTCCCTCTGACGATGGCGATGTGCTAACGGGTGAAGGCAGGTTCTCATTAACTGCAGTGAGGAAACCACCTCCAATGCGCACAATTAACCGCTGACAGGCCTGCCGTTGCTACTTTCTGTCAGACCATTCAGCTGCGAGGATGCAAAGCGACATTAAAATGTTTTTAAGATAATAAAATGTGAGGCTGGATGAACGCAGCAGGCCAAGCAGCATCTCAGGAGCACAAAAGCTGACGTTTCGGGCCTAGACCCTTCATCAGAGAGGGGGATGGGGGGAGGGAACTGGAATAAATAGGGAGAGGGGGGGAGGCGGACCGAAGATGGAGAGTAAAGAAGATAGGTGGAGAGGGTGTAGGTGGGGAGGTAGGGAGGGGATAGGTCAGTCCAGGGAAGACGGACAGGTCAAGGAGGTGGGATGAGGTTAGTAGGTAGATGGAGGTGCGGCTTGGGGTGGGAGGAAGGGATGGGTGAGAGGAAGAACAGGTTAGGGAGGCAGAGACAGGTTGGGCTGGTTTTGGGATGCAGTGGGTGGAGGGGAAGAGCTGGGCTGGTTGTGTGGTGCAGTGGGGGGAGGGGACAAACTGGGCTGGTTTAGGGATGCGGTGGGGGAAGGGGAGATTTTGAAACTGGTGAAGTTCACATTGATACCATTAGGCTGCAGGGTTCCCAGGCGGAATATGAGTTGCTGTTCCTGCAACCTTTGGGTGGCATCATTGTGGCACTGCAGGAGGCCCACGATGGACATGTCATCTAAAGAATGGGAGGGAGAGTGGAAATGGTTTGCGACTGGGAGGTGCAGTTGTTTGTTGCGAACTGAGCGGAGGTGTTCTGCAAAGTGGTCCCCAAGCCTCCGCTTGGTTTCCCCAATGTAGAGGAAGCCACACCGGGTACAGTGGATGCAGTATACCACATTGGCAGATATGCAGGTGAACCTCTGCTTAATGTGGAATGTTCGCAACAAACAACTGCACCTCCCAGTCGCAAACCATTTCCACTCCCCCTCCCATTCTTTAGATGACATGTCCATCGTGGGCCTCCTGCACTGCCACAATGATGCCACCCGAAGGTTGCAGGAACAGCAACTCATATTCCGCTTGGGAACCCTGCAGCCTAATGGTATCAATGTGGACTTCATCAGCTTCAAAATCTCCCCTTCACCCACCGCATCCCTAAACCAGCCCAGTTCGTCCCCTCCCCCCACTGCACCACACAACCAGCCCAGCTCTTCCCCCCCACCCAACCAGCCCAGCTCTTCCCCCCCACCCACTGCATCCCAAAACCAGTCCAACCTGTCTCTGCCTCCCTAGCCGGTTCTTCCTCTCACCCATCCCTTCCTCCCACCCCAAGCCACACCCCCATCTACCTACTAACCTCATCCCACCTCCTTGACCTGTCCGTCTTCCCTGGACTGACCTATCCCCTCCCTACCTCCCCACCTATACTCTCTCCACCTATCTTCTTTTCTCTCCATCTTCGGTCCGCCTCCCCCTCTCTCCCTTTTTATTCTAGAACCCTCACCCCATCCCCCTCTCTGATGAAGGGTCTAGGCCCGAAACGTCAGCTTTTGTGCTCCTGAGATGCTGCTTGGCCTGCTGTGTTCATCCAGCCTCACATTTTATTATCTTGGATCCTCCAGCATCTGCAGTTCCCATTATCTCTGACACTATTAAAATGTTTTTATTTTCTTTTTTAAAAAAAGTATTCAGCGGAAAATGCTTGTGCCAGCTTTTTGACTGCACTGTATTACATTCTCCAGGATGGAGGGAGGACTGAGTCTTCCATCTGCGTTGGAGATTCAGCTCGGGCAGGATTGCATTCAGAATCTTTATGTCCAACATGATATTCGCGGTGACTTTTTTTTAACATATTTTTTTAAAAAAAACCTACTAGTTGGTGGTAATGGCCTAGTAGTATTATCACAGCGAGCCAGGTATTGTTCTGGGGAGAGATAGTAGGAACTGACATGCAGGAGAATCTGAGATAACACGGCGTGAAGTTGGATGAACACAGCAGGCCAAGCAGCATCAGAGGAGCAGGAGAGCTGACGTTTTGCGTCGGGACCCTTGTTCAGACTGAGGAGTTACATACAATTAATGGTAGCACCCTTGATAGTGTTGTACAACAGAAAGACTAGGAGCTCAGGTACTTAATTCTTTGAAATTTGCATCACAGATAGACAGGCAGGGTGGTTAAGAACGTATTTAGCATGCTTGCCTTCATTCCCCAGACCTTTAAGTGTACAAGTTGGGACGTCATGTTGAGGCTGTACAGGACGTTGGTGAGGCCTCTTCTGGAGTACTGTGCATTGTTCTGGTCGCCTTGTTTTCGGAAGGATATCATTAAACTGGGAAGATTTCAGAGAAGAATTACATAATGTTTCCAGGAATGGACGGTTTGCGTTATAAAGATCGGCCCCTGATCAACATATTCAAGGGGACTAATGTATGCATTGTGAACTTATGGATGAGAGGTAGAGATGAATGATAATGGCATTGGGTTCAATAAGCTAGCAGTCTGCGTCAAAGTTCTGAAGACAGAGGTTCAAATCGCAGTATGTAAGTTAGGACTGAACTAATGAATCTGAAACATAAAGCGTGTTTTTACAATGCAGTGGTAGTAAGCCCTATCTGCACCACACGTGTGTAATGACACATCTGAACAAATTGATTAGGAAAATACATAAATCTGGAATATAAGGTTTGTTTCAGTCATAACTATCGTCAATTATCATTTTAAAATCCATCTGGTTCGCTAGTATTAGCTTCCTCACTGAAGGAGATCTGCCATCCTTACATAGTCTGGACTTCAGGTGAGTGCTATGTGGTTGAATGGGAAAGCTACAAGACCAGTTGGGGATGGTAACAACTGTTGGTCTTGCCAATGATGTTCACATCCCATGGAAAAAATTAATTTTAAAAAAAGACAAAAAAAAGATCAGGCATTGAGGGTGTCCAACAATCAGTGCTTTCTCGGTTTATGTTTCTCAAGGGCTCACGTGGTTATCTGAGGATGAGGACAGTCAGCCTCTCGGTGTCTCAGAAGCATCACTTGTATTAAACAACGTAACTATCGGTATGTTGCAATTGGAGTGTAGGTCCTTGCAGAGTCTGTTAGCAGCACTTGGTTTTAGGCTGAGGCTCCTTCGAAATCCTTAATTACTGTCCTCACCAGACTTTATTGTGTAATTTCAGTCGATAGTGTTCATAGCATTGAATCACTCTTAACCCTTTCAGGCCCAGAGGTAAGGATGGGATGGAGGCTGTTCTTGGCTTCACTTTGTAAGATGGGACCTCACTTTACTCCCTGTAAGTTAAGGAAATTTCTAAGTCTTTGGTGTGAGGTGAAAACGGCTCAGACTTTTCCCAAAGGGCACTAAAACAGTAAAAGGCTGCAAGAGAAAGAGAAACATTAGCTGGAAAAACAGGGTTGCAGAAAGTAGAATTTGTAGGCATGTAATGATTGATAGCGGCTCACATAGAGGTGTCACTGCATGAGGTGGATATGAAATTGCCTTCATGATATTTTAGAACATGCTTTCTCCTGAAGCACGTATGGACAGGCTGCCAGGCAGGAGGTGACGCTCTGGGCGAAATGTTGTTTAGAATCTCTGTGTAACCTAGCAGCAGATGAAAGCGGCAGAACTGACAGAGGCTGCCAAACCAGGGCTGGAGAAACAGACTTAACTTTTCACAACCATAGGATATCTCAAAGCCTTTTACAATGAAGAGAATACTTTTTCAGATGTATTCACGGTAACAACTTCGGAAGCTACAGTAACAGAACCATTTGCCCGTTAGCACCTGTCGTAACCTGCGAACCTATTCCATATTTAATTCTAGCCCGTGTCAAGTTGTCATATGAAATGATCCACCTACTTATAATGCACATCCACAGGTATATGTTGAAACTGTACCTTACAATAGCACTGTTGACTTCACCTTTCTTTAACTTCCATGTTACCTAAGGTTGGTGCGCCCAGTACCAGGGGTCGCAGTCTGAGGATTCGGGGTAGACCATTTAGGATGGAGATGAGGAGACATTTCTTCACCCAAACTGTGGCGAGCCTGTGGGATTCATTACCACAGCCAAAACATTGAATGTATTCAAGAGGTGGCTAGATATAACACATGGGGCAAATGGGGTTAACATTTATGGGGAGAAAGCAGGATTAAGCTTTTGAAGTTGGATGTTCAGCTATGATCATAAAGAATGGCGGAGCAGGCTTGATGGGTCGAATGGCCTCCTCCTTTTATGTTTCTATGTTTCACACTTCACCTGATGAAGGAGCAGTGCTATGAAAGCTTGTGATTTCAAATAAGCCTGCTGGACTATAACCTGGTGTTGAATGGGAAAGCTGCCACTGCAGTACACATAGCAGTTACCTTCCAGTGCCCCAGCCTTACTGCAGATTAGTGCAGCAATGACAGTGAGGGGACCCTGTCAGAAGCTGAAACTCCAATAACACACAGGAGCGCATTGCACCTCTATTTCTCGCCTTCAAGCAAGGATGCAAGACCATCCCTAACTCAAAACGCCTTTCCGTCCCTCACTTGGCTTGTATCAAACACTGCTGGAACATTTTCTGACCGCTTTTAAATTTCTTGTCATGAGATGTGGCAAATATGAGTGAACAGCCCTAATTATCACTGTTCACTGTTGTCAGAGCATTTGCAAAGGGCAATGACAAGACAAACTCATTGCTGTGGGCCTGGAGTCACATGTAGGCCAGACCAGGTGAGAATGGCAGACTTTTCCTAAAGGGCGCTAATGAACCAGATGGGTTTTTATGACAACTAAGAATGGCACCATTATTCAGTCAAGCATTAAATTTCATATTTATTCTTAATTAATTGCACTTATTAATAAATTGAATTTAAATGGCACTCTCAAACTGGTGGGATTTGAACATATGTCCCGAGGGCATGAAGTCTGGTTTCTGGATTACTAGCCCAATGATATGACTGCGACACTAAGATCTTCCCCCATGTGGCATTAATTTGTTGAAAATTGAAGCCAAATTAGAACCTTTTGAAAGTAGGAGTGCCATGGGCAATCCTGCATTGCTAATTTGGTTCTAATAAGGTAGTGATGGATTGAAATGTCACTGGGCACTATCTGCTGTACTGGGTCACAGCACTCACTGCTTGTTTTAAAGTGGAAACTGCCTGTCACTGATTCATTTATTTCACACATATACTAATTTATTTCTGATATCATGCTGCACGTCACAACTAACCTGAAACTGAACTGGACGAGCTACATAAATACTGCTGCTACAAGAGCAAGTCAGAGGCTGGGCATTCTGCAGTGAGTAACTCATCTCTTGACTCTCCAAAGCCTTTCCCCATCATCTAAAAGACACAAGTCAACTTGCCTAGATGGATACAGTTCCAACAACATCCAGGTAATTATCAACCGGTGAGCCTGACGTCAGTGGTAGGGAAGCTACTGGAGAAGATACTGAGGGATAGGATCTATTCCCATTTGGAAGAAAATGGGCTTATCAGTGATAGGCAACATGGTTTTGTACAGGGAAGGTCATGTCTTACCAATTTAATAGAATTCTTTGAGGACGTGACAAAGTTGATTGATGAGGGAAAGGCTGCAGATGTCATATATATGGACTTCAGTAAGGCGTTTGATAAGGTTCCCCATGGTAGGCTGATGGAGAAAGTGAAGTCACATGGGGGCCAGGGTGTGCTAGCTAGATGGATAAAAAACTGGCTGGGCAACAGGAGACAGAGGGTAGTAGTAGAAGGGAGTTTCTCAAATTGGAGACCTGTAACTAGTGGTGTTCCACAGGGATCTGTGCTGAGACCACTGTTGTTTGTGATATATGTAAATGATCTGGAGGAAGGTGTAGGTGGTCTGATCAACAAGTTTGCTGATGACACTAAGGTTGGTGGAGTAGCTGATAGTGAAGGGGACTGTCAGAAATTACAGCAGAATATAGATAGACTGGAGAGTTGGGCAGATAAATGGCAGATGGAGTTCAGTCCGGGCAAATGCGAGGTGATGCATTTTGGAAGATCAAATTCAAGGGCGAACTATATAGTAAATGGAAAAGTCCTGGGGAAAATTGATGAACAGAGAGATCTGGGTGTTTAGGTCCATGGTTCCCTGAAGGTGACAATGCAGGTCAATAGGGTGGTCAAGAAGGCATATGGCATGCTTTCCTTCATTGGGCGGGGTATTGAGTACAAGAGTTGGCAGGTCATTTTGCAGTTGTATAGGACTTTGGTTTGGCCACATTTGGAATACTGTATACAGTTCTGGTTGCCACATTATCAAAAGGATGTGGATGCTTTGGAGAGGGTGCAAAGGAGGTTCACCAGGATGTTGCCTGGTATGGAGGGTGCTAGCTATGAAGTGAGGTTGAATAGACTAGGATTATTTTCATTAGAAAGACGGAGATTGAGGGGGGACCTGATTGAGGTCTACAAAATCATGAGGGGTATAGACAGGGTGGATAGCAAAAGCTTTTTCCCAGAGTGGGGGACTCAATTACTCGGTGTCATGAGTTCAAATTGAGAGGAGGAAAGTTTAAGGGAGATATGCGTGGAAAGTTCTTTACACAGAGGGTGGTGGGTGCCTGGAACGCGTTGCCAGTGGAGGTGGTAGATGCAGATACGTTAGCATCTTTTAAGATATATTCGGACAGGTACATGGATGGGCAGGGAGCAAATGGACACAGACCGTTAGAAAATAGATGACAGGTTAGACAGAGGATCTTGATCGGCGCAGGCTTGGAGGGCCGAAGGGCCTGTTCCTGTGCTGTAGGTTTCTTTGTTTCTTTGAACACTCAACAGCTCGACATTCTCGGCAAAGCAGCCTGCTTGACTGATACCACATCCCCATTTTCCACATTTACTCTCTTCATTGGCTGCCCACATTGACAGCAGTGTGTGTGTCATCTACAAGATGCAATGAGCAACTCAGCAAAGCTCCTTGGACAGTATCGAGACCAGAGATCATAGCCTTTGGAGTTAGTCAGAAGACACACGCCACCAGGTTATAGCCCAACAGGGTTATTTGAAATCACAAGGTTTTGGAGCGCTGCTCCTTCATCAAGTGTGTGTGTTGTGTGGTGTCTGTGTGTGTGGTGTGTGTGTGTGTGTGTATGTGTGTGTGTGTGTGTGTGTGTTTGAGTTTGATCTGTGTGTGTGTGTGTGTGTGTGTGTGTGTGTGTGTGTGTGTGTGTGTGTGTGTGTGTTTGTGTGTGGAGTCCTCGAGGCTGTAAAATGCTGAAGTGGTAAATGAGGTTTGACCCCTGAACTTGCATCCAGCTACATTGGAACACTGGTCCTGGCAGAAGTGTCAGCATAGGAGCAAGGTACTTTGGAAATGGCAATCAAATGGTTTTGATATTTCCTGACACCACTGTTGTTTCAAAATCCTGGAACTCATTCCCTCACTGTGGATATCACTAATCCTATGGACTGCAGTGATTCAGATGGTCAGCTCACTACCACCTTCTCAAGGGCAACTAGGGATGGGCGATAAATGCTGAGGTAGGCAATGATGCCCACATCTCATGAATGAATGTAGAGAAGTGGTTCGGTTAACACAGTCAGCTTCAAGACCCCCAGCTCCCTGACCTCAATAGCTCAGAATTAAACTCATTAACCAAATGAAATATAAAATATCCTGACTGTGGAAGATTAAGGCAAATCTTCTTCCTTGTTTTAAAAAAATGCTTCACAGTTAATTGTGGAACCACACTTTAATTCAGAAAAATAATCTTGAAACAAATCCTGACAGTCTTCTAATAAATCCCAGGAGTACATAGGTGGTTGCAGCAATGAGAACTATTGTTCAGAGGTACTTCTATGGGCGAAGGAGTTTTTTTTAAATTCAACGATACACTGATTCCTCTGATTGGCGAATGATAATAGCCAAGCTCTGAAATCGATACTGAAGCTAACGGAGTCCTTTTCCAGTCTGCAGTGTGACTGAATAAAGATTAATTACTCTTGTGGTTCCTTTAAAAGTGAAGAGGCACTGTCAGTGGAATACTGCACAGGATGTGCTTTCTGTCTGGTCTGTCCGTACACAATGATGGCAGTCATGTAACAAATATAAGGTGAGTACATTTGGGCTTTCCTCAATCCTAAACAGATTTCAACAGATTTCTTTCGGTGTACACCCTTGTTGGACTGTCTGGCTGTTTTACAACTGCTGTCTTTAAAACCCATCTCTTTATGAATGTCAATGGACTGAGTCTTATGGGAGCCTCCAGACCGCGAGGTTGTTTTTGTGGGTGGGGGAAACGTGAGGGTGACACCATCAGACAGGACCACCAGTGACAGAGGACACCTTCTGCAGGATGCTAGCGGGTGCCAATGGCAACAAGAACCACATGTGCAAGATTTGGAGCGGCATGGTGGCTCAGTGGTTAGCACTGCTGCCTCACAGTATCAGGGACCTAGGTTTGATTCCAGCCTTGGGTATCTGTCGGTGTGGAGTTTGCACATTCTCCCTGTGTCTGCATGGGTTTCCTCCCACAGTCCAAAGATGTGCAGGCTAGGTGAATTGGCCGTGCTAAATTGTCCATAGTGTTCAGGGAGGTGTAGATTAGGTGGGTTATAGGGGCTTGGGCCTAGGTGGGATGCTCTGAGGTTTAGTGTGGACTTGTTGGGCTGAAGGTCCTGTTTCCACACTGTAGGGATTCTATACATCTGTCTCCATGAAAAGGCTGTAAGAGTATGTCTTCTACCCAGGGCAAGCTGATCCCATGCCATAAACATCTATGTCCTGCTCACAAAACAGACCCTGAGCTTCCAGTTGCCTGCTACTTTAATGCACCACCCTGTTCCCTGGCCAACATCTCTGCCTCTGGCTTGCTGCGGTGTTCCAGTAAAGCCCAGCACAAGCAGGAAGAACCAATCCCAGCCCTCTATCCCACACACCAGGCCTTGTTATCAGTGATAATGGGAACTGCAGATGCTGGAGAATCCAGGATAATAAAATGTGAGGCTGGATGAACACAGCAGGCCCAGCAGCATCTGTCTTGCTGCTGGGCCTGCTGTGTTCATCCAGCCTCATATTTTATTAGGCCTTGTTATCACAGAGCTGTCATTACACACTACCTATTGTAAGCCATTAACATTCTCTATTAACAGATATTCACTCTCCTAGCCAGATCGTTATCAACTCCTTTGTCTGTCCAACTGTTCTTCTCTCTCTTTGGGCTGTATGCCCACCCATCATTTACTCATTAACCCCTCCCCTCACCCTATCTTCTGCATATAAACTGACCTAGCTACCATCAGTTCTAAGGAAGGGTCACTGGACTCAAAACATTAATTCTGATTTCGCTTCACAGATGCTACCTGGCCTGCTGTGTTCCTCCAGCTCCACGCTGTGTTATCTCTGACTCCAGCATCTGCAGTTCTTGCTGTCTCTGGGATGCTAATGGGGTTTGACAGGGTAAATGCTGAGAGGTGGTTTCCCCTCAGTGGGGAGTCTAGGACCAGACTGCACAGCCTGAGAACATAACAGGCCAAGCAGCATCTCAGGAGCTCAAAAGCTGACGTTTTGGGCCTAGACCCTTCATCAGAGAGTTCTCTGATGAAAGGTCTAGGCCCGAAACGCCAGCTTTAGTGCTCCTGAGGTGCTGCTTGGCCTGCTGTGTTCATCCAGCTTCACACTTTATTATCTTGGATTCTCCAGCATCTGCAGTTCCCATTATCTCAGCCTGAGAACAAACAGGTGTAAATTTAAGACTGGGATGAGAAGAAATTTCTTCTTTCAGAGGGTTGAGAATCTTTGGAACTCCTTGTTACAGAGAGCTGTGGGGACAGAGACTTTGTGCATATTTAAGGCTGAGACTCATTGACGCTTGATCAGTCGGGGACTCAAGGGTTACGGGAAAAGGGCAGGAAAGTAGATGTGAGGAGTGTTGGATGAGCCCTGATCCTCCTGAACAGCGGAGTGGGTTTGAGGGGCTGACTTTATGGTCTTATGAATAGCATAATATTTTAGCAAGAAGGTATTATCTGCTTTGATTGCTCCATCTAACTCACTCAAGTCTGCACCTGAAGGGGCAAAGAGAGGCTTGAAGTCTTAACAGTGACACAAGGATGTCTCTAAATGCTTTATAGTCAATGGGATATTGGTGAGGTGTAATGTCTTTTGTAATATATACAAGAGCCCTCCCTGCCTTCCATGATTAGTACTTGGTGTCTACACCCCTCTCAAGTGAATTTGGTCGAAAGCAGTTTTCTGTTGTGAATTTAATCATGGACACTGGGAGTGGGTGGATGGTACTGGAAGCATCAACCATAAACCGTGAATCCCATTCTTCCTCCCTGTGATCAAAGGGGTACATGTCCTGTTTTAAAGACAGAAAGTTGCTGGAGAACCTCAGCAGGTCTGGCAGCATCTGCAGGGAGAGAGAGAGAGAGAGAGGAAAACAAAGCTGATGTGTCGAGTGTAAAATATGTTTCCCCCTGCCTTGGGAACTCCCCATGAACAAAGAGAACAAAGAACGAAGAAAATTACAGCACAGGAACAGGCCCTTCGGCCCTCCAAGCCCGTGCCGATCAAGATCCTCTGTCTAACCTGTCATCTAATTTCTAACGGTCTGCGTCCATTTGTTCCCTGCCCATCCGTGTACCTGTCCAAATATATCTTAAAAGATGCTAACATGTCTGCGTCTACCACCTCCACTGGCAACACGTTCCAGGCACCCACCACCCTCTGTGTAAAGAACTTTCCACGCATATCTCCCTTAAACTTTCCTCCTCTCACTTTGAACTCATGACGCCTAGTAATTGAGTCCCCCACTCTGGGGAAAAAGCTTTTTGTTATTCATCCTGTCTATACCCCTCATGATTTTGTCAACCTCAATCAGGTTCCCCCTCAATCTCCATCTTTCTAGTGAAAATAATCCTAATCTACTCAACCTCTCTTTATAGCTAGCACCCTCCATACCAGGCAACATCCTGGTGAACCTCCTCTGCACCCTCTCCAAAGCATCCACATCCTTTTGGTAATGTGGCGACCAGAACTATACACAGCACTCCAAATGTGGCCGAACCAAAGTCCTATACAACTGCAACATGACCTGCCAACTCTTGTACTCAACACCCCGTCCAATGAAGGAAAGCATCCATATGCCTTCTTGACCACCCTATCGACCTGCGTTGTCACCTTCAGGGAACAATGGACCTGAACACCCAGATCTCTCTGTTCATCAGTTTTCCCGAGGACTTTTCCATTTACTGTATAGTTCGCCCTTGAATTTGATCTTCCAAAACGCATCACCTCGCATTTGCCTGGATTGAACTCCACCTGCCATTTATGTGCCCAACTCTCCAGTCTCTCTACCTTTATGTTGTGCCTTATTCTATACTGTCGGCAGAGGTGAAAGGTGCGAGCTGAATGCAACATGTTGTTGTTGCTGTGCCACAATTTGGAGAAGTTTTGGTTGCTTTTTCCCAGTTCCTAGCTGACCACCAACCATATAACCCCTACACCCATCACCGTTGCCAA
This sequence comes from Stegostoma tigrinum, assembly GCF_030684315.1. NCBI lineage: Eukaryota > Metazoa > Chordata > Chondrichthyes > Orectolobiformes > Stegostomatidae > Stegostoma > Stegostoma tigrinum. The sequence continues at coordinate 11,513,340 of NC_081363.1, forward strand.
ATTTAACACAGAATTCCGACTTCAGCACCAACTGATCTCAGGGTCAGAGAGGATGAACAGAATGTCTCACAGAGGTCCAGTTCATTCACCTCTCCTGCGTTCAACTGGTTCTCAGTCCAGCAATTCCTCAGTTTTGAAATGCTTGACCTCCCCCCTCTCTCTTTATTTAACCTCCTCCAGCCCATTGGCTGCCTCTGGAATTCCCTCCACAATTCTCACATTCCTTTTCTCTTCCCATAAAACTTTCCTTTGTTCAAAACTCTAGCCACAACTTCTCCCATGGAGGGATTTTTACCTGACAAACATCTTTCAGGAGTTTCCTGACTGGAAGCTACGTCAACGCAACAGAGGCTCATGTAGCTGTTCCGAAGGGTGTTCTCATGTCAAATGAAGAGAGTGAGAAAGAAAAAGCCATGGACAAACTGATTGGAATCAGGTCAGGCTGATTTTCAGAGGACAACTCAATGACCATGGGCTATTACCTGCTCAGGATGGTGGCAACTGCATTGTATTCACTGTATCATTGTTCTTATGCTGTACACACGCAAGGTGACCCACATAGCTAGCTCTGAGCCAAGCAATTCCCTTTTCTCCCAAGAGGTTTTAATGCTCCAAGTTCACCCAAAATGTTTGCGCTTCTCATTTATTCAAGGACATAATTTGTTGGAGGGTTTTGGAAGTTGTCCTGCGTCAGTGGTAGTGTCAGAACCCGATGGTCTCTGAGAACAATGTGAGCTTGCTATGCAGAGCCTGGGTTATGTCTGCTCAGTTATGTGATGCTGTGGTGCTTCAAGAGGCCGAGCGATATAATACACTGAGATTCAAGTGATAAAGTGCATCCCAGCCTCGGAACAAAGACAGAGAGCTTTGTTACTTAATTGTATCCAGCCCTACACATGTCCTGACTCCAGCTCCCAAATCACCGAATTGCTGCAATACAGAAGGAAGTCATTCAGTCTGTTATATTCATAATATCTCCGATTGTGTGTCTCACTTAGAGCTATTCTCCCAACTTCTCCCTGTACAGTCTTCATTTTCAATTTTATTTTAGTTTTATTTATTCACGGGATGTGGGTATCGCTGGCCAGGCAGCATTTATTGCCCATCCCTAATTGCCCAGAGGGCAGTTAAGAGTCAACCCATGCTGTGGGTCTAGAGTCAAATGTAGGCCAGACCAGGAAAGGATGACAGTTTCCTTCCCTAAAGGACATGAGTGAAACAAATGGATTTCTCCAACAATTTATAATGGATTCATGGTCATCATTCGACTCTTAATTCCCGATCTTTCTTCTTGGAATCAAATTTCACCATCTGCTGTGGTGTGATTCAAAGCCCGGACCCCAGAATATTAGAGATAATGGGAACTGCAGATGCTGGAGAATCCAAGGTAACAAAGTGTGAAGTTGAATGTACACAGCAGGCCAAGCAGCATCTCAGGAGCACAAAAGCTGACGTTTCAGGCCTAGACCCTTCATCAGACCCTGCGATGAAGGGTCTTGGCCCAAAACGTCAGCTTTTGTGCTCCTGAGATGCTGCTTGACCTGCTGTGTTCATCCAGCTTCACACTTTGTTACCCCAGAATATTACCTGGGTCTCTGTATTAATAGTCTGGCAATAATACCGCTTGGCTATTCATCAAATACCTAAGTAGCCAGCCAGTCCTCTTTTTTCTGAAGACTTTTGAAGAAGGGTCCCGACCCGAAACATCAGCTTTCCTGCTCGTCTGCTGTTGCCTGGCCTGCTGTGTTCCTCCAGCTCCACACTGTGTTATCTCTCATAGTCTTTTGAATGTTTTGATTCAACTAGACCCTGTCACACTTTCAGGGAGCACTTCCAGGCCCCAGCAATTGGTGATAAAAAAAAGTTTGTTCCCATCCCCTTTGCTTCCTATACTTCAATGTGTTCCTGTTCATCCTCATTCTGTTCACAAGTAAGGACATTTCTCCCTATGTGCTTTCTCTGTGCATCTTAATACTTCTTTCAGGTCTCCCAGCTTCTCTTCTCTCAGGAAAACAATCCCAGTCTTTTCAATCAATCTTCAAAGCTAAAGTTTCTCAACCTGAACAGAAAACAAGAGTAAATCATTCAGTCCTTCCAGCCTACTTTGCCATTCAATAAGATTTCAACCTCAGCTCTACATTCCGGCATATCACCGAGAATCTTCTGCCCTCCTAGGTAATGAAGAAGTCAAGAAAGCACACCAACGCCTCTACTTCTTCAGGAGGCGAAGGAAATTCGGCATGTCCACAATGACTTTACCAATTTTTATAGGTGCACCATAGAAAGCATCCTATCAGATGCCTCATAACTTGGTTCGGCAACTGCTCTGCTGGGAATCGCAACAAAGTACAGAGAGTTGTGAACACAGCCCAGTCCATCACACAAACCATCATTCCATTCAATGACTCCACCTACATTTACCGCTGCCTTGGGAAATTGGCCAACATCATCAAAGAGACCAAGCAACTTGGTCACACTCTCTTCAGGTAGAAGATACAAAAATTTGAAAACACATACCAACAGATTAAAGAACAGCTTCTTCCCCACTTTAATCAGACTTATGAATAGACCTCTGATATATTGGAGTTGATCTTTCTCTACATTTTCTCTGCAGCTGTAACACTTTAGTCTGCATTGTGTTCTTTTACCCTGATGTACTTATGTAAGGTATGATTTTTCTGGATAGCAGGCAAAACAATACTTTTCATTGTATCGAGGTACAAGTGACAACAATAAATCAAATCGAATCAAGAATCTATCTCCTTCTGCCTTATAAATATTTAAAAATTCTGCATCCACTGGATTTTTGAGAAAGGGAATCCCAAAGACACACTACCATCTGGGAGAAAAAAAAAATCCTGATCTCAGTTTTAAAAGGGGGCCTGGTCACTTTTAAATTATGATTCCTAGTTGTAGATTTTTCTTCAAAGAATCAGAGAATCCATACAATGTGAAAGCCGGCTATTTAGCCCATTGAGTTCACACTGGATTTCAGAAGGGCATCCTACTAGTTCCACCCCCCTTACCAATCCTTGTAGCTGCTGTTTCCCATGGCTAACCCACCCAGCCTCCACATCCCCGGACACTCTGGGCAATTTAAGCATGGCTGATCCATCTAACCTGCACATCTTTGGACTGTGGGAGGAAGCCAGAGCACCCGGAGGAAACCCACACAGACACGGGGAGGGTGTGCAAACATTCCTTTCCACATCTACCTGGTCCAGTCCCCTCAGGATCTTACTTTTTGCACCTTGGTCTTTACGGAACTTCAGAAGATGTCACTGCTGGAACTCCAGCTGGTTCTGGAGCAGTCATGATGGAGGAAGCCGGAGGGCTGGTCAGTGAAGTTGTGGCCTTTTGGGGCTAATCAGGCAAGACCAGGTGAGGAAGATGGCACTGGCGGGCGGGTGAAGGGTGGGCGGGGAAAGCATCCATTATGAGAGCAAAGGGTCAGCGATGCCTTTCAACAGAGACAGTTTTGATGTGACCCATTGGCCTCAAATCTTGGATCAGGGCAGGGTACAGAAGTGTCGGTCTTTCCTGAGGATCCTGCCTTTCCACCTGATCTTTCTGTTGTCGATAATAACACCAGTCGCAGCCCTTAGGTGATCATTAAGCATTTGCTAAGAGTCTCAGTTAGCCTAAGGGGAGCTACAGTGCCTATCCCAAACCCTGCTAAAATGCTAGTGATGGCAGCTTTGTAAAAAGTTCCATCACTGAACTTAGTGAACATTTCACCCTCAAGCACCAGCTGCATTAAAAACAAGACCCCAAATAGTCATTCAACATCTTGCTATCAGTTTGATTTTGTCATGTCTAAAATAACCGCTGTGGTCTCTGAGATAGCAAACGTGACTGCATTTAAAAAAGCGAGTCAGCAAACATGATGTGTTTTAGGACATGGTCAGAAAGATGTGGCGAGGATTTGTAAAAATGCTAATGCCTTCCTTCAGCATTTTAAAGGTATGGACCATGTCCCCTTCCAAACTCATGTTCCTCAAGGGACGCTGACACATTACTACAACTTATATTTATACAGCACCGACACTGTAAGAAAATGCTTCACAGGAGTGTCACAAAGCAGAATTCGGCACCACGTCATGGGATATTATGACAGCCTGTGCAAGGATTAATCAAAGCTGAGAAAGGAAATGAGAGGTCAGGCATGGAGCAGTTGAAACAGTGCAGTGACTAAAGCCAGCGATGCTGAAAAGGCCAGAACTGAAGGCAGGTAGAGATTACAGATGGTTATGGAGTTGGAGGTGATTGCTGATAGAGAGAGAGAGAGAGAGAGAGAGGACCGATTCTAAACAGGGGTTTGGAAACAAGCACAAGAATCTTTTTAAAAATCAAGGGGTCGGCTGTTGATGTTTTATACTCATTCATGAGATAAGGACTAGGCAGCATTTATTGCCCATCCCTTAATTGCCCAGTGGACTGTTGAGGATCAAAAACATTGCTGTGGGCCTGGCGTCACATGTAGGCCAGGGCAGGTAAGGATGGCAGTTTCCTTCCCTGAAGGACATTAGTGAAAACAGATGGGATTTTCCTGACATTCAACAATGGTCATTAATCTGGATTTGAACCCAGATCCCCAAAACATTAGCAGGGTCTCTGGATTAACAAACCATTATGAGGTCACCATCTACGCTGGCATGTGAAACAACAGGCCAGTATAAATCAGCGTCTGTGGCAGAGAAGGGGATCTCCTTTTCTTGCATTTCCCATGGCATGGACAAAGTTTTATGCCACTGTAGCACTGGGGTTGTGTCCAAAGGGGTCTCCATTCCTCTACAGTCTAATTGCTCATTTGAGGGAGTTTGCAGCTTTACCAGGACTGACCATTCCTCAGTTCTAGGTGAGAAAGTTCCAGCAAAAAAGCTTTGAAGTTTTCTGAAGTAATACAAGTCAAGCTTGGTGACAAAACTGTACAGGCGTAATTCTAGCCAGATACAGATAGACAGATAGTGAGCAGGAGAGTTATCCCCTGGGATCTGAGCAATGGATATCCTTCAATCAACATCTGGTCCTTACCATGTTGTTGTTGAGGGAGCTTGCTGTGTATAAACTGGCATGATTCCGACAGTAACAAAGTGTGGGGCTGGATGAATACAGCAGGCCAAGCAGCATCTTAGGAGCACAAAAGCTCCAGCTCCACACTTTGTTATATCAGATTTTCCAGCATCTGCAGTGCCCATTATCTCTGATTCTGACAGTGCATCAATGACTACACTTCGAAAGCACCTCATTGGCTAAAAAATGCCTGGAGATATCCTGAGGTTCAGAAAGCTACTTTGGAATGTAAGTCGAGATAATTTGTGAGGTGAGCTGATAGATCTGTACACTGATCCTGCATGTTACATTTTTGAATGACCATACAGCTAATCATAAAATATCTGAATTAGGAGCAGGAACGGGACATCCAGTCACCATCCGAGAGAAGAAATTCCTCCTCATCCCCATCTTCAACGGTAGACCCTGTATCTTGACAAAGAACCTCCTTGTGTTTCTCCATGAGGGGAAGCATTGTCTCTGCTCCTGCCCTGTCAAGTCTCCTCAGAAGCTGATAGGTTCAATAAGACATACAAGCCCAATCTGCTCAACCCTTCCTTGTCACACAACATCATCATTCCTGGAATGGAAATGGGAATTGCTGGCAGAACGCAGTAGTACCTGTGGAGAAGAAGGGTCACTGGACCTGATGCAGTAACTCAGCTTTCTCTCCACAAATGCTCCCAGACTTGCTGAGTTTCTCCAGCAGTTTCTGTTTTTGTTTCAGATTTCCAACACTCACAGTTCCTTACTTCATCATCATTCCTGGAATCAGTCTAGCGAGACTTGCTGAACTGTTTCCAATGCATGTGTATCCTTCTTTAAATAAGGGAACCACACCCTGAAAAATTAGCAGTCGAAGAAAATGAGAGATGCATGAATGTTAATATCTGGCTGAAACATATAAGGATCGCTCATCATTCACAGTTCTATTTACAATGGCACTTGTGGATGGTCTGTTAGATATGTGATGGGAAAGTAAAGAGATCATGTAATATTTCAGCAAACTGGACAAGTGCAAACTTCCAACTTCTTTATTGGGTTATATATTAAATGACGCAACAGTGAATGTTTCACTAATTCCGGCAACAAAAGAACATAGGAAAGGAGGCGTGCAAAGTCCATCATTTGTATACTTCATATCATCCTTAATGACAAGCTTCCCACACAATCTAAAAGCTTGATTTGTAGGTGTAAGCAGTTATGCTTAACTTTGTACTGCTGGAAGTTTCCAGGCAACTGTTGACTTAGTGAGGGACAGGTGCTGGGGAGGTGACTTTTACACTAATAAGCAGCTCAGTCCAGTTTGGTTGCACTCAATTGATCTCTTCCAACCTGGTGAGTACGTGGGTTTATGCAAAAAACGCCACAACAACACAGCAAGACTGTGCTATGCGTAGCTCCTTTTTTGCACTTTTATTGCTCGACTGCACTAGAATTTGACATTTGGGGCTGCATGGTGGATGAGTGGTTGACATGGCTGCCTCTCAGTACCGAGAACCTGGATTCAATTCCACCCTCAGGAAGCTGTGTGGAGTTTGCATGTTCTCCCCATGTCAGCGTGGGATTCCTCCAGATGCTTCTGCTTCCTCCCGCAGTCCAAAGTGTGCAGGTTAGCTGGATTCATCATGGTAAATTGCCCATAGTGTCTAGGGATGTGTAGGTTTGATGGATTAGCCATGCAGTGGCAGAGATAGAGTTTGATGCTCTTTGGAGGCTCTGTATGGACTTGTTGGGTCAAATGGTCTTCTGCACTGTTGGGATTCTATGACTCTAATTCATCCCAAAATGTCCTGGGATGCATAGGCTATGTGGATTAGCCACGGTAAATATGGAGATAAGGTCTGGCTGGATCTTCGTGGGATGCTCTTCTGAGGAGCAACACAGAATCGATGGGCCCTAATGGCCTCTTGCTACAGTGGGGGATTGTGTGCTTCGATTAGCTACCTGTGGCACTTGGACATTGCGACTAAACACTCTGTCAAGGAGTTAGTCTTTAAGGAACAATAGAAGATAGTAAGTGGCAATTGGAGAGGTTTAAAGAGGAAATTGTAGAGCTTAGAGACTAGGTAGTTGAAAGTATGGTACCCAATGCTGGGCTGATGCTCAAGAGGCTGGACATGGAGGAACATTCAGACCCTGGAATGTTCGAGCACAGTAAATGGACATTGGGAGCAGGAAGACCATGGCAGGATTTGGCAGCAAGAAAAAAGAATTTTAAGTGGAAGCTTTGTTCGTCTGGAAGCCAGCGTAGATCAGTAATGGGACTTTATGTGATAGGATACAGTCAGCAGTTCATGTTAATGAAGGTTGGAAAGTGGGACACTGACAAGGACAGTGTTGGAGTAGCTGGGCTGAGAGGTAACAAAGAAATGAAAGGGTCTCTCAGAGGCAGGTGAACTATGGATGGAGATTTGATATCTTGGTGGCGAAGAGGATATGCATAGTAAATTCATACAGCCTCAAACAGTTATATAAGTGACTGGAATGACATCCCAGCCTCCATCTGACAAATACAATCTTCACCTTGTCCTTTGTTTTCAGAGTCCATTTGTGTTTTGAGATAAGATACATTGCCTTATGAAGACACAGAGGGATAGCAAGGTAAGTGGTGGGAGGGGAATAGTCTTGGGTAAACACTCGAGAAAACAGCGCTTATTGTCCATGGCTAGCTGAATGGTGAAGCTGCTAGTTGGCCAGATCAACAGGTTTGACCATTACAACGTAGCACACGAGTCACTGCAACAGTGCAGTACCATGACATGAGTAGGGCTGGAAGGACATTAGAAGGACAACAACCACCATTTATAAAGTTTCTTTTATGTGAAGGATGTCCTAAGGTGCTTCATCCAGGGATATCAAGTGGATTCCAAACAAAAAGCACTGATGGCTAACCCATTGGGATTTCTATCACAGAAGTGTGAAGTTCTTGGGACAAAATGAGGCTCTATAGTCAGCCAGAGACATTTAGAATTAGAACTGCCTGAGTTGGTAAACATGGATGCATTTAGTCTTCTCCTGGCAGGCACTGTTTGTTGCTTAGTGTCTGTATGGGTGACAGAGTAAACATCGCAATTTGCAATACATGATGAGAACAAGACTTCCTTTCCCCTTGCACGTCTCCAGAATTATTAATTGCACATTGTGTCTTTGTGCTGGACCCTTTGAGTCATTGGTCCAGTACAATGACCCCATTCAGGACCCTGCGCAAAGGATAAACACCCTCCTCAGATATGAGAGGATAACTTTACCATAAGAGCATGTTAAAGAGCAGCAAATGTTGACCATTCAGCCCATCGAGCCTGTTTCACAATTTGGTAAGAGCACAGCCAACCATACCCTCAACTCCATGTTCCTTCCTCTTCGCCTTCCCGCCCCTTCATAGACAGAAGATTGTCTGAGCTTGAACAGATCCAATTAGAAAATGTCAACTGTTGTTTGGGGAGAAGAATTCCAAAACCATGAAGGACACTTCCATGAGGAGAAATTCCTCCCCATTTCTGTCTTTAGTGCAAGTCCACTTATCCTTAAACTATTCCCGAGTTCCGGACTCCCCATGACAGGAAGCACCATTCTTGCGTTTATCTTGTCAAGTGCCCTTAGGCTTGTCTATATTTCAGTAAGATTGCCTCACATTTTTTCTAAATTCTAGTAAGTATTGGACCAACACGCTCATGGACCAATACCATAAAATGGAATTCCTGAGGGAACAGAGAGGGGGAACCAGAAGGGATAAAACTTGAGGTGTTAAAACACACCATTCACAGTGAATATCCTTTAAGGCACTTTAAGGGGGTCTCAGAAAAGCAATTTTGTGTTCAACGATTTGGTGTTTGAGTGTGTGCCCCTGGTGACTCTTCCTTGTTTCCTGCGGCTGGTTTGTTAAACCTGTGGCTGTAATTACAGAGAAAGTGAAACCACTTGGCAGTAGACAGCAGAAAAGAATGAGAATAGACGACCCTGCTTAAACACGGAGATAACAGGAACCACAGATGCTGGAGAATCTGAGATAACAAGGTGTGGAGCTGGATGAACACAGCAGGCCAAGCAGCATCTTAGGAGCAAGAAGGATGCTGCTTGGCCTGCTGTGTTCATCCAGCTCCACACCTTGCTATCTCTGCTTAAACACAGAACTTGGCGTGTTCATCCCTGGCATGCACTAACACAACTGGCACAATCCCACTTTAGGCACCTCAGACACACAGCAGCAAGATCTTTTGAAAGTGGTTACTGCCACTGTTACAAGCTTCACAGCGATAGCCAGCCTAATTTATGTGTCACTACTGCGTGTTTGCTGTACAATGCAATTCACATTATAAATGCTCATTACTCATAATTGGTCTAATCTAAATAATATGTTGCTGCCCTTTTTGGTTACGTTATCTCTCTACGTGCCACAGCTACTATGACTTCCTTTTATCCTGCTCTTCACAGCCATTAATTATTACTCTAACAACTGTGTTTGCATTTTGCAGTGAACACATCTGAAAGACATCATTTTAGAGTAGGTTGGTTACAATAGTAATCACGTCTTGAGTATTATTTTATTATTAAGCCATATGATGGTGAGTTAAATGCATCAGGCTAGGTCATAGTATCTGTCTGGGAATTGTAAGAAAACCTGATTCATTTGTGCACATCTTAACATCTTTTCACAGATCAAATCTCCAGCTTGCTGCAATACCATGTTTTGAATTTCTATTTGTATTGCTCTCTGTGTTACCGTTTATTATTTGGTTGTGGCACGGGTTTCAGTGCTATCCTTGGTGTGAGTTAGCTGTTGTAATGCAGTGGTTAAATGTAAGAGCCAGGAGTAGGAGTAGGCCATTCAGCTCCTCGAGCGCGCTCTGCCATTTAATAGTGCCTGATCTCATCTCGGCCTCAACACCACTTTCCTGCCCATTCTCTATAACCCTTCACCCGTTAACTAATTAAAAATCTATCTTTCCTGTAAGTAGCATCCCTACCTCTGAGCCAGGAGGTCCAGGTTAAAATCCTACCTGCTCCAGAAGTGGGCCATTCCTTGCCTGAAAAGGATAATCAAAAGTAACTATTTTGCAGCTGGACACATTCTTTGAAATCTGGTCCTGAGTTAACAAGATGCAGATTTATTCCCTGCTGTGTGAAGACACTCGCAGGACTCAATAGGTCAAACTACTCTCAACTCCATTTACAACAGACCCCAGAACGCTCAGCAACAGTGGCGATTAGTCCTCATTAACCAGCAAGTGACACAAGGTGAGCATGATACTGTGTGGATGGCTGGGATGGGAATTGCAATTCTCCAGCCTATGGTGCTAGCAAAGACAGGCCATGATGCAGAGTGTAATTTCTGCACAATTACCACAGGCTGATGAGATTGGTCATCTCAGAAGGTACAGGAGGAGGAAACAAGAAAATTAAAAGCCTAAGAGGTCCAAGGCTTTCCACTTCAGGCACAATCAGCCAAACAGAGACAGATAGCACTGTAAGATTTCTCTCCCTCTCCAACTTGTGTTCAAACTTACCTCCACACTGCTGAACGTAACTGTTTCCATAAGTTGCTGCAAACAGGCAATTTAATTATTTTCATAAACTCACATTAAAATTTTTCCTGCTTAGATGAAAGCGATGGCTTCATAGGGTTTGCTTATTTTGGCTGAAAATCGGTTTATAGCTAAAATAATGAGCTCTTTTATTCCCAGTGGGTCCTCACGAACCTGCAGTCTTTAGCAGCTGAGAATGGATCAAAAGTTATATCGACAATTTCTTTGCTGCACTGTTGCAGAGGCAAGGCCAGTTCCTTTGCGTATCAATAATAAATTAAAGCATTTTGTGCTCAAAACGATTAGAGGTATAGATAGAGTGGACAGCCAGAGACTTTTTCCTAGGGTGGAGGTAGCTATTACGAGGGGGCATAGTTTTAAAGTGAGCGGAGGTTGACATTGGGGATACATCAGACGTAGGTTCTTTGCTCAGAGACTGGTAAGGGTGTGGAATGCATTGCCGGAGAGGGTACTGGAGTCAGCCAAATTAAAGGTATTTAAGTGGCTATTAGATAGGCATGTGGATGATAGCATAAGTTAGGGGTGGAGGTTAGATAGACCTTAGGTTTAGGGTAAAAGTTCGGCACAACATCGTGGGCCAAGGGGCCGGTACAGTGCTGTACTGTTCTTTGTTCTACGTCTATGTTCTAACCCCATAAGTGCACTCGTGTCCAGAAAATAGAATTTTACAAAAATGCCTCCAAGTATATACATTTGTTCTAAGAGTGCTGCTCATGTGTAGCTGCACTACTGGGACATCAATAACACGTTAATCAAATATCAGAGATGGTAGTGACTGCCAATGCTGGTGTATCTGTGATAACAGGGTCTGGAGCTGGATGAACACAGCAGGCCAAGCAAATCAGAGGAGTTCAGTAATGTCAGCACCATTCCCCCTTTGTGCCGTAGGGAGCAGGATAAACAATGGTGGATCGTCAATACACACGTTCTTTCATACTGTATCAGAGTTTCCTTCGGGGGCAGGAGGGAGAAAAGTGGAAAGCCGGTCTCTACGTTGTATGGGGAGGGATGGGGACGATGAAGTTACTGCAGCGGTAGCCGGGTAAAAAGGCGTTTTATAAATGGAAGTTATTGTTGTTAATGGCACACAAACGTTCTGGTATTCTCACACCGCTACTCCACATTTCTGAGGCATTCTTGGGGAGGGGATTACTGCACAGTTTGTTTATTTTCGGTCCCGAGCATTGATATTGGAGGCATTCCGAAGGTGTAAAACCAGGCACATAATGTAATGACAAACGGGGGTTAGTTTGTTTTGCAAATGTGTCATCAAACAAACAGCATGTCATTCCACCTCCAGTCGTGAGTGTGCTTAGTGTTTTAGATTATGTCACAATGGAGCAGAGGCCCATGAGCTGGCTAGGTCAGTTAGCTCAGTTAGCCGGACAGCTGGCTTGTGACCCAGAGTGATACTGACAGCTTGGGTGAATTACCGACACCAGCTGGCGTTGCCACGAAGGATCTGCCTTCTCTCCTTCACACTTTGCCTGAGGTGTTGTGACACTCGTGTTAAACCATGAGCAGCGATTTCCCTCTAAAGAGACATTAGGATGATGTATTGCTATGACGACAGAAGGTAGGAAACCTTCTGGGTTACGTGGTAAAATAAGCTTTCATTATCTTGTCATGTCACCAGCATAGAATTATCGATTGGAACTGAGCGACCTGGAGGCTGACGGAATGTCATTACAGTTGCCAACTCTCGTTACATGTTACCCAGGAGGTCATATCAGTTCTGTTCCAGCACCTCAATGTACTATGTTTGGGTCTGGGCAAATCATTGTCAGAACCTTTTGATGCAAGGTCAAACATTACGTTTCTATTTAGACAGAGTAAAGGCAAATTAGAAAAGCAGTTCTGAGAAGCTTTAATCATACTCTTGCCTGGAACGGACAGGTAGCCTCATGAGGAAAGGTTTGATAGGCTTCTGGATTCGGAGGAAGGGTCACTGGACCCGAAACATTAACTTTTTTTTCCTTCACTGATGCTGCCAGACCTGCTGAGCTTTTCCAGGAACTTTGTTTTTGTTCCTAAGCCAAGCTTGTATCAACTGGAGTATAAAACAGGACAAGGGGACTTGATTGAAACATATAAGGAACAAAGGGCTCTCCCATTTAAAACATGATTTTTTTTCCTCTCTCTTGAATCTTTGGAACCATTCCTTTTGAAAAGCAGCAGCAAGGTGTCTCAACGGTTAGCATGACTACCTGAAAGTGCCAGGGACCCAGATTCAAGTCCAGCCTCGGGCAACAGCTGTCTGTGTGGAGTTAGCATGTTCGCCCTGTGACTGCGTGGGTTTCTTCCCAGGGATGTGCAGGCTAGGAGGATAAGCCAAGTGAAATACAGGGATAAAGTAGGTGGGGTGGTGGGTCTGTGTGGGATGCTCTTCAGAGGGGTGCTGTAGACTCAATGGGCCAAAAGGGGGATCGAGTTCTGGTCGCCCTATTATAGGAAAGATGTGGAGGCTTTGGAGAGGGTGCAAAGGAGGTTTACCAGGATGATACTGGACTGGAGGGCTTGTCTTATGAGGAGAGGTTGATTGAGCTCGGACTTTTCTCTCTGGAGAGAAGGAGGAAGAGAGGTGACCTGATCAAGGTGTACAAGGTAATGAGAGGCATGGATAGAGTCGATAGCCAGAGACTTTTCACCAGGGCAGGGTTGACTGCCACAAGGGATCATAGTTTTAAGGTGTTAGGAGGAAGGTATAGAGGAGACGTCAGAGGGAGGTTCTTCACCCAGAGAGTTGTGAGTGCATGGAATAGTTTACCAGTGGTAGTCATGGAAGCTGAGTCATTAGTGACATTTAAGCAACTGCTGGACATGTACATGGACAGCAGTGAATTGAGGGGAATGTAGGTTAGGTTATTTTATTTTTGGATTAGGATTATTCTATGGCACAACATCGTGGGCCGAAGGGCCTGTACTGTGCTGTACTTTTCTATGTTCTATGTTCTATAACCTTTGAATCTCTTACCTAATAATAACCTATACACCTCAATCTTAAAATATCCAATTACCCTACTTCCAAATAAAAACCAAAAGAACTGCAAATGCTGTAAATTAGGAAAACAAACAAAAGTTGAGGAAGCTCTGAGGAAGGGTCTCTGGACCTGAAATGTTAAATTGTTTTTTTCCTTCACAGATGCTGCCAGACTTGCTGAGCTTTTCCAGCAGCTTTGTTTTTGTTCCCTACTTCCACCCCTTCTGAGCTATAGGTCCAAAGTTGCACACACTCTCATCTCTGTTCGCTTACCAAGCAATCAGCACTGTCTTCTCACACGGTATAAAATGTTTTTTCCTTTAAATTGATATTTCTAGCAAATTGTCACAATGAGTGCACGACAAAAGAGTCAACAAAACCTGTCTTTTTCTCAGCAAGTTTGCAAAATAGTTTTTAAAAATGACATTGTTGTAAAAACTCATCCAGCTCATTAATGTTCTGGAAGGAAGGAAAGCTGTCATCTGATCTGACCGACTCCAGATCCACAGCAATGTGGCTGACTGTGAACTGCCCATGAAATGGCCATGACCATTCACTTCTGGGTATGAGGGATGGGTAATAAATGAGCTCTGAGGAAGGGTCACTGGACCTGAAATATTAACTCCGGTTTCTCTCCACAGATGCTGCCTGACCTGCTGAGATTTTTCAAGCAATTTCTGTTTTGTCTTCTGATTTTCAGCATTCGCAGGGTCTTTTGATTTTCATGGGTAACAAATGCTCATCTTGACTGTGTTGCCCAAATCCAGAACAAGAATAAAGAAAAATAAAATCATGTAAAAGCTACATTTTTGCTTGTAGCAGTGCCCTGGAAATTAATCTTCAGTTCTTAGGCTCAGGAGTACAGGTACGTATTGAGCCTTTACCCACTGACATAGGTTAACCCTACACTAATACTTCAACAGCTGAGTAAAATGTCAAAATCTCTTAAGAAGAAGTGCTGTGCTGATGGTCCATTAAACATTTCCACCGCTCCTTCGATAATTCAAATCTGAAACCAAAATTTCTAGTTATGTCAAAGCTCTGCATTCCTGATGGGATATGAATAGTAACCAATCCAAACAGCAAGCAAATGATGAGATCTGAGAGTCCTGAGAGATGTATAAACACTCTCCATCATGCTAAAACATGTTGGACATTATTTTTATTTCTAGCACGCATTGGTGTGAACTATGTTGTCTGTACCACTCCCAGGAGTATCAGAAGTAATGTTAAGAATTACAATTAAGTTAAAATATTCAGCAACCTTCAGAAGAGGAAAGGAAATGAGAAAAATGTGGTGAAAATGCCATTCTTTCTTTTTGTGTTCGGTTCATTCATATTTCCATGTTCATTTGTGGGACGGTGATGGCCCATTGGAGTTACCAAAAGACTGTTAAACTGTTTTCTTTTTTTCTGTTAGGTTCGTTCGTATGTCCGTGTTCATTTGTGCAAAGGTGATGATCCTTTGGTGTTATCATTAGACTATTAATCCAGTGACCCAGGGAAGGGTCTGAGGTCCAGGTTTGAATCCTGCCATGACAGTTAATAGAATTTGAATTCAACAATAAATCAGAAGGAAGGGTCTAATGATGATCATGAAGCCACTGCTGATCGACAGCAAAGACCCATCTGCTTCACTAATTCCTTTCAGGGAAGGAACTCTGCCATCGTCAACCTGGACTAGCCCACAAGTGATCTGGGGATCAGTGGTTACAGGGGGAAGGCAGGAACATGGAGTTGAGAAACACTTCAGCCATGATTGAATGGTGGAGAAACATGACAGCTAAAAGGCCTAATTCTGCTCCTTGGTATAATGGACTCTTAACTGCCCTGTAGGCAACTTGGAATGGGCCATAAATGTTGACCTACCAAATGATGCAGACATGAATAAAAGAAGTCTTCAACCTTCATTCCAGTTTCAAGTCAACATTTGAATCAAGAGCCTTCTTCCCTCTTTACAGATCCTGATCATGCCTATCTTTCTTCTGAACCTGTTAACTTTTAAAATGGGAAGGTGATAGCCCAGTCATGTTGGATTGTTCTGGGAACCCTAGTTCAAATCCTGTTGGGGCAGATGGTGGAATGTGATTTCACTGAAAACCTGGAATTAATGATGACTGTAAATCCATTGTTGGTTGTCAGGAAAACCCAACTGATTCACTAATGTCCTTCAGGGATGGAAACTGCCGTCCTTACCTGCTTTGGCCTAGATGTGACTCCAGACCCAAAGCAATGTGGTTGTCTCTTAACTGCTCTATGGGGTGAATAATAAATGCTGACCTAGCCAGCAATGCTCTCATACAGTGAATGATTTCAAAAGACTAGATTTTAATTTTGTCAGCCATGGCTCATCTGAGGGCACTGTTCCCTCAGCGTTGGGAGCTTTTTGCATCAGGCACATTCCAAAGACTTGAGTATCAGAAGGATACTGATACTCTGATGCAGTCCTGAAGGAATGCTAGACAGTTTCAGTTGTTCACTTTCAACGTTAACACAGTTAACGTTTCGGGTCCAGTGACCCTTCCTCAGAACTTTGGAGTTCGAAATGTTAACTCTGTTTTCTCCTTCACAGATGCTGCCAGACCTGCTGAGCTCTTCCAGGAACTTTGTTTTTGTCCCTGATTTACAGCATCCTCGGTTCTTTTGGTTTTTATTTGGGTCAAGTATGACCTTGTCTTGCCTCACAGATGGACATGAAAGCTCCGGTGTCATTTTGAGGAAGAGCAAGGTGTGTCGTTCACAATGTCCTGACCAATATTTGTCTTTCAATCAGCAAAATAAAAGATTGACTATCCAGTCACCTGTACATTGCAGTTCGGGAAAGTCCAGTTTGCAAGTTATCAACCACCTTTTCTATACCACAACAGTGACTTCACTAGCCGCTATGTGTTTTGCAACATCTTGGAGAACTTAATGTGAAAGGCATCCTAAAGATATATTAATTTGCTTAATGCAGATTTCTCTAAGAATACGAAAGACTGACCCAAACATCTGTGCCACAGCAGCCATTACAATTGAAACAGCATCAGAACGAAACGTTTGGTCTGGAACTCTAAGAGACATTGGGATTGCTAACTTCTTCCTTTCAGATTTTGAGTGACTCCTTACTTACTTAGAGCACTTTACCTAGTTCATTTCACTTTTCTGAAGTTTAAAGTTTTCTTTTAATTATTTACAACAGTTGGATTCTTTTCAAATTAATCTGGAAGAGTAATGATCTAAGAGTTAGACTGGTAACCAAAAATGCCTGCACCTTCGTTATTACAAAAAAAAATCATATCACCTGGGCTACGTTCCAACTCATTACTCTTAAGGCAGGAAAGAGCTTTAACTCCTTTAAAAAAAGTGCAAATGGTTGACTATTTCTGAAATATTAATGACTAGTTCATTCTCAATCTGTTTGTTGCTGAAACCCATTCATTTGATTTTAGAATTTTCGCATAACACTGTGCATTGCTGTGACCTTCATGTCACACACATACAAAACACTGGAGAGGATATCAGGAATATTTACAAGGACTGTAACAGAACTCAGAGGTCATAATTATCAGGACAGACTGAGTGGTCTGGTGCACATTGTCCTTGAAACATCTTAGGAGTGAAATGATGAAGGGTTTCAAATTGCAAAGGTAGTTCTGTAGGAGAGGCAGAGAGGTAACACAGATCATACAGTCCCTACATTGTGGAAACAGGCCATTCAGCCCATTGTGTCCACACCAACCCTCTGGTCAGCATCCCATCCAGACCCAGCCTGCTACCCTATCCCTTTAATCCTAAGTTTCCCATGGCTAACCCACTTAGCCTGCACACTATGGACAATTTAGCATGGCCAATCCACCTAAACCTTCGCATCTTTGGGCTGTGGCAGGGAACTGGAACACCTGGAGGAAGCCCACACAGACACTGGAAGAATGTGCAAACTCTACAGAGATAGTCACTCAGGGCTGGAATCAAGCTGGACCTATGGTGTCATGAGGTAGCAGTGCTAAACACTGAGCTACCATTCACCTGTGGAGACCTCTCAAGCTGGGGAACCTTAACTGTAAGCAAATCATGAAGGAAGCTAGAAGAAATATAGCACAAACGTCTTAACCCATGCTGTGATGAGTGTTTGGAACTCACTCCCAAATTTAGTCTTTGTGCAAGTTTAAGAGGAGGGGACAGAGGAAAGGATGATGTGGATCTGTGGGAGGAATGCTGGGTGTATGCTGATTTCAGCTCAATTGTCTAGATGGCTAGCATGCAGTGCAGAATACTGCAAAGGTGTAGGTGGAAGAGGAAGTTATGCATAATTCTAAGTACTAAAGGAACCAAAGTGTATGAAGAAAAGGAGGAACAGGGTATTAAGTTGATTATCAGCCATGACCATATTGGATGACAGAGCGGGGCTGAATGGCCTCTTCCTGCTCTCTGATTCAATCCCTATACTGGCTGTGGTCGCTGTTTAAGGTCTAACCCAATACCTTGCCCTTGAAGCTGAGCAGTGCCTGTCAATAACCACTTGTCTTTCTTGAACAGAAGGATCCCCTGGGGGGAAGTGATGGTCTAATGGCTTTGTCACTGGTTTGTTAATCTAGAAATGCAGGTAGCATGCAGGGGATCTGGGTTTAAATCCTACCATGGTAGAATTGGAGTTCAAAGACATTCTGGAATAATGAATCTATTGATGAGTGTGAATTGATGGTTGGGGTGGGGGGAGAAACCCTTCTGGTTTACTCATGCTTAATGATTACCTTGCAACCGTTGCTGTAAAAAGACCCATCTGGTTCACAAATGCCCTGATATCCTTACCTGGCCTGGCATCCACTTGACTCCAGGCCCACAGCAATGCAGCTGACTCCTAACAGCCCATGGGCAATAATTGCTAACATCATCATAGCCCTAACCCTGTCGCTAACATCATCAATGATGCCCTCATCCTGTTAATGATTTTTTTAAAAATCCATTTGCGCTCTGGTGAATCACTATTGAGGTGGTTCAAGCTTCTTTGTGTGCTATTAAAAAAAAAGTGACTTTTAAAAAATCCATTCACAGGATGAGGGTGTTACTGCCAGGCCAGCATTTATTGCCCATCCCGAATTGCCCAGAGGGCAGTTAAGAGTCAACCACATTGCTGTGGGTGTGGAGTCACATGTAGGCCAAACCAGGTAAGGATGGCAGTTTCCTTCCCACATGAATCAGGTGGGTTTTTCCCCCAACTGAGAATGGATTATTTGCATTCCATTATGAAAGATGTCTAATTTGTTAATTACACCCATGTGCTCATGAATCCAGCATTTACAATTAGATAGTTACAAACTGAATAACCCCGATGTGTGACTATAATAATTCAGCCAGATGTGAGGTCACACATTTTTGAATGACCCCTTGCAATCATGGCTGCATCTTAATGAAAATGCTCACCACCCTAACATATAATCAGCTTCTGAACGTGACAGCCCTGCATTGCTGTAAGGAAGTGATTGGGGCCAGCATTATGTGCACCTTTAACAAGTTGTTCTTCTCTGGCAGCCGAGGTATGGGGAGGAAACCGGCCCAGGGGCAGGGACAGGAATGGGGACTGACTAGGGATGGCTGGAGATTCTTACTGACCACTCCACCCCTCCACCCCCTGATGCGCACCCCCCCCCCCCAACTCTTCAACAACATCCACTCTCCCTACAACTATCATGCTGAAGCAGGTCCGATCAGCCTGAAGTCTGCTTGGGTAAATTCTGGTCACCCTGCTCATTTATTAGACGCGAATAAACCTGGTGCAGTTTGCTGCTCCAACAACATTCAATAGCAACACAAGAATGTCTCACTTTCCTGTTGGAATGAATGAAGCAAAACTAAAATAGGAACATCTAATTAGGGAATCTGACAGAACTTTGTGGGCAATGATTTTACTTGCTTTTCCCAGGTACCAGGAGGAGATGTAGACAGAACATCATTATGTGAAGTATCATTTCAGAATGAGGATTACATCAATCTCACTTCCTTTTTTCCTTTATTTTTTACTTCCAGGGTTACATAAAATAAAGGAAAGCTTGATGAGGTGGCTTCTGGACTTAGCTGGTTTGAGGTACCTGACCTAGCTGCTGTCAAAGATGATAAAACAGCCCTGTTAAATGCCAAATCTCTCGAGGGGGAGGCATCAAGGTAGTAATGTGTAGTAAATGGACACTGCTCCAAGTGGCAGCATGACAGATTATAGTGCCTGAAATAGATGCAGCCAGTTGGTACGACTATTGGCTTGGAAGAGTGTTTTCAGAGTTGAATTCTTCCCTGCTCATAAACAAATAAGTCAGTTAATTCACCAACAGGTTCCCGAAAGTCTATCTAACGTCTACAAAGGCAGAAACTTGAGCGCAATGAAATATTTGTTACTTGCCTCAAAGACTGCAGCTCCATCAACATTCAAGAAGCTTGACATCATCCAAGGGAAAGCTACGCGCTTACTCAATATTATCTACCTTGAGGATTCACTCCAAGATGCAGCATGAGAACACCACCGCCTACAAAGTCCCCTCCAAGACACTCACAATCCTGGCTTGGAAATATATAACTGTCCCTTCATTGTTGCCAGGTCAAAATACTGGAGCTCCTTGCCTAATAGCACTGTGGGTGTGCCTGAAGCTCTAAGGCTGCAATGATTCAAAAAGACAACTCCCCACCACCTCTTGCATGGCAGCTAGGGGTAGGGAAAACAATCTGACATTGCCAATAATGACTGCAACCCTCAAATGAATAAATCAGACTGCATTAATATCAGTGCCTGCACTTCAAAAAGTCATAAAGACATATCTTTCCTTCTTTTTCCCATACCTCGGCTGTTGTCCTTTGGTTTTTGAACCGTGGAAGAGAACAGTAACATTTTCCATCCTGTTAACAGCACAAGTTATATCTCATTTCAACTATGGGTTACTGCCTCCAAGAAGTCACCTCAACTAGGAATGGGAACAATGATTTTGTTTCATCTTTTCCTCAGTTAATGAATGTTATAGCCACCCTTGCAGCTAAAGTCTTCTCTTTATTCAATGCTAGCATATCGGGATTTCTGGCAAAACCAGGACATAATGACCTTCCTTCCTTGCCACTAAAATGGTGGACTGAGTCACTTCCTTGGGTGTTTGCAGTCCATGTGGTGTTGGAGACCCACTGAGGTAGTGTGGGGGAGTTTTAGGATTTTGACCCACTGGCAATGAGAGAAGAAGCAATCACATTTTCAAGACAGAATGGTATGTGACTTGCAAGTGTTCCCTATACACCTGCTGCCATTGTCCTTATCGGTGATGGAAGTCACTAATTCAGGAAATGCTCTTTAAGAAATCTCAGTGAATTGTTGCCTTGCATCTTATGGTCTATTCGGATGCATCGTGGCTTGGTATGGCAACTGCTCTGCCCAGGGCTGTAAGAAACGACAGAGAGTTGTGAACACATCCCAGTCCATCACACAAACCAGCCTTCCTTCCGTCGACTCCATTTACACTTCTCCCTGCCTTGGAAAGGCAGCCAACATCATCAAAGTCCCCTCCTATCTTAGTTACAATCTCTTCCAACCTTTTCCAGCTAGCAGAAGATACAAAACCTTAAACACATGTACCAACAGATTCAAGAACAGCTTCTTCCCCCCTGTTATTAGACTTCTGAGCAGACCTCTCAAATTTCAAATCTAACATTGGTCTCACTCTTTGTGCACCTTCTCTGCAGCTGTAACTTGTATTCCTCACTCTGTTCTACCATCCTATGAAATTTGTATGGTATGATCTGCCTGCACTGCACACAAAACAAAACTATTCACTGTATCTATGTACATGTGATGATAATGCATCAAATTAAATCAAAATAATGTACTGTGGCAGTGATGGAGGGGTGTTGGATGTTTAATCTTGTGGTTCACTTGGAAGCACTCTCACATCTGAACCACAAAGCTTCAATGGATGAAAACCCAGGGTTATCCTCTGGTACTGCACTTTTGTCTGGAGGAGACCGTAAGCCAAAGTCACATCTGGCTGTGCAGAATCAGAATCCGAAACCCCTACAGTGTGGAAACAGGCCCTTTGGCCCAACAAGTCCACATTGAACCTCAGGGCATCCCACCCAGACCCAAACCCCTATAACCCATCTAAGTTACACATCCCTGAACCCGATGGGCAATTTAGCATGGCCAACCCACCTAACCTACACATCTTTGGACTGCGGGAGGAAACCGGAGCACCCGGAGGAAACCCGCGCAGTCACGGGGAGAATGTGCAAACTCCACACAGACAGACACCCAAGGCTGGAATCGAACCTGGCTCCCTGGTGCTGTGAGGCAGCAGTGCTAACACTGAGCCACCGTGCTGAACCCACTGTGCAGATGGATGGAGGATTCCAAATCAGTATTTCAAAGGATAATGAATGAATTCTCCACTGTGAAAGTCTACCTCTCAATTAAAAAAAAAGGAAAGATTATCTGGTCATTCTTGCATTGTTAACCACATTCATCATTTTACAAAATGGCACAATACAGATATTAGTCTGTAACGCTGACACAGCTGAATCAGGATGCCCGTAGCTCAGTGCTAAAACTCAATACGTGAGTTGAAATGTAAAGTCAATTGGCTGTAGTTCAGCTTTGCAAATGCCGTGGGTTTCAAGCTCAAGCTCAAGGTAAAGACCAAAGTATGGGTAAAGTCATAGGCACAACTGGAGGAGCAGACTGAACACATCCAAAGATAAAAATGATTCAAAACACATGGATTCAAAGTGACAGGAGAAAGTTTCTTTCACATAGCGAGCAGTCTGGAATGTGCGATCAGACAGTGTATCATAACGGCAGGATCATTCAAGGCAGTCAGGAAGGGAATAGAGCAGAATGTGCTGCAGAATCTGTGCAGGTCCAGCAGCGACTGTACAGAGCAAAGCTGAGTTAATGTATCTAACGTGATAGGATACCTCTTTAAAGCAGAGCCACCGGGCTCGAAACTCTCCCCACAAGCTGAGCTGCTCTTGCACTTTCTGATTTAATTCCAAATTCCAGCAGCACACAGCATTTTGTTTTCACTCAAAAGCAGAGCTGGACTGTCATTTGAAAAGCAATAACATGTAGGGTTACAGTGAGAACGGCACAAAATGAAAGGCTCCTTTGGACAGCTTCAGCAGACATGATGGGCTAAATGGCCTCCTCTGCCCGACTATATATTTGTGGTTCTGTAATTCCAGCCCACAGCTGCAGCTGATAGCCCTGCCAAAACCCACATATATAAACTAATAAAATAAGAAGGAACTTCTACATGTTCTAATATGCCTTGGGCGGCACGGTGGCTCAGCAGTCAGCACTGCAGCCTCGCAGCACCAGGCACCCACGTTTAATTCCACCTTTAAGCAACTGTCTGTGTGGAGTCTGCACATTCTCCTCGTGTCTGTGTGGGTTTCCTCCGGGTGCTCCGGTTTCCTCCCACATTCCAAAGATGTGCAGGCTAGGTGGATTGGCCATGCTAAATTGCCCATGGTATCCAGGGATGTGCAGCCTATGTGGATTAGTCATGGGAAATGCAGAGTTGCAGGACTGGGGTAATCTGGGCGGGATACTCTTTAGAGGGTTGGTGCAGACTCAGTGGGCTGAATGGCCTGGTTCTATGCTGTAGGGATTTGATTCTATAGTAAAGGGGTCTTCAATACATTGAACTGTCTGACTGTCAAGACAGTAGGGATGCAGAATTCAGAGGCTTTTGGGTTTGATGTAAAAATGGGAGAGCTGGACATTAATTGTCTGAACGGTCATTGTTGGCCTTGCCTTTACTTCCTGTCTGGGTTCATCTGACCTCTTAAGAAGCAGGAGGTAGGAAGGGTTTCTCGAAAAAACGTTTATTTTTAGAGAAGTACAGAGTTTAAGTATTTCCTCGACTGGGACCAAATCTTCATGTATTTCAATTACCAACCAGAATGTTCTTCAAGACTGTAGCACAGTCCTTGGCCTTGGGAACAGTTATTACAAAGAACAAATGAAAGACATTATAGCAAAATGAAAAAAAAATACACAAACAAACTGACTGCATTTTTGCCAAGGGGTAAAGCAAATGGCAGTGTATTTCGATATGGCATGAATATGCTCTATTATTTTTTAAAAATCCCACAGTGAGGCATAAGCATTTTTTATATAAAGCACTATAGCAAAGTAATGAGAAACTAATATAATTTATCAGCAAACAGGGAACGATGCTGGCATGGCAAATGCACTATGTTTACTAAACGGTCAATTAAATGAATACAAATGCTACGTCTTTCACAAAATAAATATGGGATGCATTCCAATGGGTAGATATTGGAAGGTTTGGAGTTTCCACCGTGCCTTTTCAATTGTAAAACTTCAGTTCAAATTGAAATGCCAACAGCTTGTCTGAACTGTGCTTGTCCCCACCTCAGTCCAGTTCCGACTAGGCGGACAGCTATAACTGATTGGTAAAATATAAATTCAAGTCTTTGCATATTGCAGCACCCTTGATCGCGCTACATCCAAGGGGAAGCGATGGTCTAGCAGTATTATTGCTGGACTGCTAATCCAGCAGACCCAAGTAATGAACATCATGAAAGCTAAAATAATTGCAGATGCTTGAAATCAGGAACAAAAACAGAAGTTGCTGGAAAAGGTCCGCAGGTCTGGTGGCAACTGTGAACAGAAATCAGAGTTAACGTTTCGGGTCTGGTGACCTTTTCTCGGAACTACAAGTAATGTCCTGGGGACCCCGGTTGAAATCCCGCCACAGCAGTTGCTGGAATTTGAATTCAGTACAAAAGAACCCTCTGGAATTAAGAATCTAATGATGACAGTGAATCCATTGTCAATTGTTGGGAGAAAAACCGATCTGGTTCACTAATGTCCTTTAGGGCAGGAAGCTGCCATCTTTACCTGGTCTGGCCGACATGTGACTCCAGACCCACAGCAATGTGGTTGACTCTTAGCTGTCCTCTGGGCAATTAGGGATGGGAAATAAATGCTGCCTGGTCAGCGATGCCCTCATCCTGTGAATGAGTTATAGAATCATAGAGTTATGTTCCACAGAAACAGACCCTTCAGTCACCAAGTATCCTAAATTAACCTAGTCCCAGTGCCAGCATATGGCTCATATTCCTCTAAACACAAAATTAATTTTTAAAAAATGATTTTGGTGGCTGATGTCTATCTTACAAGGAACATCACCAAAACAAGTTATCTGGTTATGATCACCTTGCTGTCTGTGGGCTCCCATTGCATGTACGTTGCTG
Source organism: Stegostoma tigrinum (assembly GCF_030684315.1). Classification (NCBI taxonomy): domain Eukaryota; kingdom Metazoa; phylum Chordata; class Chondrichthyes; order Orectolobiformes; family Stegostomatidae; genus Stegostoma; species Stegostoma tigrinum. The sequence goes on from NC_081363.1 coordinate 11,538,147, forward strand.
ACTAAAGTGGGTGCAAAAACAGAGACGGGGAGGTGTGTACACATAGTACATCAAAGCTGAGGTAACTTTCAAAAAAAGTGACTATACTCACGTCAAAGGAACTGAGTCTATCCTTCTACAGCCTTCAAGACAAAGTGAAGCGTTGGTACCTTATCAGAGGAATCAGTAGAATGTTGGAACAGAAGTAGGCCATTCAGCCCCTCTGCTCATTCTGCTAGTCAATCTGGTTGACATATGACTGAAATCCATGCATCAGCCTTTGCCCCATATTGCTTAATACCTGGATATACCATATCAGTTATCAAGAAGCTATCAACATTCTGGGGTTTGTCATTGACCGGAAATTGCCATATAAATGCTGGAGTAGAAGAGCAGGTCAGAGGCTGGGAATTCTACGTCATTCGTCTCCTGACTCCCCAAAGCCTGTCCACCATCTCCAAGGTACAAATCAGCTTTGACATGGGATGCTCCCCACCTGCCTGGGTGAGTGCATTGACAGCAGTCCTGAAGATGCTTGACACCATTCAGGGGCATAGCTGGACTGGGACACCATTCACCACCTTCAACATTCACACTGTCCACTACCAGTGCAAAGAGGTAGCAGTGCATATCATCAACAAGATGCACTGCAGTAACTCACCAAAGCTCCTCTGACAGCATGTTCCAAACCCAACCATTCAGAAGGACATGGGCATTAGATGCCTGTGATTGTCATGAACGGCAAGTTCTCTCCACTCAACATGCTGACTTGGAAATACATTGGTGTTCCTTCACCGTCACTGGATCAAAATACTGGAGCCTCTCCCCACAACAAATGGAGTAGAGCAGTTCAAGAAGGCAGGTCACCTCCACCTTCTCAAGGGAAATTAGGGATGGGTAATAAATGCTGGCCTGGCCAGCGATACCCACGTGCAGTGCATAAATAATATATCTTGTTATGTACAGCTTGGATTTCGAATTGACGTGCAATAGCTTTCGGGCATCACATGACACTTGGACACTCAAGCCAAAATGTTAACTTTGATTTCTCTTCACAGATGTTTCCAGGAGTTGCTGAGCTTTTCCAGCAACTTCTGTTTTTGCTTCTGCCTAGAAATTGTCAAAATTGTCAATGGGATAGTTAGCTTAGTTGAAGAAGCTTACAATATAAAAACAAAGAGGTTGCACTAAATCAAGCTTTGACATGGGATGCTCCCCACCTGCCTGGGTGAGTGCATTGACAGCAGTCCTGAAGATGCTTGACACCATTCAGGGGCATAGCTGGACTGGGACACCATTCACCACCTTGGGGACCGCTTTGCAGAACACCTCCGCTCAGTTCGCAACAAACAACTGCACCTCCCAGTCGCAAACCATTTCCACTCCCCCTCCCATTCTCTTGATGACATGTCCATCATGGGCCTCCTGCACTGCCACAATGATGCCACCCGAAGGTTGCAGGAACAGCAACTCATATTCCGCCTGGGAACCCTGCAGCCATATGGTATCAATGTGGACTTCACCAGTTTCAAAATCTCCCCTTCCCCTACTGCATCCCTAAACCAGCCCAGTTCATCCCCTCCCCCCACTGCACCACACAACCAGCCCAGCTCTTCCCCCCCCACCCACTGCATCCCAAAACCAGTCCAACCTGTCTCTGCCTCCCTAACCGGTTCTTCCTCTCACCCATCCCTTCCTCCCACCCCAAGCCGCACCCCCAGCTACCTACTAACCTCATCCCACCTCCTTGACCTGTCCGTCTTCCCTGGACTGACCTATCCCCTCCCTACCTCCCCACTTACACCCTCTCCACCTATCTTCTTTACTCTCCATCTTCGGTCCGCCTCCCCCTCTCTCCCTATTTATTCCAGTTCCCTCCCCCCATCCCCCTCTCTGATGAAGGGTCTAGGCCCGAAACGTCAGCTTTTGTGCTCCTGAGATGCTGCTTGGCCTGCTGTGTTCATCCAGCCTCACATTTTATTATCTTGGAATCTCCAGCATCTGCAGTTCCCATTATCTCTGCACTAAATCTTTGTTGTGTATGACTTTGTCCTCAGCTGGAGAACTGTATCCAATTCTGGGCAGGTTTGGGAGGTGTTGCAATGAACACTTACCCAGCTTCACAGTTCTGAGGAAGGGTCACTTGAGCTGAAACATTAACTCTGATTGCTCCCCACAGATGTTGCCAGGCCTGCTGAGCTTTTTCCAGCCACTTCTGTTTTTGTTTCTGGTTTATAGCATTTACAGTTTGTTTGCTTTTTGCCTGCCAGACTTCAGCTATTGAATAGCATAGGGCAGTTACTGTGAAGTAGGATTGAGGCGTTCAAAAGATCACAGATTGAGTAAAGAGAAAACCCCAGCAGTATCAGGAGGATTGGTAAACAGGGGCAATGTAACCAGAAACAATATGGGGAAAGCGGGAATGCAGGGATCTGCTTTGATCTGGAATATGCTGGCTGACATGCTGGTGGAAGCAGATTCAACAGCAACTTTGCAAAGAGAATTGTAAGCTATTACGGGGCCAATGGATGAAAGAGTCAGGAGGGGGATTAATTGAATAGACTGACTAAAGATGGCAGGTGTGCCCTCCTCCCGCTCTGTATCATTCTGCGATGGCGGCACTTCAGATACATTTCATGATTGGCAATAAATTGCTTTGACATGTCTTGAAAGATGCTAAATAAATGAACGTTGTTCTTTGTGCTGGTCTGACTGGGAGTATTTGATCATGAAAGTGAGCACTGTACAAAACCGTTCCACTCCATTTTGATGAGGACAAACATTTGCAAATTAATAATGCTTTTACAAGTGACCCCTTTAACACTAACAGAGCGATTAAAACAGAAGGTTAACTTTTGCCACAGAGTGCCTAGTTCAGCAGGTTAAAAAGCGGACTCAACACTAACATAAAGCATGGCTTTCAGAAGTTAGGACTGAAACTAATCTCATAACACTCAGCATCCAGTTTGCACCAGTTGGTCAGGATACAAAAAAGAACAGTGAAAAGATTTATGATGTTGCAACAGAAATACAGAGGCATCTGGTTGGAAGAGAGAAAAAAAGAATCCACATGCATCTCAGATCCTTGGCAAGGTGAAGGACAACTTGCACATTACCCAGTTCTTATCACGGCGACATTAACAGCTATAATAACTGGCTCTTATTAACTGACACAACCTGTGACTCACCGAAGCTTTCAAATGGACTTTATCTCATAACAACTGCACCAATTTCTCCCTCAGTAAAGGAAACGCTTGTTATTTAGCTTTTTATTTTCGTGGGGCATTGAATGTTGTTGCTCTACCATCAAGCACCCCCCAAAAATAAAACTCAAGCAGATATATTTCCCGACAAGTCTAAAACGAAACAGTCAAGTAGAAAATACACTGCCCAGTGCCTCGGTTGTGTGAGCAGACCCAGGGCATCATGCCCTGTAATTATCTAGGAAAGTTTCTAACTCCATTAAAAAAAAGGTAAGGATATTAGAGTCCCTCTGGGACATAAGGCTGCTCTCTCATTCAAGAGAGATGACTGGTGGTGGTTTAACCTGAGGGTGATCATGCCTCAGGAGAGGGGTGATGTTGAGAAGGAGAGTCCTTCATGGTAACTTCAGCCTGTACATAATGCAAACACGACAATATCCTCCATTACAGCATTGTAATTCACTACTGCTCTATTGCAACATTATACAGACAGCACTCTGCAACTGCAAACAGCCTGTACCTTTTAACTGTAACAGTATTGGGAGCAAAGTAATAAAGGTGCTAAACTAGTAAGCTATTGGGCCTTTGGTTCTAGGAGGAACAATGGGTGAAAATCTCACCACAAAATTTTAAAATTTGATGAATAAATGTGGACTGTGAAGACTTTTGCTCCATGAGCAACTGGTAAACTGTCGACGCATGTTGTAAGAACCCAGCTGGGTCACGAATTCCCTTCTGTAAAGGCTATCTGCCCTCTTTAGCCAGTCTGGTCTACACGTGACTCAGACCTACAGTGACACTGTTGATTCTTAACAGCCTCTGAAGTGGCCCAGCAAGTCATTTGGCTGCAGAACGTCACTGAAGATCCTCGGACAGCACCTTCCAAACCCATGATCACTTTCATCTAGAAGGTCAAGGGCAGCAGATACATGGGAATACCACCACCTGCAAATTCCCTTCCAAGCCACACACCATCCTGACTTGGAATTACATCACCGTTCCTTTCACTGTTACTGGGTCAAAATCCTGGAACTCCCCCTCGAATGGCGTTGTGGGTCAACCCACAGCAGGTAGACTGCAATTGTTCAAGAAGGCAGCTCATCACCACCTTCTCATGGGCAAGTAGGGATAGGCAATAAATACTGGCCAGCCAGTGACGCCCACATCACACAAATGTATTAAAAACAAACAAGAGAAATGAAAAATGGACATCCACTGCCAGCCTGACCTGCCCACATCTCATGAAAGAATAAAGGAAAACTGAAGACCTCTTGACAATGAAAGGGAGCAAGTCCATCTCTTTAATTGCTGTGCAACCATACTGTTGCAGAAACGTCACCTGGTTTATCATGTTGTGATTTCAGTTTTCCAGCTGAAGGAAGAGGAAAATGATTTAATTGCTGGCAAAATGCGTATCTCATGCACTTTTGCAGCATCAGCCTCCCACCTGGCTACCCCAAAGTCTATTTGGCATGCCTGCTAAGTGTTTGCTTTTATCCTGTTCACTGGGCGCATGATTAGCTTCCAAACAGATAATGATTTTCATTCTCCATGAATTAGACTTTCTCAGTCCCATCGAAACAAAAAGACTACCCTCCCCATCACAGATGCATACCTCCCCTCCCTCAGTGACCCCCCTGCCCCCAAGCACCAAACACACCTATCATCAAACAACTAACAACAGCAATATGTTCCTACCTCCTGTGTATATTGTATGAATTATCAATACAATATCATCAGTGCTTGTGTGTGCCCAGAGGCCAAAACGGCTGAGAGAGAATATAAAAACTATCTCTCGTCTCGGAGAGCTCTGTCCTCCTTCATACTTTGTTGCTGAAGGCATCTTATTCATCCACCTGCTTAAACAACCTTTCACATTTTCAGTCACCACACAGACATACCTTTTTTTTCTTATTTTAGCATATCTAACAAATTCTGGAATGAATAATATGACTGTCTTCAGGATTTTTAGGCCTATTGAGGTGACACGAGTGCAAGGTTCATGACTTGCCAGCTAGCCAACCAAGGACAAGGTCAACTCAAGGCCATTTTGACTATCCCCTCACTGTATGTGTGGGGCGGGGGGAGAGGAGTAAGTGGAGGTAGAGACTGGTTGGTCTCTCGAACACTTTGGCTAGGTTAGCTGCCGGGGTGGGATCCAGGTGGTTGCAGAGAGGGGGGGCTGGAGATTCTCCTAGGTGGGGAGGGGAAGGGTCTAGGTGGGGAGCAGATGAAGATCCTGCTGGGTGAAGACCGGGAGGGGATGCAGAGTCTGCTGGGTGGAGACCGGGAGGGGTGGTGAGTCTGCTGGATGGAGACGTGGAGGGGATGGAGAGTCTGCTGGGTGCAGATGGGGAGGGCGTGGAGAGTTTGCTGGGTGGAGATGGGGAGGGCATGAAGAGTCTGCTGGGTGGGGAGGAGGAGGGCATGGAGAATTTGCTGGGTGGAGATGGGGAGGGGGGAGAGTCTGCTGGGTGTAGATGAGGAGGACGTGGAGAGTCTGCTGGGTGGGCAAGAGGAGGGGGTGGAGAATCTGCTGGTTAGAGACAGAGAAGGAGGTGTAGAGTCTCCTGGGTAGGAAGGAAGAGGGGCTGGGGAGTCTGCTGGGTGGGGAGGAGGAAGGTTGGGGAGACTCCTTATGGGGTGGAAGGGGTGGTTCTTCTTGGGGGCTGGAGTATTTTCCTTCTACACAAACCCCCACCCCTATCGAGCAGCAAGCTACTGCTCCAGGCAGGGCTCTGAGACACTTGCCCATCTGCCTGATCACAACAGCAGCCAGAACCTCCCTGACTGGACAGCTCCCTTCCTGCAACAGTCACCTGCTGACCGAAGGAGTCTTTTTACAGCCTGAAGACTGATGGATTTGGAGGTGGTCAGCTCAAGCTGGTGGCCACTCCTCTTTCTTACACAAACAGAGCATTGCTGCTCCTTTGCAAGCTCCATGCATCCTTGTGGATTGGCAAATCATAACGCCTCCCCAACATCACCAGAAAAGTGATGGATTGGACCATCAACAGGTTCCATCAAACAGCAATAACCTGCTCAGTGACACCCAGTTTGGGTTCCACCAGGGCCACTCAGCTCCTGATCTCATTACAGCCTTGGTTCAAACGTGGTCAAAAAGAGCTGAATTCCAGAGGGGAGGTGAAAGTGACCGCCCTTGACATCAAGGTCACATTTGACCGAGTGTGGATCCCTGGAGTCAACGGGAATCGGGGAAGTCGCTCCACTGGTTGGAATTATTACTGACACAAAGGAAGAAGGTTGGAGTTGTGGACATCAATAATCTCAGACATAGGACACCTCTTCAAGAATTCGTCAGGCTAGTGTCTGAGGCCCAACCATTTTCAGCTGCTTCATTAATCGCTTTCCTGCCATAAGATTAGAAGTGGGGATGTTTGTTGTTGATTGCTTAATGTTCAAAGCCATTCAGAATTCCTCAGATACTGAAACAATCCACACTCAAATGCAGAGGCCCAGGCATTATGCTGGCTTGGGCTGATAAATGACAAGTCACATTCTCACCACACAAGTGTCAAACAATGACAACTTTAACCAAAACAGTATCTAACCGTCGACCTCTGACATCCAATCCGGCATCATCTTCACTGAGTCCCCTAATATCATCATCCCGGGGTTACCATTGGAGTCGACCGAAAACAGAAATACTGGGCAATATTTAAGGTCAGAGGCTAGGAATCCTGCAGTTAGTAATTCACATTCTGATTCCCAACAAAATTTGTCTGTCACCTATAGGCAAGTCAGGAATATAATAGAATACTGCCCACCAGCACAGATGAGTGCAACTCCAACAACACTGTAGAAGCTCACACCATCCACGACAATGCAGCTTGTTTGATGAGTATTCCATCCACCTTTGACATTCACCACCTTTGCACATTTAGCAGAATGCACCATCTACAAGACACACTGTGACAACTTCCAGGTACACTGAAAACTTCTTCCAAACCCATGGCCTCTCCCACTTGGAAAGGCAAGGGTAGCACACACAGCACATGCAAGTTCCCCTCAGAGCCTCACACTATTCTTACCTAGAAGACTATCAGCACTCCACCACTATGACAATGTTTTTATCCTGGACTTTCTTGCTAACAGCACTCAGGAGTATCGACATTAGATGAACTACAGTGATTCAAGAAGGTAGCTCACCACCACTTCTGCTCAAGGGCAACTAGGGATGGCTGATAAATGCTGACATTTCCATAAACATCCAAGTAAAATTTACAAAAAGCCTTTAGAATCCAAACATTCCTCTAATGCTGGCCTCTTAAGCTTCTCCTAACTTAATGGCCCAAGTGTTGGCAACTGTCCCTTCACTTGGGCAGGTATGTTTGAAATTCCCTTCCAAAACCTTGACTCCTCTCTGTCGCTACTCTATGAAGATTTTCCTTAAAAAAGAAAATACTTCTACCAGGTAACGAATTGGAAGAATCAAATCATGATCTATGATCTTTTGAATTCGGACTCTTGGGGACTCACAGCTGCAGCATCAACAGAACATTTTATTCAAGTCGGAAATAGTAAGAACTGCAGATGCTAGAGTCAGCGATAACAAAGTGTGGACCTGGAGGAACACAGCAGGCCGGGCACCGTCAGGGGGAAGAGCTTCAGAAGAAGGGACCCGACCTAAAACGTCAAATTTCTCGCTGCTCTCTTGCTGCCTAACCTGCTGTGTGTTCCTCCAGCTCCACATCTTGTTCAAGTCCATCCCTCTGTTAATCCATACCATTTGGAAGCTGCTCTGTCAGGCAAAGGAGAAGGATTCAACAAGATTTGCATTATGTGTAGAGGCTGGATATGCTGGGCCTTTTTCAATAGAGCATAGGAGGTTGAAGGGGTGACTTTATAGAGGATTGGAAAATCATGAAGGGTGAAGATAAGGTGAATGGCAGGTGTCTTTTCCCTAGGGTGGAAGAATTCAAGATTAGGGGGCATATTCTTAAGGCGAGAGGAGAAAGATTGTAAAAAACACATGGGGAAACTTTATTTTATACAGAGAGAGCTTCATGTGTGGAATGAAACTCTAGAGAAAGTGGTGCATGTGTGTACAGTTACAATGTTGAAAAGATATTTAGACAAGCACATGAACAAGAAATATTTCGGGAGGGTAATGGGCCATGTACAAGCAGGTGGGACTAGTTTAGTTTGGGATTATGGTCGGCATGGATGAGTTGGAGCGAAGGGTCTATTTCCATGCTGTATGAGTCTGTGACTCTATGACATGCAATAAGAGCACAGCAACTGGCAGTTGAAAATTAAACAACATGACCATGATTGGATTTGCCAACTAGGCAAAACCTGTACACACACAATTCACAGATGGGCAAACCGTACAAATAATTTTAGATTGACAGTAGGGAGTTCAAACGAGATTTAATAAAGATGTTAGACAATAAAACAAGGATCCCTTGAGCCTGCTCCATCATTCAATAGGACCATGGCTGATCTAACATTCCTCACAGCTGCTTCTCTGCCCTTTTTCCGCAACCCTTGATTCCCCAACTGATCAAGAATTTATCTATCTCAGCCTTAAATATATGCAAGGAGACTGCCCCACTGCTCTCTGTGGCAAGGAGTTCCAAACACTTCCAACCCTCTGAGAGAAGAAATTTCTCCTCAAATTATTGGCACCCTTTAATGTTATAAAGGTTCCCCATTGAATCAATGAGGAGAAACTTGTATTCTAGCAGGATGACCACTCACCACACGGAATGCATTCAAGATCATTGTCAAAAATGTCAGTGATGGAGTGGTAAGACATTTCATAGTCACTGAGTTGTTACGGTCTGGAATGCACTGTCCGTGGTAGAAACAGATTCATTCATAACTTATGAAACTGTTGATGAGTTTTGAAAACGGAGTCTGTCTGGTTGATAGCTCTTTCAGAGAGCTGACACTGGCTAAACAGACTGAATAGCCTCACTCACTGCTGCAGGATTCTAAGGTTGGATGGGAGGATGATATGTCACAAAGGTGCAGAGATGCTTCACTGAGATTTGGACAAGTTGAGCAAATATATGGTTGGATAAATGTGAGGCTAACTACTTTGGTAGGGAGGTCAGGAAGGCAGATTAGTATCAGAATGGTAATAGATGAAGAAAGGAGGAGATGCAATGAGACCTGGGTGTCCTCGTACACCAGCCATTGAAAGTAACCTTGCAGGTGCAGCAGGCAATGAACAAGGCAAATGGTACATTGGCCTTCATAGCGAGGGGATTCGAGTACAGGAGTAGGGATGTCTTGCTGCAATCGTACGAGCCTTTATCTGAGGATGTTCTGCCTGTGGACAGAGAGAACAGTGAACGTTTACCAGCCTGTTTCCTGAGATGGCAGGGCTGGTGTATGAAGAGAGACTGGTTCAGTTAGGACTGTATTCACTGGCGTTCAGAAGAATGAGGGGGACGTCATAGAAACCTGTAACGTTCTACCAGGACTAGGCCATTTAAAACTCAGTAAGGATTTTCTTGATGGCGAGGGTGGTCACAGTCTTAGGATATACACAGGCCATTCAGTACTGAGATAAGGAGAAATGTCTTCTTCCAGATAGTGGTGAGTCTGTGGAATTCTTTGTCATAGAAAGTGGTTGAGGCCAAAACATTGAATGTCTTTAAGGAGGAATTAGACATGGTTCTTAGAGTTGAAAGGATTAAAGGTTACGGTGATAAAGTTGGAATAGGGTACTTGAATTGGATGATCAGCCATGATCATAGTGAATGATGAAACAGTCTCTAAACGCCAAATGACCTATCCCTGCTCCTATTTTCAATGCTTCCATGTTAAAACAAAAAAAATTCCACTGTTGTCAAAAGGATACATTCTAAAATGCAGGTTGTCAATTGCTTCCTTGTCAATGGCTATCAATCCCTTTGCCTCGCCAGGAACACTGACATTTTTGTTTGCTATTCATTGTTAGTTTCAAGAGTAAATCAATGCCTAGAATGCAGAGTGACACTGAACTGCTTACAACAATTCTTTCTCTGATCTCAGAACACTGTGCAATCAAAGGCCTTTGCACTGGCAATCAGATTTGTAGCGTGAAGTTCAATAAAGTTGAACTGCAATTCTTGTGGGGATAGATGCTGAATGTTCGCTTCCATCAAAGCTTCTTCTGTGCCTCATCTCTGCTAAACTTCCTGATCTTAGGCAAGGCCTCAGATTTTAGAAGACAAACCTCCTGAACTCCCATTGAATGGCTCTTGCAGGAAGGTATACATATTAACAGGAAGTCAGGTCCAGCTCAAAGCCCTGACACGGTTCTCATTCGCTCAAATTGTGAACATTCACTGCAGAATGGGCGCATGTGGATGGAGTGCCAGTGGATTGTTGGTGTTTGTGGAAGCACATCTTTGCATCAGCTTTTCTCAAAAAGGAAAGTGGTGAATCAGAGGGACAATCAAATAAAAAGAGTGTGGCTTCCATCGTAATACCTCAAAGATATTTAAATTGGGAAGGCGATTTGTGCCCTTTATGTTAGCAGAAATATAACAGCAGGGAGGTAGTGGCATGGTGATGATGGCACTGGCCTAGGTAAATGCTCTGAGAAGATGATTCCAACAGAAAGAAGGAGAAGGTGCCCCTATCTACATCAATGGAACTGAGGTTGAGGGTGTCAAGCAATAAGTGACAACCTGTCCTGATGTTGGAGCTGCAACCATCCAGGTAAGTGGGGAGTATTCCATCACACTCCTGACTTGTGCCTTGTAGATGGCTGACAGGCTTTGAGGAGAGTTATACGCTACAGTAGTCCTAGCTTCTGGCCTGCTCTTTTCTTCACAATGTGGAAGCAGGCCCTTCCAAGTCCCCAGTGACCCACACAGCATCTCAACCAGACCTATTCCCATATGAACCCACCTAATCTACACATCCCTGAATACTACGGGCAATGCAGCATGGCCAATCCACCTAGCCTGCACATCTTTGGACTCTTGGGGGAAACCGGAGCACCTGGAGGAAACCCACGCAGACACAGGGAAGAATGTACAAACTCACCCAAGGGTGGAATCAAACCCGGGTCCCGGGCACTGTGAGACAGCAGTACAAACCACTGAGCCACTGTGCAACTCTTGCAGTGTTAATGTGGTGAATTCAATTGACTTTCTGGTCGATAATAACCCCCAGGATGTGGGGTTTCATTGATAGGAACACTATTGAATGTCAAGGGGTGGTGGTTAGATTGTCTCTTATTGGTGTTGGTCACAGCCTGGCATTTGTGTGGCACGAATGTCACTTACCACTTATCAGCTAAAACCTGGATATTGTCCAGATCTTGTTTCATCTGAACACAGATTGCTTCAGTATCTGAGAAATCATTAATGGTGCTGAACATTGTGCAATCATCGGTGAACATCCCCACTTCTGACCTTATGATGGGAGGAAAGTCATTGATGAAGCAGCTGAAGATAGTTGGGCCCAGGACACTACCCTGAGGAACTCCTGCAGAGATGCCCTGGAGCTGAGATGATTGGCCTTCAACAACCACGACCATCTTCCTAAGTGTCAGGTATGACTCCAACCACCAGAGAGTTAGCCCCCTGATACCCGTTGATACCAGTTTTGCCAGGGCTCCTTGATGCCACATTCAGTTGAATGCAGCCTTGATATCAAGGGCCGTCACTCTCACCTCACCTCTGGAATTCAGCTCTTTTGTCCATGTTTGAAGGCTGGAATGAGGCCAGGAGTTGAGTGGGGATAATGGGAACAGCAGATGCTGGAGAATCCGAGATAACAATGTGGAACTGGATGAACACAGCAGACCAAGAAGCATCTTAGGAGAACAAAAGCTGACAATTCGGGCCTAGTCCCTGATGAAGGGTCGAGGTCCGAAACATCAGCTTTTGTGCTCCTAAGATGCTGCTTGGCCTGCTGTGTTCATCCAGCTCCACACTTTGTTATCTCAGGAGCTGAGCAGCCCTGGTGGAAACCAAACAGGGCATCACTGGGCAGGTGCTACTTGATAGCACTGTTGATAACACCTTCCATCACTTTACTGATGATTGAGAGTAGACTGATGGGGTGGTAATTGGCTGGGCTGGATTTGTCCTGCTTTTTGTGTACAGACATAATTGGGCAATTTTCCACCTTACTGGGTAAATACCAGTGTTGTAGCATTACTGGAACAGCTTGGCTAGGGGGTACAGCACGTTCTGGAGCACAAGTCTTCAGTGCTATTGCTAGAATGTTATCAGGGCCCGTAGCCTTTGCAGTATCCAGCTGTCTCCAACTGTTTCCTGATATCACATGGAGTGAATCAAATTGGCTGAAGAGTGGTATCTGTAATGCTGGGGACAACTGGAGGTGGCCGAGATGGATCGTCCACTCGGCACTTTTGGCTGACAATTGCTGCGAAAGCTCCAGCTTTAGCTTTTGCACTGATGTGCTGGGGTCTTCCATCATTGAGGATGGGGATATTTGTGAAGCGTCCTCCTCCAGTGAGTCGTTTAATTGTCCACCACCATTCACCATTGGATGTGGCTTAGGTCTGATCCATTGGTTGTGGGATCGCTTAGCTCTGTTTATGCTGTTTGGCATGAAAGTAGTCCTGTTTGGTGGCTTCACCAGGTTGGTACCTCATCTTCAGGTATGCCCGGTGCTGCTCCTGGCATGTCCTCCTGCTCTCTCCATTGAACCAGGGTTGATCTCCTGGCTTGATGGTAATGGTTGAGTGAGGGATATGCCAGACCATGACATTACACATTGTGCTGGAGTACAATTCTGCTGCTGTTGATGGCTCACAGCGCCTCATGGATGCCAGTCTTGAGTTGTCAGATCAGTGCGAAGTCTGTAACTTCGTAAAGATGAAGTCTAATAAGTTTTTCTCTCTTGTTGGTTCCCTCACCACCTGCTGCAGACCCAGTCTAGCAGCTATGTCCTGCAAAACTCAAACAGCTCGGTCAGTAGTACTGCTGCTGAGCTACTCTCAGTGGTGGGCATTGAAATCCCCCACCCAGAGTACATTTTGTGCCCTTGTCATCCCCACTGCTTCTTCTAAGTGTTGTTCAACATTGAGGAGTACTGATTCATCAGCCGGGGGAGGATGGTTTATGGTAATCAGCAGGAGGTTTCCTTGATCATGTTTAACCTGAAGCCATGAGACTTCATGGGATCCAGAGGCACTTTTGAGGACTCCTCGAGCAACACCCTCCCAACTGTATCCCACAGTGCTGCCCCATCTGCTGGGTCTGTCCTGCCGGTGGGACAGGATTTATCTAGGGATGGTGATGGTGGTGTTTGGGACATTGTCTATAAGGTATGATTCTCTGAGTATGACTATGTCAGGCTGTTGCTTGACTAGTCTGTGAGACAGCTCTCCCAATTTTGGTACGAGCCCCTCGATGTTAGTGAGGAGGACTTTGCAGGGTCAGCAGGGCTGTTTCTGACATCGTCTTTCAGGTGATCTATCCAGTTTCATTTCTTTGAGACTTTGTAGTGATTGGTACAACTGAGAGGCTTGCTGGGCCATTTCAGAGGGCAGTGAGAGTCACACACACTGCTGTGGCTCTGGAGTCACATGTCGGCCAGACCAGGTGAGGGTGGTAGATTTCCTTCCCTGAGGGATATTTGTGAACCAGATGGGTTTTTCCGGCAATTGGTAATGATTACATGGCGATCAGCAGATTCTTAATTTCCAACTTAATAAAAAGACCTCTTGAATTCAAATTCCACCATCTGCTGGGGCAAGATTCAAACCTGGGTCCCCAGAACATTAGCTGGGTTTCTGGATTAGCAGTCTAGCAATAATACCACTCGGCCATTGCCTCCCCTACATGTGACTCCAGTCTCCAGATCCACAGCAATGTGTTGGATGCGTAACTGCCCTCTGAATTTGCCTAGCAAGTCGCTCAGTTCGAGAGCAATTAGGAAATAGGCCACAAATGCAACACTCACATTCCCTGAACAAAAAAGAAACTGCTTCTTTTCTGACTTTTGCACAGGACTAAAAATTGCACCTAAAAGGCAAAAACTGCAAAATCTTCAAATATTTTTGACGGACGAGGAAAAGCCTTTCAAAAGTTGAGGTTTAAAAGCACACAGAGATTGAGTAAAGGAGAGATAGAACTGAAAACTTCACTTCTATCCCAAGGCTGTATTAACGCCACAAAAGTTAGTGAACTCTGTCTTTAAAAAGTTGAATTACTGACTGCATAAGATTACATATTTGTCCTGAATCATGGAGAGAATGGAGTTTGCTAACCTGTTCGTGTATACAGAGGGTGGTCAGTGACTAAAACTCACTGCCTGAAGGTGTGATAGAGACAAGACCTCTCAGGGCATTTGAGAAATATTTAGATGAGCACTTGAAAGCCACAGTATACAGGTCTATGAGCCAAGTGATAGATGGATGTTGGATGGACAGCATGGACATGAAGGGCCAAAAGTATCTTTCCTTACTGTTATAACTCTCTCTGTCTTCATATCATCCATTCCAAAATTTGAAGGGCTGGTAGACATTTGGATGAGATTGGGTTCTTATGGCACAGTGACAGTGCCCCTCCCTCTGAACCAGGAGGCACAGGTTCAAGTTCCATCTGCTCCTGAGAAGTGCACTAACACATCAGAACAGTTGATTAAAATTATCTACAAATAGCAAGAAATAAGCATCTCACAAGAGGCATTTACAAAATAAATTAGGAGAGGAAGGATTTTGAGAAGGGTGGACTGAACAATGATAATTAGAGGATAAATGTGATACAAAGCTAAGAATTAAAATCCGTAAGCAAGAATGTAATAGCATGGATTACCACAACATTGGTTAATGTAGCTACTGCAGCGTGAAGCTAATGCATATGGAATGATAAACAATGGGCATATGGTTGAAAACTACAATCATATGGTTGCCTTGGAAGAGATCAGATTTTCTAACAGCCAGAACCTAGGGGAGAATGTGAGAACAATTGCAAAGAATGGTTTAACTGGAGATGGTGTGATGGAGATGATTTGGAGTCAATCTCTTAAATGTGAGATAAAGACATGAATTAACACAAAGATGGGCAATGGACAGAAATGGCACACAGATAGCGGCACTCTCTGGGGGTGATATCAATAGTGTTAAAGAACATAGCATTCGAATGAATCTACAAATTCAAAATGCTGAGGATTCTGAATGTCTGAAATAAGGATGAAAAGGAAAAGGCTGCAACAAGTTATCAACACGATAAGCATCTTTGAAGAGAGAAATAGATTGAATGTTTGTTTAAGAACAAGTTGGTGAGAAAGAGAAATTTCAGAGATTCGAAGCAGCTGAAAGGAGCAAGGGAAAGATACAATGAACAATAGAGAAATTCAGTGAGAGAGGACAGGCCATTTGAAGTCAAATCGTGAAATATTTTGCGATACAAAATGATCCATCACTGGGATGTGAGCTTTCATCTTTATCAAAGTATTTGTACCTGATGTGATACATCTGTCCAGAGATGTACAGGTTAGGTGGATTGGCCATGCTAACTTTGCTCATAGTGTGCAGGCGAGGTGGATTGGCCATGGGAAAAATGGTGTTCCAGGGATAGGGTGGGTCTGGGCGGGATGCTCTTCAGAGGGTCAGTGTGGGCTTGATGGGCCGAATGGCCTGCTTCCACACTGTAGGGGTTCCACGAAGGTGACAGTTATGTTAGTTTCCGAAACTAGATCTGGCAATGTAAATCGAATAATTTTTTACAGCTCCTGGTATGTATTGAAGTCAAAGGCAGTTTGGTGTCAGAGCTAGTATTAACCTATTCAGTTACAAACTATTCAGTAGCATGCTTCCATCAGTATGTTCTGGCCCCAGTTAAGATGGGGACTGAGACCTTTATAAGCTCAGATCATATGCTAAGATACAGCCATGAAATCACAGGGATGTCTCCTGAAGGGTTATTACAAGCTAAATCCGGGTCAGAACATAACTGCAAGGGTCAAAAAAAAATCCGAATAAGGTGAGGATTGCTGTACAAAATCCATCTTGAAGGGATAAAGGGGAGAAAGAAGAAAATCAACTCAGCAAAATAAAAAAGGAAAAAATAAAAGCTGGAAGTAGAGGTTACGACCCAAGGCTCAGTCCAGAAGGGTGTGGTTCAATGACTAGGACGGTAAATTGTAGATTCAAGTGAATTTCATGGGTCGCCTCAAGCATGTGATGTATGTTTGGAATAAAGAGGAAAAAAGAAAAATGCGTATAAATCAAATGCTGATGTTTCTATATCCTGCAGTTTGCTTTTTTAAAAATTGAATGTACTTGCAAATGCAAATAGATTTTCTTTTCTGCAGGGATGATGAACAATTTCTGACTTCAAAAATATATATTGTATTGCGCATCTCTTAGTTATTTCTGTCTGCGACCAGATATCTGACTATTTATTTACTTATTTTTTTCACACTCTATCTCAGCAAGTGTGATATGCGCAGACAAAAAATATGGTTTCAGTTCATGACACTCGTCAATGCAGAGTGTTACCACTCAGATGCTACAAAAGTGAATTTAATTACAATACAGTCCACATACTTCATCGACTTCCTCCATTAGCTACATAATTATCTCAAGTAATTGCTTGTGTCCTATGAAATGTTTTTACTTCACAACATACTTGTGTTGGCAGAATTGGCTTTGGTTTATAAGATGTCTTGTGAAATCATGTAGCGTGGAGTTGCTAAGTTAATTCATCAGATCTTCATAGTGAAGGAAGTCAGTACACCCAGGTGTAAAATATATTTGCAATCAGACTTATAAAAGCAAACCTTATTTATCTGTGCTGCCACATTCTTTTGAGAGGCTAGTTTAAAGAGGTGCATTGAAATTATTGCTAAATTATGTTTGTCTGTATTATTTCCTTATTTGTTTAACTTCTTACCCTTAAAAACATCTAAGGTATCTTCCAATTCTGGCCTCTTGTGCTTTCCTCATTTTAGTTGGTCTCTGTGTCTTTTGCTATCGACACCTCAATTCAGAAATCTCCAGCCTTTCTAAGCACAAGATTACCAGAAGGATGTGGAAGCTTTGGAAAGAGTGCAGAGAGGTTCACCAAAATGTTGCCTGGTCTCCAGGGCATTGGCAATGAGGAAAGGTTAAAAAGACTAGGATTGTTTTCGCTGGAAAAACGGCGGCTGAGTGGAGACCTGATAGAGGTCTACAACAAAATGAGGGACATAGATAGGGTGAAGAGTCAGAAGCTTTTCCCCAGGGTTGAAGTTTCAATTACAAGGGAGCACAGGCTCAAGGTGAGAGGGTGGAAGTTTGAGGGAGATGTGCAAGGGAGGTTTTTCATGCAGAGAGTGGCAGCAGCCTGGAATGCAGTGCCAGAGGAGGTGGTGGAAGCGAGCCTACTGGGGACATTTAAGAGGCACCTACTTGGGTATGTGAATATGGAGGAGATAGAGGCATACAGATCGAAAAATAACAGGTTTGTTCTTAGATTAATTAGGGCATGATGGTTGGCACAGACTTGGAGGGCTGAAGGGCCTGTTCCTGTGCTTACTTTCTCATTTGTTCAAAATCACTCTTGGAATTTAAGTGCAATTCGAGATCTATCCTGAGAAAATACAGAACAAACAGTTTGTCTGTTATAAAGCGAAAACCAAAAATATATAATTATTCATTTTGTCCTCTATTCACAAAGTCTCAGTGTGACACCTGTGACTGCACATTATCTGCCATTGCCTTGAAGTCTGGTTTGTAGTTTGAAGCTGCTGGTTGTACATAGCCCATTAAATGGTTGTCTCTGAGACAGATGCAATACTTAGATTTGATTATGGGAAAATGTGTCTCACAGGAGGCAGATGGAGCCAACATAAACAGGATGATAGAAATTGGCATGTTTTCCTTGATGAGTCCAAAAAAATCACTGTCCTTTGATCTAACTTTCAGCTCAATATCATTTTACATCACACTTATCTCTATTGCTTGATAAATCAAAGAACAGATGGAAATTGGCAATGGATCCAGCAGTGCGAGGAGTGACATGTGCACAGCAAGGAAACATGGACAGGTGCTCAGGACAACAGTGAGGGATTCTGTAATCGACCAGCTAATTGTGATCCACATGAAGGCGACAATGCCCGAAAATCATGAAATCCTCTCCTTAAATTCCTTCAACTTTCTACTTTGCACTCCTCTTTTATAATGCTCCTTAAAACTCTCTTCTTTTGGCTTGGCTTTTGGTCATCCATCCAATTAACTGTGATTCTATGTCAAAGCTTGTTAAATGTGATGCAGATGTGAAACCTCTTGGGGCTCACTGCTACGTGAACGCAGCTATGGAAAGGCGAATTGTTGTTGTTATCTGTATTTTTGCTGGCGTTCCCATGATCTGTTGACGTGGAAAACTCAGTTTGCTTCCCTTCTTGAATATGGGCATCACTGGCAAGACTAGTATTTATCGCTCAGTCCTTGAACTGGGTGAATTGCAGAGCCATTTCAGAGGGCAGATAAAAGCTAACCACTTTGCTGTGAATCTGGGAGTAAGGACAGCAGAGTTTGCTTCCCTAAAATACATCAGGTTTTATGACATTCAACGACAATTTTAGGATCACTTTAGTGACAGCAGCCTTTAATTCTAGATTTATTAATTGATTTCAAATTCCATGGTAGGATTTGAACCTACACTTCTAGAGCATTACAGAATCACAGAATTATTATGGCACAGCAGGAGGCTCTGGTCCATCGTATGTGAATTGGTTCTATTATCGAAAGTTAAATCCTGCCTTTTCCTCACATCCCAGGACACTATTTCTATTCAATTAATGATCTAATGCCCCTCTTGAATGTCTCACTTGAACCTGCTTCTACCATATTTCCAGGTAATGCATTCATCTCGAACTGGTCACTGAATGAAAACATTTTTTTTAATCACAACACTTTTAATCTATGTTGTCCCATTCTGTTTTTTTTTGACCAACTGATCATGATTTTGAAAACCTCTATCAAATCTCCTCTCAGCCTTGTCCTTTCTAAGGCAAGCATTCCCAGCTTCTTCAATCTATCCTCATCACTGGATCTTCTCATTCCTGGAACCATTCTCATAAATTGATTCTGAACTGTCTCCGACACATTCAAACATCTTTCCTGTAATGAGACTGCCACAAAGGGACTGCAACGCTCTAGCTGAGGTCAAACAAGCTGAACAACACTTCATATACTAAAACACAAAGAAGTGTGGATGCTGGAAATCAGAAACAACATCAGAAATTGCTGGAAAATCTCAGCAGGTCAGGCAGCATCTGTGGTGTTCTGAAGAAGGATCACTGAACCCAACATATCAACTCTGCTTTCTCTCCACAGTTGCTGCCAGGCATGCTGAGCTCTTCCAGCCAATTGCTGAAGTTGTTCAACAACACCTCCTTGTTTATGTCCTGCACACCCCTATTAATAAAGCCGAGAACACTGTGTGCTCTATTAACAGCTCTCTTTAACTGTCCTGCCACCTTCAATGACCTGCACACTTATGTACCCAGGTCCCTATGCCCCTCCACTCTCTCAGGAATTGTACCCGCTTTTGATATTGCCTTTCAGGGTTCTTCTGACCAAAGTTTATAACTATACGTCTGTCTGCATTGAAATTCATATGTCACCGACCCACCCACAGTCTCTGGATTACGCGTCTAATCACTTTACTTTGCTGCCATCAGCTCCCCTTCAGGTGGTAGGACCCATTCTCTTGGTCAAGTATTGGACATAATCAGATTATCAGGTTAATAATAAGCGAGTGTGGTATGGAGGGTGTTAATACATTGTGTAGCATTGAAGGGAATATTAAACCTCAAGAATCTTCATCTGAAGGGCATAATCTCAGAATAAGGGGCTCACACATTTAAGACAGACATGAGGTTGAATTCCTTCTCTCAGAGGGTGGTGGATCTTGGAATTCTTCACCGCAGAGGGCTATTGAGGCTGGGTCATTAAATATATTCTCTGCTGAGAGATTTATAATTTGTGAGCGAATCTAGGATTTTGGAGGAAAGGAAGGAAAGTGGGGTTGTAGATTATCAGATCAGCCAAGATCGTGTGAAATGTTGGAGTGGACTTGTTGGGCTGAATGACCTACTTTTGTTCCTATATCTTATGGTCATGTTTGTGTTGTCCTGATGGTGGCCCTAAAAACCCAAGAGGCCTGGGCAACATTCCTCACTGAAAAACAACACGGCAGCAGAACCAGGTTAATATTCCAATGTTGTGTGTCTCACGTTACTGTGCAGATTAGACTCTTTGTTTGCATACATAATGCACTACATAAATAGCCACATAATGCACTCGGAAAGCTAGCTCATTGAGGCATTTCAATGTGATGAGGTGCAACACAAATACATAATTATCGTTTTTATACTGTAGTGCACCAGGAGCATTCTTTTCCCAACATAATTGACAAGGTGCTTGTCATTCCCCTGATCAAAGTGGCTCCTCATCACTGTGGGGGGAGGCTTGTCATCAGCCACCATTTTGACTGTTGCTCTTTCAAATTTGCAAAAGCAATGCAGTGGATCATCAACAGGGGCGCCTTTCCCCCAAAGGGCTGGCGCCTGATCCCAGTCATTGTTGCCACATTATGGGCCAGCCATGTAGTGCAATCTATCTGGCTGAAACAATGCAGCATCGCATGGAAAAACTGCTCAATTTTCCTGTGCACTCAGCTGAAGAAAGAAAGGCTAAAAATCAAAACAGTTCTGCATTAAGAAAAACTATTGAGAAGAATGAGAAACTCTCAATATAAATATTCATGCAGACTTCAATTTTCTGACAGAAAAACAAGCAAGGGAACAAAAGGTTGCCTCTTGCAGGGGCCATCAACATATTTGCCTCATATTTCCTGCATGCTCACTTGGAAAAAGACACAGATCCTGCAGCGGAATTATTTGAAAAAACTCAGCTAAAATGACATTGTTCACTTTGAATGCAGATTTCCTTCAGTGTTTTGGCACAAGGTGAGGAGTCAAGTTTTTCATAGAATAAACCATTGCTGTACTCTAATGATTAGCTCCATTATTAAGGGTACAAATGACACACACAAACTCACGCTCAACACAAATCCTCAAACACATGGACACTCACCCACTCACTTACATACTCACATGAACACATATACACGCACTCACTGACATGCACACACATATACACAGACCACCTCACACACACTCATTTGCAAGCTCACACTCAAACACTTGCACACATGCAAACAATCAGCCACAGTGACTGACATGTACTCATGCTCACACATATTCACACTCATGAACACTCATTTATGTGCAAATATACACATACATGCACAAACCCTCACAGACACACACAATAGTTTACATGAAAACATACATTTACAAAGACATGCGTACTCACACACACACACAAAACCAGTCTTGCTTTCATCCCTTAACCTAAAATAAAACTTAGCAAAATGCTTTTGTGTTGAAATGCCTAATGTTTTAAAAATTTGTTTATGGGATACAAACATTTGTTCATGGACTGGCCAGCCTTAAATGCCTGTCCTTAATTGCCCTTGTATAGGTGCTAGTGTGTACCCTTCTAGAAATGCTGCAATCATTGCACTTCAGGGACACCTACAATGGCCTGAGGGAGGGAATTCTAGGATTTTGCCCCAGTGACAGTGAAGGAACAGTGATATATTTCTAAATCAGGATGGTGAGTGGCTTGGATGAGAACCTACAGCTGGTGATGTTCTTATGTATCTACTGCCCCTGTCTTTGTTGATAGTAGTGAAAATGGACTTGGAAGGTGTTGCATAAGGCACTTCGGTGAATTACTGCAGAGTAAATAAATGCATAATAATGTGGATGCTGGGGATCTGCACCAAACACAGGATGCTAGGGAAACTCTGCAGGTCTGGCAGCAAATGAGGAGAGAGAAACACGGTTAATGTTTCAGTTCTGACTCTTCTTCAGAATGATGTGGCGTTGCTAGTGCACACAACACCAGGTTTTCGTCTAACAGGTTTATTTGAACACAAGCTTTTGGGGTCTAGGCACTGAAATATCAGCCTTCGTGCTCCTCTGATGCTGCTTGGACTATAACCTGGCATTGTGTGATTTATGGCCTTCTCCAGAATGGAAACAGGTAAGAAAATGTTTGTTTAATCCTTCTGGCAGAATTGGAGAAGGGGCAAAGGGACAGGTGGTGCGAAGGCACTGTGCAAAATGCCTCTAAATGGGGTGTAAAGGAAATAGATATGTAAAATAGGTGTAGCTTCAGGTATGGAAGGGTGAAGGTGGGTCCTCTTAGTTGGGAGCAAAGTAAACAAGACACAAACAAGAAAACACCATGGGTGATGCAGGAGGGTTGGAGAAAGGAATGTATGAAAAATGGAGGACAGCTGTTTTGATTCACTCTTGTGACAACAAAATAGCATTTTTTTTTCTTTTTGTCTGTGGCTTAAGAAGGCTTTGAAGTTGTGGAAAGCGAGATTGTGAAAAATTGAGTTCGAGAAGTTGTAAAGTGCCGAAGTGGAAAATAAAGTGTTGTTCTCTGAGCTTGCATACGCTTCATTGGAACATTGCATCAACCCTCATAACTGCCTGACCTCATGACGTCAGTCGTCCATTTTTGGACTTGAAATGTTGACTGTATTTCTTCTCTGCACAGATGCTGCTAGTCCTGCCGATACCATGGAAGGATTTGAAAATGAAGATGAAAATTTTAATAAGAAGGTGGCAGAACAAAGGAATGGGCCATTCCTGGCTGGGAGAAAGTTGAATTCTGACACAGATTGTCTGAAATGCAGGATCTTTCTCTCTCTCAACACCAGCATTCCACAACTAGATGTAGAGTACAAGATTCATGGAAATAGATTTCACAGATAAATTTACAGCTGTGACAATTCAATAGCACAACAAAAGCTCCTTAGGAAACACAATGGGCTTGTAAAAGAATTAACATAAAAGTGAGCTCCTTTGATTCTCTTTTGTGATAAGAAAAATGGCATTTTCTTTTTTTTGTCTGTGGCTTATGATTGAGTTTCCAAAAAGTTCCATTTAAAGACGTAGTGTCTGTTTCAATCCTTACATACAATAGATATAAGATGTACCATTACTCACATTACATCAAGTCTGGTCTGTCCACTGATTCGAAATGCAAATAAATAGATTAATCCATTCAAATGTCAATGAAGGAAACCTTTTTTTTGGGAGGAATAGACATGGTGCGGGGGTGGGTGAGAACTGAATCTGACGAATATACTCAAGCCATAGCTGATTGCGAGCATGCATCGACTAGTTACATTTATCACCACCGCACCCCTCCCCCCCCCCCCCCCCCCAACCAAATAATCCTTCACTTTTCATTTACCCCTTGTCCTAGTTTTGGGAACAAAGAGAATAGGAATAGTCGAGTGCGCCTTTTTTTATAATTATTCTTTTTATCAGTTAAAATGTCAGGTAGCAGATTTCAGCACCATGGCCAGCGACCAGCGTCTCGATTCGTCGTTAAAACGACCTGGTTTAGCATTTTAAACCGTTGAGTTATCATTCGTTTAAAAGGCAAACCATCACTTCCTTTTTAGCCAAAAGACTAGGTCTCAAAAGCACAAATTTTACATGAGTACATCCAGCAATAACTAACAACATAATTGGCTGGAAGGTTTCATTTTCCTTTGAGCACACTTGACAACAATCAGTAACTTTGCATTCTAAATTTGTACAGTATTGCAATGTACTTACAGAAGCAGAAACAATTTTATTCACTCACACGATGTCAGTGTCCCTGGCCAGGCCAACGTTTATTGTCCATCTCTTATCGCAAAGAGAACGATTAAGAGTCAACTACATTATTGTGGGTCTACAGACCAATCTCGGCCAGACCAGGTAAGGAAGGGAGTTTCCTTCCCTGAAGCACATTAGTGACCCAAATGGGTTTTTTTGGATTCTCAGTCATCATTGGACTCTTAATTCTAGTTTGTTTTCACTGAAGTCAAATCAACCATCCGCCACAGCAGATTTCAAATCTGAGTTCCCAGAACATGACGTTAACGAAATACAAACAAGTTACGAGCAGGATAGACCATTCTACCCCTCATTATGAACATGGCTGGTTATTGAGTTCAATATCCTAAGCCCACTCTCCCCCACATCCCTTGATCCTTTTCACCATGGAAGCTATACCTACCTCCTTCATGCTTGAAACAGGGCAAAGATAGCAGTTAGTCCGTTAAATCCATGCTTGTCATTTTGCTTCACCTGAAATTCCTGTCTCATTTCATCTGATATCTTTAACAAATTCTTTGATTCCTTTCCATCTCATGCATGTATCCAGCTTCCCCTTAAAAATAGTTATGATATTTAACTCAATCAATTCTTGGGCTAGTAGGTTCCATATCAAACTACTCTCTGGGTATAGAAGTTTCTCTTGAATTCACTACTTGATGATCTCCCACCAATGGAAACATCTTCCCTGAACCTAATAAAAGCAGAATACTGTTGATATGAGAAATCTGAAACAAATGCAAAGAACGTTGGAGAAGCGCAGCACCTTTGGTAGCATCTGTGTAGAGAGAAACTGAGTTGACGTTTTGAGTCCAGTGAGACTCTTCTTCAGAACTTTCTTCTGTTCTGAAGCAAACTTGCACCCAACTTGAAACATTAACTTGGTTTCCCTCTCTGCAGACGCTGCCCGATATGTTTTTGCTCCCTATACCCACCCTGTCTGCTTATCTGTTTCTCTAATCCCAAAGGTTAATACACATACTTCCTGTTGACTCTTCACGTATGTGGGCAAAGCACTGCAGTGGTTTCCATTGTTGTGTGCAGGATGACTAAGCAGGAGGCTCTCCAGTTCTTGATGTCTGCCGTCAGGTTTATTGGAAGAATTTACAGACTGACTGGCAAGCTATATGAACACATTTCAACAGACCCTGACCGAGGACTCAAACCCAGAGCTTCTAGGGTACCACCGCTGTGCCACAGGACCTCCCTGAGTCATAAAGTTATGCAGTATGGAAATAGATCCCTCGGTCCAATAAAACCCAGTCAGATTTAACAGTATATCGCAGTGTGTTTCTGCAATGCAAAATATAGACTGAAGGTGAATGGTGGTAATGTATTCACATATTTGATAGCAGATCATATTGTTCACTGTTTTGTTTGGTATTTATTGCCCACCTCAGTGATGGATAAACCAGCTAGGCTCAACTGGGGGATCTGGAGGACTGGGTTTCTTCCTGGTTAGGTCAAGATAACTCGATGTTGGCAAACTACCATGCAGAGACTGGTGGGATTTCCTTCTTTGTTCTCTTTGGATCATCCACGGCAATGTAACCCATTGCAAAATAGCTCAGTGTAGCTTGGCTTTGCTGCAGAAAAGCAAGCAATCAAGCTGATGGAGAGGAAGAGAGTAACTGATACAAAAACTCATCCCTAGACTCATAAATCAAGTATAATAAATACGCGCCACGAGATGTGACAGTCGGTTAAACACCCATTAGGTGCAAAGTCACATATGTTTCCCCATTCCTTCTGTACTTTGACAGTGGTAGAGTGAATCTGAGATCTATTTCTAATATGTTTGTGTCCTTCATAGCTGTTAATGTAACAAGTATGTGGCAGATGTTCATTCTCTGTTAAATTGTGATTGGCACTTTGAGGTTTACTCGACTCAACAGTGGCTTGTCTGTGCCTAGCTAATGAATAAAACAAGGTTGCTTCCTTCAACTCCTATAATAACACAAGGGCATTAATTTCGCTTCTCCACATTACTGACCTTTGAAATATAAGTGGTGCTTTGGGTTGACATTGTATTAGAAACCAGCAAGCAAAGAAGAAGGAGACGGAAATAGATACAAAGAAAAAGAAAGGGTGTCTTATGTTTCCATAGCAGCACAACACCTCGCAAAATACTCCAAAATTAATGAAGCACTTTTGAAGTCGGAGCATGGCAGCCAATTTGTTCACAGATAGCTCCCACCATCTGCACAGGCACAATCTATATTGTTCAGTATGGCTTGAAAAATAAATATTGATCAATATTCACTAAAGTTTTATTGTATACATACATTTCAGAAAAGTCAGATGTTATGCCCTGTTGTTACAGTATGGTTTGTACCACATTATGACAGTCTTGTGGCTAATGTGTGGAGAGCACATTTCGAACTCGAAAATGCATTTTAAAGAAGGGGTTAAATATGACTTCTTTTTTATTTTGATCTGGGAAAAGAATTTTTAAGAATATCTGACAATCTGGAGCTACCTCTCACCGAGAAGCAATTGCCTTTTATAGACTCATAGTCATTCAGCATAGAAACTGAGCCTTTGTTCCAACCAGTCCATGCTGACCATGTTCCCAAACTAAACTTGTCCCACCTGCCTGCATTTTGTCCATATCCCTCCACACCTTTCCTGTTCATGTACTTATCCAAACATCTTTTAAATGTTATAACTTTACCTCCATCCAGCCCTTTCTCTGGAAGTTCAGTCCACACAATAACCAATCTCTGTGTAAAACTATTTGCCATCCACGTCCATGTTAAATCTTTCCCCTCTCACCTTAAAAACGTATGTCCCCTAGCTTTGAAATCCCCTTCCCTGTGGAAAAGATCCTTGCGATTCACTATATCTCTGCCCCTCATGATTTTATAAACCTCTATAAGGTCACCTCTCAATCTCCTACATGCCAGTGAAAAAAAATCCCAGCCTATCCGGTCTATTTTCATAACACAAACCCTCTATTCCTGGCAACATTCTCATAAATCACCTCTGAACCTTCTCTAATTTAATAGTATCCTTCCTATAGCTGAGCAACCACAACTGGAAACAATACCCCAAAAGGGGCCTCACCAATGTCTTGCACCTCAACATGATGCCCCAACTCCTGCGCACAAAGGTCTGAGCAATGAAGGCAAACATCCTAAAAATCTTCTTAACTGCCTGGTCTACCTGGTGTTGGTTAGCTCAGTTAGAGACAAAAAAAATTGCAGATGCTGGAATCCAAAATAGACAAACACGAGGCTGGAAGAACATAGCAGGACAGGCAGCATCTCGAGGAAAGGAGCAGTCAACATTTTAGGTCTTACACTTCTTCAGGATTGGGGAGCTGAGGAAGGTCACATCACTGTTTGTTTCACAGTATGGTCGAAGAGCGAAGGACTGCAGTGGTCACAGCACTGAAGCAGTGAGAAAGGGACTCCCTCTGAGGGATGTAGAGAACTTCTTCAAAGTGGGCATCAGAGTGGTATAAACTTGGTTAGAGACAAAAATGTACTGCGGATGTTGGAATCTAAGGTAGATAAGCAGGAGGCTAGAAGAACACAGCAAGCCAGGCAGCATCTGGAGGAAAGGAGCAGTCAATGTTTTGAGTATTACCCTTCTTTAGGACTCAGTTGGCAAGACAGCTGGCTTGTGACACTAACAGTGTGGGTTCAATTCCTGGACTGCAAAGTCACCATGAAGCTCTTGCCTTCTTAATCTTACTGCCCTATCTAAAGTGCGGTGACCCTCAGCATTTATGAGAGAGTAGCCCTCTGGGACTATGGGGCAATTTTACCTTCCCTTGCAATTAATCAATTTCATTGCCTAGTCATGGGAACTGTGATCAGAGGTTGAGCAGGAAGTTTGCTGAATGACTTGGAGAGGGTCTGAGTTGAGGTTCAGCAGTAAGACTTACTTGACTTAAAAAGGGCATGAGTCACGAGCTTCAGAATTCAGCTCAGAATCAACCACATTGCTGTGGATCTGAAGTCACATATCGGCCAGATCAGGTAAGGTCAGCAGTAGTGAGCCAGATGGATTCTTTTCTGACAATTAACAATAGCTGTACGGTTTAGGTTAGATTAGATTCCCTACAGTTGGAAACAGGTCCTTGGGCACGACAAGTCCACACCGCCCCTTGAAGCATCCCGCCCAGACCCATCCCCCTACAACCCAGAGATAATGGGAACTGCAGATGCTGGAGAATCCAAGATAACAAAGTGTGAAGCTGGATGAACACAGCAGGCCAGGCAGCATCTCAGGAGCACAAAAGCTGACGTTTCGGGCCTAGACCTTTCATCAGAGAGGGGGATGGGGAGAGATTTCTGGAATAAATAGGGAGAGAGGGGGAGGCGCACCGAAGATGGAGAGAAAAGAAGATAGGTGGAGAGGAGAGTATAGGTGGGGAGGTGGGGAGGGGTTAGGCCAGTCCAGGGAAGACAGACAGGTCAAGGAGGCGAGATGAGGTTAGTAGGTAGGAAATGGAGGTGCGGCTTGAGGTGGGAGGAAGGGATAGGTGAGAGGAAGAACAGGTTAACACACCCCTGAACACTACAGGCAATTTAGCATGGTCAATCCACCTAGCCTGCACATCTTTGGACTGTGGGAGGAAACCAGAGCGCCGAGAGGAAACCCACGCAGACACAGGAAGAATGTACAAACTCCACACAGACAGTTGCCCAAAGCGAGAATCGAACCCGGGTCTCTGGCGCTGTGAGGCTGCAGAGCTAACCACTGAGCCACTGTGCCGCCCCAAATTGGTCACCGTTAGATTCTT
Organism: Stegostoma tigrinum; assembly: GCF_030684315.1. Lineage (NCBI taxonomy): Eukaryota > Metazoa > Chordata > Chondrichthyes > Orectolobiformes > Stegostomatidae > Stegostoma > Stegostoma tigrinum. The sequence goes on from NC_081363.1 coordinate 11,566,770, forward strand.
AATCATGTACTTGCATTGAATTAAAATTCCACTGTCTTCCACAGTGGGATTCAAGATCATGTCTATTGCCTGGATCCATAGTCTAGTGATATTACCAGTGAGTCACTGCCTGCCCAAAATAGAATTAGATTAGAACAATTGGCATTTGTTTGTTTTTACATTCATTCACAGGATGTGGGCATTACTGATCAGGCCAGCATTTATTGCTAATCTCTAATTGCCCAGTGGGCAGCTAAGAGTGAAATGTATTGTTATGGGTCTGGAGTCACATGTAGGCCGGATCAAGCAATTTCCTTCCCTAAAGGACATTAGTGAACCAAATTTTCCCACAACAACTGACAATAGGAACCATTGGACTCTTAGGACTAGATCTAATTAAATTCAAATTTCATTTCCTGCCATATCCCCAGAATAACTATCTGGATTAATAGGGTCTCGTGATAATACTCCTGGGCTATTAGCTCCCCATTTACAGGTATCAACTCCCACTTGTGGAAGAGTCCAAGGTGAAAGTCAGCACCTTACATGAAAGGGAGAAAATTTACAAATATAAATGTTGTCAGCCAGGCCACTTTGTGTGCCAGGGTTATTTAATTAAGATCCTTGATTTCATTACCTGCTGATCCACAACTCAATTTTATTTTGGTCGGTTGGCATGTAATTCAGCGTCAAATGCTTTCTCTGCTCTTCTGCACCTACCAGATTGACTTGCAAATTAAAAGAACACTCTTTGCAGATCAATAATATTTGTTTCAATTGGATTTACAATGAGCCATTATCACAGTTTGAAAAGTCATTTGTGTCCTCGACATTTGAGTTATTTGCGACAAAGAGAAAAATCAAATTAAATGGCACACTGCCAATCATATACATGATGTTCCCTCCTGGCAATGATCGATATAGTGAATTTCAAGAATCTATTTGGATGTTGACATGTTGGAAGCTCATGTAGAGAAGCAGCTCTGCTGGAAAGCACCTTCTGATGCAAACATCTAAAGAGCCCCTATATGGCAATGCTTTCTATTAACAGATGTGTGATTTACCAACATTTTGTTGTCAACAGTCCGCAGAGTCAAACAACACAGAAATAGGCCCTTTAGTCCAACCGGTCCGCACCGACCATGTTCCCAAATTAAACTAGTCTCACCTACCTGCATTTGGCCCGCATCTCTCCGAACCCTCCCTACACATGTAATTATCCAAAAGTCTTTTAAATGTTGTAACTTGATCTGCATTTACCACTTCCTCCAGCAGTTCAATCCTAGCACGAACCACTCACTGTGCAAAAAAGTTGCCCCTCCTGTCCTTTTTAAATGTTTCTCCTCTCACCTTAAAAATATGCCTCCTAGTTTTGACCTCCCCCACCCAAGGGGAAAGGACTTTTGCTTTTAACCTTATCTATGCCCCTCATGCTTTTATAAACCTCGATAAGATCGCACCTCCCCCAACTTCCTACACTCCAGTGAAACAAGTCCCAGCCTGTCCAGCCTATTTTCAAACCCTCCATTCCTGGCAACAGCCTGGTAAACCTTTTCTGAATCCTCTCCAGTTCTTTCTATATCATTCCTATAACATGATAACTGGGCCTGCACGCAGTACCCACCAACATCTTGTATAATCTCAACATGACATCTCAACTCTCATACTCAAAGGTCTGAGCAATGAAGGTAAGTGTGACAAACATCTTCTTAACCATCCTGTCTACCTGTGACGCATATTTCAAGGAACTATATATTTGAACACCTACATTTGTCTGTTCTACCACGCCACCCAGGACTCTATCATTAGTTGTATAATCCCTGCCCTTGATTACATAAAAATGCAACGCCTCACATTTATCCAAATTTAACTCCATCTGCTGCTCCTCAGCTCATTGACTCAATGTTTTCTTTATTCATTCTTGGGGTGAGGGCATTGCTAGCTAGAACAGCATTTGTTTCCCATTTCTAATTGCGCTGACAGCAATTGCGATGGGTCTGGAGTCATATGTAGGCCATGCCAGGTAATGATAGCAGATTCCCTCCCTGAAGGACATTAGTTAACCAGACTGATTTTTCCTAACAGTCAATAATGGATTCACCAGGCTGTTAGTTCCAGATGTTTTATTGAATTCAAATTCCACTACCTGCCATGGCAGGATTTGAATCTGGGTCCCCAGAACATTACCTATGTCTCTGGATTAACATTCCAGTGATAAAACCATTAGGTCATCAAGATCTCTTAGATAACCTTCTTCATTGACGACTCTACCACCGTTTTTGGTGTCATTCACAAATTTTCATATGCTCTCGTCTAAATCATTTATAGAAATGAGAAAGAACAGTGGGCCCAACACTGATCCCTGTTTTACACTGCTGAAAATCAACCCTCCACCACCACCCTCTGTCTCCTAATATTTCTAGTCATACTGACCTCAAGCAACTGATTAGATAGCCAGATACCCATAAAGCATTAGAATTGTTAACATCAACAAACAAAGCAGAATACATCCCTGGATATTTTGACACATGGCCTCTGATGCTCAAGAGTCCCAACTTGGTCAGTCAGTTTCCCCTCATCAGCCATTATTTTTTATACATAACAAAACACCAGGGAGTGCATATAGAGACAGAAGGAATTTTCTTAATGTCTCTACAAAATTTCTGGAAGATCTTGCGGGTAAAATCTCTGTCTCTGAGCCATAGCTTCTATCATTGCGGAAGAGGAGATGTGGCAGATGGGAACAAAGGAGTGGGAGAGGCAATTAGAGCTAAAACCGTGGACATCATGATAAGATCATCACAACTTGAACTTGTGAATCTCAAGCATTTGCTGTGATTAATATTATTAAATATTAATGCTGTAACCAGTGATAATAATGTTATACTTAACATTCATACAAAGCTGTACTGCATTAAAACATCTCAAAGTGATTCAGACGATGAATTGCCTTTGAAGCACAACGACAATTGTTATGTAACATAATGAGGACAGGATCCCACTTCAGTAATAAGTTCTTGCTCCCATGTGCTGAGTGAAGCCAAAGATCAGTAATTCTGAAGGAGATTACATGCTGCCTCGGGACCCAGTTGAGCATTCACTGAATCGTGATGCTGAAGTAAAGTTGCATGCTTATCAAGGAGTCGTGATGGATGAGTGGCTAATGTACTGACATTTCAATCCTATTTGCAAAGAATTCTCACTCTGTCATTCTTAGATCCTTCTTACCTAACCCTAATCTTAACATTCAACCTAATCTTAACTCTCATCCTAGCCCTAATTTTAATCCTAACCCTACCTCTAATACTCATCCTAATCTGAGCCCTAATTATAACCCCAACCTTCATCTTGACCCTAACCCTAATTCTCACCCTAACCCTAAGCCTAACCCTCATCCTTACCCTAACTCTAACCTTAACCCTCATCCGAAACCTCCGTTTTTCCCTCCTCTCTGTAAATCTAAAGTCCTAAATCCCTCCTACTAAATTTCTCATGCCTTGCTGCTTTCCCAGGCTTACAGATTTACCTTTCTTCTGGCATCCAACAAAGGGACCCAGAACCCATTACTGTCTCAAACGAGGAAACCATCCTATCGTATTTCCTCACTGGTCTTCCCACCCAGGCCTGCTATTTTCAAAAAAGCAGTTCACCTCCTTCTTGTGGGCAGCTCAGGATGGGCAACAAATGCTGACCCTATATCCTATGAAAGAATATGAACACCTCGTTCTTTTCCAATCCATTTCTGCTCTGCAGATCTCACAATGGTGCAGCCCTCTCCAGGTCACACATAAACTCCTTGTTCTTTTAATGTTGCTCAAGTACGCCAACTTTTATTCAATAAGATACCTTCACTGTTTGCTGCCTTGTATTGGATAGTTTCTCATCCTCAGCAATTTCAACCTCTGGCTCAATTAATTATAGTCTTTATCCTTAGAGTTCACAGTTCTCCGAGTTAATCACACTCTGATGTTTGCACTGTGAGGGAGAGGAAGGGAAGTTAGTTCCAAATCCACGTATAAGCCACCCATTTGAGCTTGACAGCTCCCATGACACCCACCCCACACCACCCCCCACCTGACCCCACCACCACCCCCACAACAATTCAGGGATAAAAGACATTCCTGGCTACTTCTTTATCTTTACACACATTCTGTTTCCGCTCAAAGAACTTTTTTCATACACCAAGAAAACAACCTTCCCCCTTTTCACCTAGAACTGTCTTCTCAAATATCCTGTTGCCAAACCCTTGGCCTTCTATTCACCACATTTCTGCAGCTCATGACCAGCTTGAGCCACACCTAGACCCCATTAAAAGGTTAACTCTTGCTCATGTTGGCCTTTTAGCCAGGAAGGCACTAATCTCCATTCTCTGACATCCAAGGGACACAGACTTTAATCAAAAAGCTAAAGAAATGGTTTAGCGATGGCCCACCACATCCCATTAGAATGTACAAAAATCTTAGGTCCTGCACTCATCTGCAAAATTCACTCAGTATATTCCAGAACCATTCTGAAAACTAAACACTGGGATTTCCTTTCTCCGCAGAAAGTGCTCTGCCTAAGGTCCTCCATCCTACCTTCAGCAAGGACTGTCTGCATTCTTTATCCATACATCTGATATAGAACATAGAACACAGAACTGTACAGCACAGTGCAGGCTGTTCGGCCCACAATGTTGTGCCAAACTTTTACCTTAAATCTAAGGTCTATCTAAGGCCCAGCTCTACCTTATACCATCATCCCTATGCCTATCTAATAGCCGCTTAGATGCCACTAATGAGGCGGACTCCACGACACTCTCCGGCAATGCATTCCATGCCTGTACCACTCCCTGAGTAAAGAACCTACCTCTGATGTCTCTGCTATATCTACCTCCACTCACTTTAAAACTATGCCCCCTCATAATAGCTACCTCCACATGAGGGGAAAAAAGCCTCTGGCTGTTTACTCTATCTATACCTCTGATCATTTTGTACACCTCTATCAAGTTACCTCTCAACCTTCAGCGTTCTAAGCAGAAAAGCCCTAGCTCTCTCAACCTTTCCTCGTAAGACCTTCCCTCCATTCCAGGCAACATCCTGGTAAATCTCCTCTGCACCTTTTCCAACGTTTCCACATCTTTCCTTTAATGAGGTGACCAGAACTGGACACAATACTCCAGATGTGGCCGAACCAGGCGTTTGTATATCATCCAATCAGTTGCCTCTGTCAGTACCATCCCTTCGACTAGTCCACCGACCAAGCCTCCTCCGTGTTCTCTTTGGTCAGGTCCTTAATTTGATTCTTAATTTCTCTCATGCCCCTTGAACCTGATTAGATGATTCTTTTCCGATTAACCTGCCGTCTTGTTTGCCATGTGAGAGAAGATTGCTCTCTTTCTCACGTGATGCTGCTCCCTCCTTTAAACCTGGCATCGTCAGCTCTTCCCCACAAATAAAACACAGAAACATCACAAATAAATGAACAGGAATAGGCCATTTGATATGATCATTGCCTTTCATCGAACTCAGTAAGCTGTTCCCTTTTTCTCCCATACCCTTTATTTCATTAATGGAATGAAGGCATCACTGGCCAGGCAGCATTTATTGCCCATCCCTGATTGCCCAGACAGCAGTAAACAGGCAGCCAAATTACTGTGGGTCTGGAATCACATACAGACCAGACCAGCTAAGGGTGGCAGTTTCCTTTCCTAAAGGACAGTAGTAAATCAGCTGGGTTTTTCCTAACAATCAACAATGGATTCATGGTGATCGTTAGACTCTTAATTCCAGATATTTATTGAATTCTAATTCCACCACCTGCCATGTCAGGATTTGAACCCAGGTCCCAAAATGTTACCTGAGTCTCAGAAGCAACAGTCCAGTGATAATACCATCAGCCCATTGCCTCCCCTGTAAGAATGAGCAGGAAGGGTTTAGATAGATAGGGGCCAAATGCTGGCAAATGGGACGAGATTTATTTGGAAGTACCGGGTCAGCATTGGTGAGCTGGGCTGAAGGGTCTGTTTCTGTGCTGTACACCTCTATGACTCTCCAAAGTGCTTGAACTTGCTGTCTCTGGTGGCACCCTAATCTGCCTACCATTGCTAAATTATAAAGCTCCTAATGCACCATCTGATGCTGGATCTGCAGAAATTTCTTTCAATTAAATAAGACTGAAGCCATTTGGTCTTTGGTTTGATAAATTCCATTCCCTACCTATCCACTCAATCCCTTTCATTAGCATCTGTCTGATGTTGGAAACAAGGGAACGTAATTTTAGATAAAGCATTTAAATGTTTTGTTTGAGAAGAAGGATGCCAACATCTGTCACTACAAGTGAATTTGTTTGCATATTTTTTATAAAAAAATCTTCTCTTATCTTGTACTAAATGCAGTTGAAAGGAACAGGGGAGGTAACAAGCTGGTTCAAGTATAAACCTCATCAGTATGTAAATATATTCTAATTCAGTAAACAGTTAGGTAGCTATTCAGTTCAGGACACATATAATGATTCTTGCTGTTATAAAGATAATAGCGCCCTTGAGTGCGAAAGAAGACCACCATATCTGGTTGGCAAGCAGATTGTCAAACTCTGAGGTAATTAAAACTTTCCCCAAAACCTGCATTTCTGGCATAGTTTGAATTATGAAATGCTGGCAGATAAAGTTCAAGAGATTAAAGGTTTACAGTTGTGTTTTAATCAGTAACAACATGTAATCAACACAATGCGTTAATGCGTTATACTCAGCAAAACAGGCCGTTTGCTTCAATGGTTCGAGCAATGTAATTCAGGGATCAAAATGTGAGCCAACATTCTCAGCTAAGAATGAAAGGGATGAAAGTTTGGTGAGGATGAAAGTGTGTACCCTGATTCACGTTAATGATGGCTGTGTGTGTGTGCGTGTGTGCGCGCGTGTGTGTGTGCGTGTGTCTGTGTGCGAGTGCGTGTGTGGATGTGTCTGTGCACGCGCGTGTGTGTGCGAGTGTATGTGTGTGTTGTGTGTTTAGAACATAGAACATAGAACAGTACAGCACAGAACAGGCCCTTCAGCCCACAATGTTGTGCCGACCATTGATCCTCATGTATGCACCCTCAAATTTCTGTGACCATATACATGTCCAGCAGTCTCTTAAATGACCCCAATGACCTTGCTTCCACAACAGCTGCTGGCAACGCATTCCATGCTCTCACAACTCTCTGCGTAAAGAACCTGCCTCTGACATCCCCTCTATACTTTCCACCAACCAGCTTAAAACTATGACCCCTCGTGCTAGCCATTTCTGCCCTGGGAAATAGTGTCTGGCTATCAACTCTATTGTGTATGTGTATGTGTGTGTATGTGTGAGTGTGCGAGTGTATGTGTGTGTGTGAGAGAGAGAGAGTGTTTGTATGTGTCTGAGAGAGAGAACCAAAGTTTATCAGTCCTTGTCGAGAATCAAAAGCTTCTGTGTTCCCAAATGTACTTCCATCAAGTCCCCTGTGGAGTCTTACTACACAAAAGGAGGCCATTCTGCCCAAATGAAGAGCTATCCAAGTACTACTTCCTTTGTTCCTACCCCATAACCTTGAAGTATGTATTCAATTGTGCTGAAATCCATTTTCCCGTTTAAAATCATTATTTAATCACACTTCTGCGAAGTACACTGTGAATGGGAAGAATAAGAGATGACAATATTGAAAGATATAAGAGGGCTTGACAGGGGAGATGCCTAGGACTGTTCTTCAGTTGTGAGAGTGTCTCCAACCAGACTGCATAATCTCACTGAGGAGGCAGCTATTTAATGATGTGGAGGTGCCAGTGTTGGACTGGGGTGGACAAAGACAGAAGTCACACAACACCAGGTTTTCTGAAGAAGGGTCTAAGCCCGAAACATCAGCTTTCCTGCACCTCTGATGCCACTCAGCCTGCTGTGTTCATCCAGCTCTACGCTTTGTTATACCAGGTTATAGTCTATCGGGTTTGTTTGAAATCACAAATTCTCGGAGCGCTGCTCCTTCGTCAGACACAAAATTGAGTCTGTTCAACAAAAACACACTCACTGAATCCCAGGCTGAATCTGGCTTTCTCCAGGGACACTCAGCTGCTGACCTCAGTACAGCCTTGGCCCAAACATGGCCAAAAGAGCTGAATTCCAGAGGTGAGGTGAGAGCCACTGGCATCAAGGCACCACAGTCCCGAGCAATACTGAAGGTGTTGGAAATTGAGGGAAAATTCTTGGAGATAGTTGTGGTCATTTTAGTCAGTCATTTCGGTCCCAAAACATATCTGCAGTGGTGCCTAAGAGTCATGACTTAGATCCTACATCTTCAGCTGCTTCATCAAAGACCTTCCTTCAACCTTAAGGTCAGAACTGGGGATGCTCGCCAATTATCACACAATGTTCAGTGCTGTTCACAACTCCCCAGATGCTGAAGGAGTCAATGTTCAAAGGCAGCAAGACCTGGGCAACATTTGGGCTGACAAGTATCAAGAAGCATCCACACCACACCACGCAAGTTGAAGGCAATATCTATCTCCAACAATCATCACCCCATGACATTCAATGTCATTACCATCACTGAAATGCCATTCTATACATCCTGGGATTACCTTCGCTGTCAGTGGGTCAAATCATGATGTTTTTTTTCCCATAAATGCATTGTGGATGTACCTAGCCCCTATGGACTGCAATGGTTGAAGAAGATAGCTCACCAACACCTTCTCCAGCACAGCTAGGAATAGACAATCAATACCAACCTTGCCAGTGGTGCCCACAATTCATCAGCAAATCTTAAAAATAAAGAATAAAAACCAAAAGAACTGCGGATGCTGTAAATCCGGAATAAAAACAAAGTTGCTGGAAAAGCTCAGCAGTTCCGGCAGCATCTGTGGAGGAGAAAACTGAGCTTATGTTTCGGGTCCAGTCACCCTTCCTCAGAACAGTTCAGTTCTCAGGAAGGGTCACCGGACTCGAAACGTTAACTCAGTTTTCTCCTCCACATATGCTGCTGGACCTACCGAGCTTTTCCAGCAACTTTGTTTTTGTTCTTCAAAATAAAAACCTTCTGAAGGAGGGGTGGTGGCACCATGGCCATGTCATTGGTCAGTAAACGAGAATGCCAGGTAAACATTCGAGATTTGGACTCCACCGTAGCAAATGGTGAAATGTGAATTTGAAATACCTGAAATTAAAAAAGAAGGTTGCACATAACCAGACAGTTGTCAGAAAAGCCCAACTGGTTCACTAATGTCCTTTAGAGGTGGACATCTACCATCCTAACTTGTTCTGGCCTATATTTGACTCCAGATGTGTGCCTGTGGGCAATTAGGGATGAGCAACAAATGCTGGCCAAGTCAGTGATACCCATATCCTGTGAATGAATCATTTTAAAAGAAATTAAACCCTTTTCTGTGCTTTCACAAGATGTATAAATGATGTTGCACTTGTCATAATGTTACTTAAGAAAGTCAGCACAACAGGATGGTTCAACGGAGTAAAATTTACATTTTTTAATATTTATTTTATAACAAGCAGGTTGAAATATTTTGAGAAACAAATAATGAGATGGGACCAGAAAAGCTCATTCAGCCTTTGAAACTCACTCCTCCTAAAACGAGATGGACTTGATGCAGTGAACTAACTCTTTCTTCTTTATTTAATCTTAAGAGATGGTTCTGTACAACTGTGATGCCTCACTGTTAATTGATTTCATGGCTCAACATTCTCCTGGGGCTCACAGTTGGCATCCCTCTTGATCTTTCCTGAGCCTAAATGGGACAACTATACTGTCCTGCATTTTCGCACCTTCAGAGATCCATAAATCTCTTGAATCACAGACTAGGTTAAATGGCCTGGACAGCCTACTGCTGTCCATTTTTCTTCTGGGGCAATTATATTCTGCAATTGGTCTCCTCAATCTTTCTAATAACTCCCGTGACCTTTCCTAAAATGCCTCTGATCTCCTCTACCACCAATGTTCAATCAACTTTTCTCAGTTTCTGACTGCCCTCTCACAATGCCATTGATAGCCCCTCAGTATCTCCGTTCTCCAGGTCACGAACGTGCCTTACACACCAACCCAGACCTCCAAATTTCAATCACCTTGGCCATTCATCCATTCCTGTGCCCCTCCATCCAGTTCCATCTTTGCCTGTATCCCGCACCCATAACTCACCTTCATCCCCCACCCACCCCCACCCCACATCCAGGCATCTAACTACCAGGCTTACTCCCACCCCAGGGCCTCCAATTCCTCCTCCCCATGTCTCTACCCATACTCACTGCATCATGAAACCTGAACGTGATGATCCTGATCCCAGCCAGGCCTTGAGACAATGCCCCACACTCCTGCTAACCCCGCCTCCCACCAATCCATCTGCACCTAACTCCAGCTTCAGTTGTGTTTGTCTTAAGGCCACTTGACAAGGTCTCTGCCCTTCCCCTCCACCTCGGCAATTTAATCCCTTTCAAGTACTTTGGAGGCGGTCTCTCTGCAAGAACGAAGGAGGATCCCATGGAAACCTATTAAGTTCTAACAGGTTCAGATGGGGTGACTGCAGGAAGGATGTTCCCAATGACCATGGATCCAGAATCAGAGGCCACAGTTTAAGAACACAGTGTAGGCCTGAGATGAAAACATTTTCACCCAGAGAGTGGTGAACCTGTGGAATTCTCTGCCACAGAAAGCAATTGAGCCAAAAGCATTGAATGCTTTCAAGAACCAGTAATATATAGTTCTTAGGGCTAAACTGATGAAAAGCTATGGGGTGAAAACAGTTACAGGGCACTGAGTTGATCATATTGAATGGAGGTGTTGGCTCAAAGGGCCTACTCCTACTTTTTGTGTTTTGATGCACTCGGCAAATTCAATTTGCTGTGTTGTAACCTGGCTCTGTGGATAATGATTGTAGAGGCTCACATATCCCTTCGATTACATGTTTCAGTAGTTGGCACTGCAGCCTCACAGCACCAGGGGCCCAGGTTCAATCCGCCCTCGGGCAACTGTCTGTGCGGAGTTTGCACATTCTCCCCGTGTCTGCGTGGGTTTCCTCTGGGTGCTCTGGTTTATTCCCACAGTCTAAGGGTGTGCAGGCTAGGTGGATTGGCCACGGGAAATTGCCCATAGTGTCTAGGGATGTACAGAGTAGTTGGGTTAGCCATGGGAAATGTGGGGTTACGGTGATAAGATAAGGGGATGAGTCTGGGAAGGACGCTCTTCAGAGGGGCAATGTGGGCCCAATGGGCCGAATGGTCTGCTCACACACTGGAAGGATTCTATGATGATGATACGAATGCACCTTCCTTGGCCATCAAGGCTGGGAGGGTCTTGAATCCAGAGTGCCAGGGTGACAGATGGGTACATTAACCACTGGAACACAAGATACCTCAGTATATACCAAATAAACATGCTCGGGGATTACATTGCAGCTGTGTGGAGGAAAGGGTAGGCTCCGAGAGACTAATGAGTAAGTTCTTCCATAAAAGCTATCACAAGCCACAAAGTGCCAAATGGCCTCCTTTTCTTCCATCGGCATTTGTCATCTGAGTAAAATTCTGTCACTGCTAACTGCAATGTCATAAGTCACAGTGCTGCGCTAAGTTTATCATCACATTTAGCAAAGGTAAGCACACAACAATCTCCTAAATATTTGAAATGCTGTATTTAAGTTTATTTCCAAAGAAAAAAATGAGTGAGGAGAAAATGCTGAAGTCGTGAAACTGTTTCTAAATTGATTTTGAGTCTGCAATTTGCAATCCTCTGGAATTAATGGGATTTGGATTGTTGTTGACTCAATCAAGCAGTAGCTGCACACAGATAAACTGTTTGAATACAGTCTCTATTGAGTTATATTTACAGGTTAAGCAAGAGATGACACTTTCCTGGAACAATTTCACAATGGGACATCACCAGCCAAGGCATAAGGTTCACTAAGGTCACCCTCAAGCAAGAAAGGAAAACTACAAAAGTGAATCCTCTTCACACCACAGGGCGGTGAAATGTCTATCACTTTGGGGAGAATGGGAGATCTGCAAACAACCGCTGGAAGGCTCTGAGGTCCAGAAACTTTTAAACCCTGGAAACAAAAAGGTGATTTGTGCTGTGGGGACACTGTCCACGATAACATGGGGAGGGAATTTTGAAAGGCACTGGGAAAGTGGGAGGGCAGGAAACTGCCATTGAAGAGTAGTGTGCCAGGCTGCTAGCACATCCCTAAATCTGGATTCTTTTGGTAGAAGCAGGTTCGCGGAGGCGGGGGGGGGGGGGGTTTGGTGCAGGGTCTTTGCCTCAAGTCATACGTAGTCTGTTAAAAACGTACAAGCTTGTAGCCATGTGATGGGCAAGATATGGTTCAAAAGTTAGACTGAGACATTCATCAGCTGAATCTCACACCACATGCATTGATTACAGTATGGTAATTCCCTTTGATCTAATGTTCCGCACTGAGCCAGCACGCTCAATTACGAAGCCTATGAAAGCATTGCTTTGTAGCCACTAGTTCTTGTTCAGTACACTGGCAGAGCCCACTGGAATTTGTAGCCAAGGCAATGCAAGGATAGCAGAAAAAAAACTGCAAAGAGAGGTAGATGGGGCCAGTTCTCTGGCATTCTGTCACCTTCAACTTGCAGCTGATTCATTCGGAAGGACATAGCAGCGTACGCTTTTAAAGTTTTAAAAAAATCATCAAAGGATGCTCCAAATTGAGATGCCTTCTCTCTTATTGAAAGGCCAAGCTTGAGAAGCTGAATGACCTACTACTATCCCTGAGTTTCTAAGTGACTTCGCTTGGTGTGAGTTGTGGCTCAGTTAGTAGCATGAATCCAGAGATTTTGAGTTCAAGCTCCCTGCAAAACTTGACCATGAGATTCCAAGCTTGATTACATGGCAGTGTTGAGGGAGTGTGACATCAGACGAGGATCCCATCTCCCTTAACAAGTCACATCATCAAAAACTAGCCTCTGGATCCACACACTGGCATGCAGGGATTTGGAATTTCACTTTCACCTTTACACAGAATTTTCAAGATGGATATTAACCTCTCTACGAAAATCTGTAAGACTAGATTTCGCCCATGGGTCTCTTGCTGCATGACAACTTTCTAGAAAGAGCATCTATTTAAGATTCAAATGGCCAAAATCTCTGCACCTTCCAAGTATCTGAATCGGGAGCATATCTCAACTTGGTGTCGATGCAGATTGCTACGATGTTTGACTGCAGACAGATGCACATTCAAAAACGTACAAGCTTGTAGCCAAGTGATGGGCACGATATGGTTCAAAACTCAGTCTGAGACATTCATCAGCTGAATCTCACACCACATGCATTGATTACAGTATGGTAATTCCCTTTGATCTAATGTCCCGCATTGAGCCAGCACGCTCAATTGAGACAGATGCGTTCCCTTCTTGATTTGTCTTTGTCCCTGTGTGAATGTCAGCCCAGAGCACACTTTACAGTGTAGCACCTGGGAGCATTAAACATGTTCCTCTGACCCCCCAGAAGTTAATTCATGCTTCAATTCAAAGCCTGACCTTGACTCCCACTCAGGACTTTTTGGTCAAGAACCTCCACAGAGGTTCCACAGGATTGAATCAAATATCGCAATTGAATCACGGCACAACAGGCTGCTGAAGGAAGCCATTCGATCCATCAGGCCTGTGCTAGGTCTCTCAAAGAGTTGAACAGTTAGTTCCCAAAACCCTGCTCTTATTCCCTTTGTTGGCCAATCCCTTTTTCAAACTTAATAATAAATCTGCTTCCACTACTGTGAGTTCCAGATCACTTGAGATAAATGCATATTTTTAAGTAGTTTCTTACAACATCAGTTGAAAAAGGCTCAATACACTTCACATCCAGGAACATGCTTTGAAATACAGTGACTTGCAATGCAGAGTCAAAAAAAGCAATGGCCATTTTCAAAGTATGAGGTTCCACAATTATTAACTGAAAATGTCTGAGTGGTGGAAGTAGGAATTGAAAGAACATCAGAACAGGGGTGGGCCATTCAACCTGTTGAGCCTGGTCTACCACTCAATCAGAAAATAATTGGATCACCTCGAAAACACTTCCCAGCAGGATTCTGATATCACTTGATGTCATTTGCATCCAGAAACCGATCAACTTATGTCTACTCAATAACCTTCACAGTCCTCCAAGGATTAGTGAATCTCAAAGATTCCACCATTCTCTAAATGAAGAAATTCCTCCGCAGCTCAGCCTTAAATGGCCTGCTCCTTATCTGACTCTTTATCCTTGGGTTTTAGTCTCACCAGCCAGAGGAAATGACCGACCCACCTACCTTCTCATGTCCTGTAAGAATTTTATATGTTTCAATGAGACCACCTCTCACCCTTTGAAACTCTAGGGATGGCAGGTCCAGTTTCCCCAATCTGTCTTCACAGGACAAGCTCACCACAACAGGAATTTCTTCTGGTGAACCTCCTTTGCATTTCCTCTACCCCATGTGCATGCTTCCTTCGGTAAGGGGACCAAAACTGTACCAAATGTCCCAGGTGCAGTCTCAACAAGACAAAAACTGATGCTGCAAATCAGGGACAAAAACAGAGGTTTCTGGAAAAGCTCAGCAGGCCCGGCAACATCTGTAGGTCACTGGACTCATAATGTTAACTCTGATTTTTTTCTTCACAGCTGATGCCAGACCTGCTGAGCTTTTCCAGCAACTTCTGTTTTTGTTGCAGTGTCAACAAGGCTCTGTACAATTGCAACAAGATGTCTTGACTCCAGTGCACCTGGCAATAAGAGACTACATGCCTTCTGCCTTCCTAGTTTCTTGCTGTCCCCACCCCTGAATCCAAACACCATAACCCTCTCTCCCACTCTCACTGTTCTTCAAGAGCAATTTCACATCCAGCAGAGGGAGACCCAGCTGCTAAGTGAATCTCGTAACAGCCTTTTCATAAAGTAACAAGGCAGTGGGCCTTAAAGCACAACCAATCACCTCCATACAGAGAGGGCTACTCCATGAGCGAAGGTAAAACTCTACAGAAGGTAGCAAGACTTAGGCCTGAGTTGAGGAGGAATTCTTTTATTCAGAGGCTTTTAGACCATAGGATATAGGAGTAGAATTAAGCCATTCAGCCCATCTGTTCTGCCATTTGATCATATTTCTCAACCCTGTTCTCCTGCCTTCTCCCTATAACCTTTCATCTCCTTACAATCAAGACCTATCTCCCTCTGTCTCAATAACTCAATGACTTGGCCTCCACAGCCCTCTGTGACAATGAATTCCACAGATTTCATCACCCTCTGGCTGAAGAAATTCCTCCCCATCTCGGTCCTAAAGGGATGTCCTTGCACTTGCTGTGCCCTCAGGTCCTAGACTCTCCTACTAATGAAAAAATCTTCTCCACATCCACTCTATCCAGGCCTCTCAGTATTCTGTAAGTTTCAATCAGATCGCCCTTATCCTTTTAAACCCCATCAAGTACAGATCCAAAGTCCTCCACTGCTCCTTATATAACAAGCCCTTTAATGCTGGGATCATTTTTACAAAACTCCTTTGGGCACCCTCCAACACCAGCACGTCATTCCTTAGATATGGGACCCTAAACTGCTCTCAGTATTCCTAATATGGTTCAGCCAGAGCCTTTTGCAGCCACAGTACTAATTCTCTGCACTTGCATTCTAACTTTCTCGAAACGAATGCTAACAGTGCATTTGTCTTCCTGGCTGCTAACTGAACCTGCATGTTAACCTCATGAGAAACCTGAACGAGGATTCCCAAGTCCCTCTATGCTTCAGATTTCCAAAGCTTTTTATGCAACAGTCTATGTCTATGTTTTTCCCACCAAAGTGCATAACCTCACACTTTCCCATGTTGTATTCCAACTGCCACTTCTTTACCCACACTCCTAGCCTGTCCAAGTCCTTCTGCAGCCTCCCCACTACTTCCACACTACCTGTCCCTCCATCAACGTTATGTCATCTGCAAAATTAGCATCAATGCCCTCAGGTCCTTCACCCAGATCGTTGACATATAATGTGAATAGTTATGGTTCCAACGTGGACCTCTGCGGAACTCCACTAGTCGCCAGTTGCCATCCTCAAAAGGACCCCTTTATCTTTATTTACTGCCTTCTGCCAGACAGCTAATCCTCTATCTGTGCCAGTATCTTTCCCCTGACACTATGTGCTCTCATCTCATTTAGCAGCCTCTTGTGCGGCATCTTTATCAAAGGTCATCTGGAAATCCAAATAGGTCACATCCACTGGCTCTCCTTTGTCTAACCTTCTTATTACCTCCTTAAATAATTCAAATTGATTTGTCAGGCCTCACATCTCCTTGACAAAGCTGTGCTGGTTCAGCCCTAATTTACCGAGCACTTCCAATTATTTTGCAATTTCATCCTTAAGATTGGACTCTAAAATCTTACCAACGACCAAGGTCAGGCTAATCAGTCTACAGTTTCCTATTTTCTGCCTTCCTCCTTCTTAATATTGGCAATTTTCCAGTCCTCTGGACCTCCCCCCCGACCCCTGACTCCAGTGATTCCTGAAACAGCACAACCAATGCCTTTACAATCTCCTCAAATATCTACTTCAGAACTTTGGGGTGCAGTCCACCTGGTCTGGGTGACTCATCCACCTTCAGACCTTTCAGCTTCCCCAGAGGGTTGTGAATTTTTGCAATTTCCTATCCCAGAGGGCTGTGAAAGGTCTGTCTTTGAATACTTTCCAGGTAGTAATTGAAAGATACAGAAATTGCTGGCAATACTCAGCAGGTCTGGTAGCATCTGTGGGGGAAAAACAGAGATAACGTTCCAAGCCCAGAGACTCTTCACCAGAGCTGAGGAAGGGTCACCAGACTCGGAATGTTAACTCTACTTCTTGCTTCACAGATGCTGTCGGAACTGTTGAGCTTTACCAACAACTTTTCTTTGTGTCCCTGATTTACAGCATGCGCAGTTCTTTCAGTTTTTATATCAGAATAGGATGGAGTATAGAGGTAGGTGAAAAACATAGGAGGACAGAATAAAGCTCTAAAGTATACTGAACTTAGTAGAATCTCTACAGTATGGAAACAGGCTGTGTAGCCCATTGAGTCCTCTTGGGCCATGTAAAACCCATTCCACCCCAGCCCAGCCCCCTCAGCCTATCCTGTAACCCTGTATTTACCATGGCTAACTTGCACATCCCTGGACACAATGCATAATTTAGCATGGCCAATCACCTGACCTGTTCATCTTTGGACTGTGGGAGGAAACCAGAGCACCTGGAGGAAACCCACGGAGACACAGAGAGAATGTGCAAACTCCACACAGACAGGTGCCTGAGAGTGGAACTGAACCAGGGTCCCTGGTGCTGAGAGGCTGCAGTGCTAACCACTGAGCCACCGTGCCACCCCAACTTGTTATAGAGTCCCAGAGACTGCAGAGTCTTCTAGTGGAGACCCAGCCTTCAATACTTTAGAGTTCAATAACTTGCGAATCATATTGTTTATTTGATGAGACAGTGCTGGCTTGATGGGTTGAATGGCCTCCTTCTGCATTAAAACAATTCTGTGAATCTGTGAACTGCAACCATTAGCTTCTTCTCTTACCTCTGATGGCCAGCATACCTTATGTCCTTCCATTACTAACATCACTGTCTCCCTACTGCACAAAGTATTGCTCCTCATTCCTTTCCCACTTTGTCTTTAAGACACCAATGTGTTTCATGACAAGTTCTTCAACATTCTCCAAAGCCCTTATGATCGGCCATGTTAAAGTTAAAAACCTCTCCCTCGCTATGGTTCCTATAATCTGCTCTTAAAACCCTTGACAGGCTCGAAGAAAAAGTTCATTGCTTGACAAGTAAGCAAAACTGCATTGAGCTTTCCTCTCTCTTTTGGCACCTTTCCTTTCGTCGTTTTATTAGTAAGGTTAATAATTTACCTCTTCCATTGCTTTTGTCATCGTCTGTTTGAGTTTACAAACCTACATTTCTTCCACAGCTGCCCCTGACATGTTGTGCTGTCATTGCAGAATTTAATCTCTATAATTTACCGACTTGCAGAAGCACAAATTAGCACAGATCTTACATTTCCCCTGTTATAGCTTACCCCTAAAACCCACAGATCTTTGAAACACAGATCAGACTTTGGCAAATAATTATGCCCGAAATCATCGCATTTTTTATTTCAACCTCAAAACGACTTGTTTACCCCAGTTTCTTGACTTAAATATCTATCCCCTAAAAGAATGGGCTACACCTCCCCAAGCACGGAATTATGACAACACCAATATGAACACAGGGGCTGGTGAATCTGTGGAATTCTCTATCGCAAAATGCTGTGGAGGGAAAAATCACTGAAAACGCTTCACAGTGAAACAGATAAAATTTCTCAACACTGAAGGTGTAAGGAGAGAGAGCCAGAGTATAGAGTTGATATTGAGGATGGGTCATAGAGTCATACAGCATGGACACAGAACCTTTGGTCCACTCAGTCCATGCCAACCATGTTCCCAAACTAAACTAGTCCCATCTGCCTGCGTTTGGCCCATATCCCTCCAAACACTTTTCATTCAGGTACTTATCCAAATGTCATTGAGTTAGGATCACATTAAATGGCAGTGTAAGCCCGATGGGACAAATGGCCCACTCCTGATCCTAGTTTCTACATTTCAAACTGTATTTCAAAATGTTTCTTGAGGTAGGAAGCTCTTCGGGCCAGGTCTAGATTGCAACGGGTACTTTACAAACACAAATTCTTCTCTCTTTAGTGATAATGGGAACTGCAGATGCTGGAGAATCCAAGATAATAAAATGTGAGGCTGGATGAACACAGCAGGCCCAGCAGCATCTCAGGAGCACAAAAGCTGACGTTTCGGGCCTAGACCCTTCATCAGAGATGGGGATGGGGTGAGGGTTCTGAAATAAATAGGAAGAGAGGGGGAGGCGGACCGAAGATGGGGAGAAAAGAAGATAGGTGGAGAGAGTATAGGTGGGGAGGTAGGGAGGGGATAGGTCAGTCCAGGGAAGACGGACAGGTCAAGGAGGTGGGATGAGGTTAGTAGATAGATGGGGGTGCGGCTTGGGGTGGGAGGAAGGGATAGGTGAGAGGAAGAACAGGTTAGGGAGGCAGAGACAGGCTGGACTGGTTTTGGGATGCAGGAATAAATAGGGAGAGAGGGAGAGATTCCAGAACCCTCACCCCATCCCCCTCTCTGATGAAGGGTCTTGGCCCGAAACGTCAGCTTTTGTGCTCCTGAGACGCTGCTGTGCCTGCTGTGTTCATCCAGCTTCACATTTCATTATCTTCTTCTCTCTTTATTTCACCAAAGGTGCTCAGTCATTTCTATCCAAAGTGCAAGATTTTCAATCAAAATAACTCTGAATGGTTCAACCCAAATTCCTGTTGGATACAGGCCCACTGCACAACACTGCCAATAATCCAGCACAAACTGCCATCAAATTGGCAACTTCAGTCACAGACACAGTATCACACCCAACATTGGCAATGGAAAGTCACTCTGATGAATTCAGAACAGTGACCCAATTGTAGTTAAGGGTCAATTTTGGGAAAGGGCCTGCATTATGAAAAGCATCGGGAGCTTTCTGCACCCAGCTTGTGCATAAGCCAATGCAGAACAGCAACTGAAGCTGAGGCTCGCTCTGAAAAGATGTATATGTGTGTTTGTTTAATACTAACTAATGGATAACACATTTTGAAAAAATACTGGGATTGTTGCTGAGGTCTGAGAAATTGCTTATATTGCCATCCTATTTTAAAATCCTTTCTGTCCACTTGCTGTGAATTATACTTCTGCTTGCAAGATTTTTGAGGTAGAATACATTAGCATTTTTGTGAGGGGGGAAATGATTACTATGACACTAAAGTCTTTAAACAATGCCTAAATTTCATTACATGCTAATCGATGGATGTTTGACTGCCTGTCTTATATCGATGGGTGTAAATTCCTTTGTAAACAATTAATGAAGTTTAAATCCAATTTTGCTTGCCTTGACTAGTTTATTATTGGATAATAGATGGATAATAGAGTTACAGGACACTCACTCAATCTGTGACATCCTGAAGCTCAAATGGTTTTATGCATATCAGCAGAATGATGACTCAATGTCTTCTACACACTGCAGGCCGTTTCCAATTCTTCACAACACATGCCTGATTGAATATTTAAACAATGCTGGGATTGTTATCCATCAGCAAAATGAAAGATACAAGTCTTGGTGACAAGTCTTCATGCACTTCATGTAACCTCAGCCCTTGTCTCCGGATATTGTGTTACTGCCAAAATGTTATGACAAGTCTCTCGGGTGGTGAGGAGGAACAGGGAGAGGCTCTAGTTCAACAGTCTGAGGTGCCCCCTTATAGTTTATCAGGCAGCTATCCTTCATGTGAGTCTATGGTCCTGGCAATCCATTGAACTCTTTATTGAGGCTAAATCTGTCCTCATCAAAAGGTCATGCATATGTATGTTTAGCAGGCCATGGTCAATTAAAAAATCTAAACAGTTTATGTCATCTCGCTATAATGGGTGACAATGTTTAAATGCATAATGCATGTGAAATTGTTTTTAGATTCAAGAAAGACTGGAATTGCCAATCTGATTAACAAGAAATATTAAAATTAGTGAACATTCCAACACAATAAGGAAGTTAACAAGCTGCAGAGTCCGAGTGGCAGCTGGTAGCACAGGACAAAGTTCAGAAAAATACAAGAACTCTATGTCTGAGGAAGCTATGTAAAATTGCCTTCTTTATGCTAAGAAGCGAGGGCCAACTCAGGCACAGGCAGGAGATGGGCAGTACTGAATTAACTGCCCACTGTCTCCTGGAGCATTATCCTGTCAATTGACTTCAGTGAATCCACTGGTTTTAGATCATGTCATCTTACATTAGTGTTAGAGACTTTAATGCAGTGAAACAATAGCCTTAAGGGGCTTTACAGGAGTAATTACTGTATCAAATTGAACTTGGCTCTGGGTTATATAATGAGATATTTGAGTAGATAGCCAAAAGCTTTGTCAAATATTTAACAAATGATTTAGAAGTGGAAAGACAGCAACTGAGGCACAGAGCAGGAACTTAGTAAAATATCTTTCATAGAATGTGAACTTTGCTGACGAGGCCAGCATTTACTACCCAGGAGACAGTGGTAGTGAGCTGCCTTCTTGAACTGCTGCAGTTCAAGTTCTGTTAGAGATGGAATTCCAGGATCTTGACTCAGTAACATTAAAGAAATGGTGATTTATCGCCAAGGTAGGATCCGTATGGATGGAGGGAGATTTTGCAGGTGGTATGCCAGGCATTTGTTGTCTTTGTCCCTCCACATGACAGAAATTGTAGGTTTGGAAGCTTCTACTGAAAGAGCTTTGGTGAGTTGCTGAAGTGACATTGTAGACAGTATGCTGTACTGTCGCTGTGTGTCAGTGGTAAAGGGAGTGAATATGGAAGGAGTTACATGAGCACCAGTCAAGCTGGCTGCTTTGCACTGGATGGTATCAAGTGTTGTTGGAGGTAGACTCACACAGGCGAGTGGGGAATATTCCATCACACTCCCATCTTGTGCCTTGTAGATGGTGAACAAGCTCTGGGGAGGTGAATTATTCACAGCAGTATTCCTAGCCTCTGACCTACTCTTGTCGCTACTGCATTTATATGTTAAGTCCAGTTCAGTTACTGGCTAATGGTAACTCCCATGATGTTGACAGTGGGGGATTCAGTGATGACTACACAGTCAAATGCCACAGCAAATGAACACAGCAGGCCAAGCAGCATCTCAGGAGCACAAAAGCTGACGTTTCGGGCCTAGACCCTTCATCAGAGAGGTGTACAACCTTAGGTGTCTACCTAAGGGTATCAATGTGGACTTCACAAGCTTCAAAATCTCCCCTCCCCCTACCAGATCCCAAAAGCAGCCCAGCCTTTCCCTGCCTCCCTAACCTGTCCTTCCGCCTACCTATTCCCTCCTCCCACCTCAAGCCCCACCACCATCTCCTACCGACTAACCTCATCCCACCTCTTGACCTGTCTGTCCTCCCTGGACTGACCTATCACCTCCCCAACTCCCCACCTACACTCACCTTTATTGGCTCCATCCCCACCTCTTTGACCTGTCTGTCTCCACTCCACCTATCTTCTCCTCTATCCATTTCCTATCTGCCTCCCCGTCTCTCCCTGTTTATTTCAGAACCCCCTTACCCCTCCCCCATTTCTGATGAAGGGCCTAGACCTGAAACGTTAGCCTTCCTGCTCCTCTGATGATGCTTGGTCTGCTGCGTTCATCCAGCTCTGCACCTTGTTATCTCAGAATCTCCAGCATCTGCAGTTCCTACTCTCTCTAATACAGTCAGACAACTTTCTTTTGCTGTTCAGGGTAGTTTTCATTTCACTGATGAGTAATTATGACATTACGGCAAACTGTACAAGTGAACTGACTTAATCAACAGTTAAAAATGATATGATTACCAATGCACATTGTGTTAATTACTGTATTCTAATGATGCAAATATGTAGTCCCTTATCCTGGTGAGCTAAGTCACACCTACAAGCCCTGTCTCCTCTGTGACTCTGCTCACTGTTCACACAGTGTACTGTGGATTCAACTGAGTGAACTGCAGAACAAGGCACATAGCCTTTAACGAAAACAGCAATTGTTGGAGAAACTCAGCAGCATCTGTTGAGAGAAAGTGGAGTTAATGTTTCGAGTCCAGTAACCCTTCTTCAGAGCCTTTAGAACAGAGGCAAAAACAGGAAACATTTCCGAATACAAAGGATAGTGAACATTCAAAATTATTTCCCCCAGCAAAACGCTCCTGAAGCTGATAATCATTAGAAAAGTTCAAAACTGAGATTGTTAACTTTTTCTTTGTCAAGCGTATCAAGATAGCTGGAAATAATTTATGTCGATATAGTTGAGCTGTGCACTAATAGTTGAGCTGTGCACTAACTGAATGGTCGAACAGGCCTGAGGTGATGAACAGCTTTTGCTGGGTCATATGCTCCTACCTGAGAGATACAATCTACTGACCACTTTACCACTGAGATAACAAGGTGTTGAGCTGGATGAACACAGCAGGCCAAGCAGCATCAGAGGAGCAGGAAGACTGACGTTTCAGGCCGAAGACCCTTCTTCAGAAAAAAGAAGAAGGGTCTGAAGAAGGGCCTAGTGTTGATCTGGCTCTACACCTTGTTATCTCAGATTGTCCAGCATTGGCAGTTCCTGCTATCTCTGGTAACAAAGGAGCTTTTGTGCTCCTAAGATGCTGCTTGGCCTGCTGTGTTCATCCAGCTCCACACTTTGTTATCTTGGATACTCCAGCATCTGCAGTTCCCATTACCCCTGCTATCTCTGAAACCACTTTCCCACTGATGTCGAGTTTTGGGAGAACAAGATGCAGCAACGTTTGTAGACAGACTCCTGTAATTGTTGTATTTCAATGGACAACACTTTGAACATTGACTTAGAAGGTGGGGTACCAAAACAATGTGTTTTGTTTTGTCCTGGATGGTGTTTCCTAAAACTAGTTGGAGTTTCAATCATCTAGGTGAATGGTGGGTGTTCCAGCAGAATCCTGACTTGTGCTTTGTAGATGAGGGACAGGTTCTGGGGAGTGAGGAGGTGAGTGACTTGCTGCAGTATTCTCAGCCTCTGACCTGCTCTTGTATCCACTGTGTTTACATAATGGATTCTGTCAATGACAACCCCCAATAGCTGACAGTGTGGATGGCGTTGAAGTGCAGGACAGTTGGTTTGATTCCATCTTTTTCAAGGTGGTTTAGCACTTATTTGTTACGAATGTTACTTATCAGGTTTCCGATGTTAGAAACATTGTAGAGTCCATACAATGTGGAAGCAGGCCATTCAGCTCATCAAGTCCACACCAACCCTTTGGAGAGCATCCCATCCTGACTCACCCCCCCCCCTCCACTATCCCTGTAACCCGGCATTTCCCACAGCCAATCCACCCAGCCTGCACATTCTGGGACATAAAGGACAATTTCCCATGGCTAATCTATCTAACCTGCACATCTTTGGCCTGTGGGAGGAAACCAGAGCATCTAAAAGAAACCCATGCAGACACAGGGAGAATGTACAAACTGCATACAGACAGTCACCTGAAGCTGCAATCAAACACTGACCCTTGGCACTATGAGGCAGCAGTCCTAACCATTGAGCCACCGTGCCATCCAATGCTGTCCAGGTCATGTGTATGGACTCCATTTGCATCTGAGGAGTTGTGAATAGTACTGAACATTGTACAATTGTCAGCAAACATCCGTGGTTCTGACCTCACAATGAAAAGAAGGTCATTGATGAAGTTGGGCTAAGAATGCTGCCTTGTGGAACTCCTGCAGCAATGTCCTAGGGCTGAAATGATTGGATACCAAAAGCTATGTCTTTCTTCCTTTGACTTACATGTGATTCCAGCCAGTAGAGACATTTTACCAACTTCCATTAGCTTTAACATTACTAGGGTTCCTTGCTATCCTCCTCAATCAAGCTCTCACAAGCAACTAATGCGATAATGACCTGATAAACTGTCTTAAATTTGTGATATTGATTGACAAAGAGATTTCCCCTGAAGTTCCTCAGATTAGAATCTTTTCCCTACCCAAGCAGGCACACGGGACTTCCACTGAACATCTCACCTGAAAGAGGATATCCTCCTTGATTGCTAAGTTCGAGTTCAAGAATGGGGCTTGACCCAGGCCTTGTGATCAAGTGTTGAGTATGCTCCTTACTCAGGCAGCCTTATCCCCTCACTGCTGCGCTGGGTGCACTCCTTCTATCAAAAACACCCATTTTTTTCTGTGTGTGTGTGTGTGTGTGTGTGTGTGTGTGTGTGTGTGTGTGTGTGTGTGTGTGTGTGTGTGTGTGTGTGTGTGTGTGTGTGTGTGTGTGTGTGCGCGCGCGCGCGCATTTGGGCAAGGAATATTGAGTAGAGGGATTTGGGCTTTAAATTGTCAACTTACATGTCAACAGTTCATAATTTTTTTTACCTGTAACTACAGACTCTTTACTTATAAAGGACAGTAATCCCTATTCAGTCCAAAAACCTGATTCGTGCTTTCTGTCAATTTGGGTAAGGAAATTAGGTAAATTGGGAAATTCTGTCTGCTATTAAAACTCTTTAATATTTGTGATGACTCCAAGCATTGCAGGGCTTGATTTTCAGTCTGTTTCATAGTGAGGTGCAGCATTTCACTCAACTATTTATCACAAACTGCTTCCACTGTTTAGCATGAGTGTGGCCCAGGTTGGCACTTCAATTTTGGATATGCCTGGTGCTGCTCTCCTACACTTTCCATTAAACCAGTGTTGAAAAATCAAAATAGTCCCAAAAGAGTACAGGATAACAAAGTGTGAAGCTGGATGAACACAGCAGGCCAAGCAGCATCTCAGGAGCACAAAAGCTGACGTTTCAGGCCCAGACCCCAGTTGCTTTTTCACTCGGGAAAGAGATAACTGGTGGTGGTTTACTGTGAAAAACAAGGTTGATGAAGGACAGTCTCATAGCCAGTACTTGGAAATGAACTCATGATACTGGTGTCTCTCTATACTGCAAACAAGCCATTCAGCCAACTGATCTAACACCAAACCTCTAGCTGGCTAGTAATTAGAGAATAAGGGCCTTGAGGTTAGAGATTGTAGTGGAAAAGAATCACAGAGTTCCTCCAATGAGGAAGCAGGCCATTCAGCCCACTATGGGCCTCTAAAGAGTATCCCTCCTACACTCACCCCACCCCGTAACCCTGCATTTACCAACAGCAATCCATTTAACTTGTATGTAGAACAGCACAGCACAGGGTCAGACCCATCAGCCCCTGATGTTGTGCCAAACATGCTGCTAAATTTAACTAACCACCCCCCCCCCCCCACCCCCCCCACCGCCTGCTTTTGGTCCTTGGTCCTTTCTCCTCCATTCTTTGCATATTCATGTACTTTTGGAGTGGGAGAGGGAGTTAAGGAAACTGGAGTACCTGGGCAAAGCCAACATAGGCATGGGGAAAATATGTAAACTCTGCACAGACACCTGAAGGTGGAATCGAACCCAGGATTCTGGTGTTGTGAGGCAGCAATGCTAACCACTGAGCCACCGTACCACTTGAATATCTGACACAAAGTAAAATTTCAGGCACCAGTCACACCCATCAATATCTCAGATTAAAAATAACTTAAGTATGCCAAGTGGTAATTGTGGCCAAGGTATTTCACATTGATTCTCATCAGCTATTAGTCAAGTGAGAACAAATACTGCAAACTATTAATTAAAGTCCAGACAATGCCTGGGAAAAATGTATTTTGCTCCAAGTTACTAATACCTATTAAGATGGATTTACCATCAAGTGATGAAGTCAATGAGTTACCAAATTCTTTGTCTGACTGTCGTGAAGAAGTATTGCTTAATGGTGAGCAATAGAGACTTGGAAGTAACTACATTTTGAAGTATGATAGCTTTGAGCATTGAAAAAAATAACGCGTAAGCTTTCAGTTGTTAGAATAAGTTTCAAAAAGCAACTGGGTAGATTCGCTGATCTTCAGGGTTACAAGGGAAGATCAAGGCACTAATTGTAGTGCTCATTCAAAAAGGCACAATGGGCTAAATAGCCTCTTGATCTGTTGTATCTCGCATGATTCTACGAACCCAGATCAATCCTCCCTTCTGTTCACTCCTTCAACGTACTTGGGCAAAACTGTTGAAAGGCACTGAAGAGAGGCTGAATTGTTCAAGTCTAAAATGTGCCATATTTCACAGAAGATAAGAAAGCCCTGTCAAAGTTGAAAGTGCCTGAACTTATGTGGGTGATACACGATGTTAAATGTGGCTCATAATGCACATGAAACCTTTTGAGATAATACCTCCGTGAGATTCCTCATTGCAGTGAATGAAGCAGACCTTTTTAAAGTGATTATGACTAAGAAATATGAGCTATGTTTTTGCAAAGTGGTCACAAAAGTTACAATGAGCCAGGTCTTACCAAGTTCTAATGGACACTGAATAAAATGGGCCAAATGACTCCAATTAGCAGGTTGATGGACACACAAGTGGTGTGTCTTACAATTTATCACTCTCACACATCCCTGTACTGTGTAGGGCCTTGAGGACTGGTGCTCAGCTCAAACACTACTCAGTGTTTATTCACAAACCCCCACCATTTTAGTGCACAGATACTGGAAATCACAAGGCTATGTTCACATTAGCAACTGGGAGGCCCAAATGCAGAACCTGGAAATCTGAAATAAAAGTAACAAGAATACAGGAAGTGCACATCACATCAGGCAGACCCTGATTCAGGTCGAGAAGGGCTCCCATTAGAAGGGGGCAGGGAGTAAAAACTGGAAGTTTGGGTGTCTTAATCAGCAGACGTTGGGGCAGTGTGGGGTGAAGAAGAGAAGTGGCAAAGTAACAGTTTCCCTAATTCCTTCCTTCCTTCTTGATGAAATAACATTCACCCATTCATTGAATCCATTATGAGGGAAAGCACAAGATTTCACATCCTGCAGATCCACGGTCCAGCTGCGACAAAATGGATACTGACAAATTGGTTAGATTGCTTGTGAAAACTGCATCTAACATCCTGTGTCAAGAGGGAGGTGGAGTCGTCACAGCCAGAACCATGCAAAAAAAGGATCAGCGCAGAAAGAGGCCATTCAACCCTTCGTGTCAGCTCTGGCCGAATAAACTGGCGATTTATTCTAATCTCACTTTTCAGGAAAACGCTGACGGGGTGATTATAATTCAAACAGCACTATAAACCTCTTCTACTCATCTACAATACCTGTCTGACCAATCAGCCAAAATAATCAGAAACAGTAAAAGAAAACCTGTTTATTTTGTGCTCTGGTGATTGTTTTCTCCATGGGTCCTTTTGGCAGTGCCCAGGAGATTAATCCTCAATCCTTGCAGGCGCGGTAACCATTCTTCCTACATCAATCATCCTGTGGCCTCTCTGAATGGTGCAAGCGTTCACTCCCTCCACTATCGATGCTCAAAAGCATCAGTGTGCACTATCTGCAAGATGCACTGCAGAAATTGGCCAAAGATCTTCACACAGCACCTTCCAAACCCACGACCACGTCCATCTGGAATAACAGGGGCAGCAGATGTCTGGAAACGCCACCACCTGCAAGTTCCCCTCCGAGCCACACCTTGACTTAGAAATGTAAGTTCCTTCACCTCTGCTGGGTTAAAATCCTGGAATTCCATCGCTAACAGCATTGTGGATTCTACCAACAGCACATGGATGGCAGCAGTTCATACCACCACCTTCTCAAGGGACAACTAGGGATGAGCAATAATTGCTGACCTAAGCAGTGAGACCCCCATCCCATGAGTGAATTTTAAAAACTTGAAGTACTTTGTGAACAGAACACATGCAGCCATGAAAATAGGACAATAGAAAATTGCTAAATTTCTGCATAATTTACAATAGAAAATTGCACAGATAATAATTACTTCTCCTGCCTCAATAATTCAGTAACGTTTCTGTGATCTAGAAATCTTGTTAGATCATTTCCAATGACAAGAGCTGCCAAATGGGCACACCTTGACTGATCGATCGACTGCTGATATGATTTCTTCGAACGCAGTTCTTAAAGCTGGAGCAGGCTTATTTTCTTATTTCTTTGCATTCTTAGAGATTGGGGCTACTGATGGTCTGGGATAATAAAATGTGAGGCTGGATGAACACAGCAGGCCAAGCAGCATCTCAGGCGCACAAAAGCTGATGTTTCGGGCCTAGACCCTTCATCAGAGAGGGGGATGGGGAGAGGGAACTGGAATAAATAGGGAGAGAGGGGGAGGCGGACCGAAGATGGAGAGTAAAGAAGATAGGTGGAGAGAGTTTAGGTGGGGAGGTAGGGAGGGGATAGGTCAGTCCAGGGAAGATGGACAGGTCAAGGAGGTGGGAAAAGGTTAGTAGGTAGATGGGGGTGCGGCTTGGGGTGGGAGGAAGGGATGGGTGAGAGGAAGAACCGGTTAGGGAGGCAGAGACAGGTTGGACTGGTTTTGGGATGCAGTGGGTGGGGGGAAAGAGCTGGGCTGGTTGTGTGGTGCAGTGGCGGGAGGGGACGAACTGGGCTGGTTTAGGGATGCAGTAGGGGAAGGGGAGATTTTGAAACTGGTGAAGTCCACATTGATACCATTAGGCTGCAGGGTTCCCAGGCGGAATATGAGTTGCTGTTCCTGCAACCTTCGGGTGGCATCATTGTGGCAGTGCAGGAGGCCCATGATGGACATGTCATCTAGAGAATGGGAGGGGGAGTGGAAATGGTTTGCGACTGGGAGGTGCAGTTGTTTGTTGCGAACTGAGCGGAGGTGTTCTGCAAAGCGATCCCCAAGCCTCCACTTGGTTTCCCCAATGTAGAGGAAGCCGCACCGGGTACAGTGGATGCAGTATACCACATTGGCAGATGTGCAGGTGAACCTCTGCTTAATATGGAATGTCATCTTGGGGCCTGGGATAGGAGTGAGGGAGGAGGTGTGGGGGCAAGTGTAGCATTTCCTGCGGTTGCAGGGGAAGGTGCCGGGTGTGGTGGGGTTGGAGGGCAGTGTGGAGCGAACAAGGGAGTCACGGAGAGAGTGGTCTCTCTGGAAAGCAGACAGGGGTGGGGATGGGAAAATGTCTTGGGTGGTGGGGTCGGATTGTAAATGGCGAAAGTGTCGGAGGATGATGCGTTGTATCCGGAGGTTGGTAGGGTGGTGTGTGAGAACGAGGGGGATCCTCTTAGGGCGGTTGTGGCGGGGGCGGGGTGTGAGGGATGTGTTGCGGGAAATGCGGGAGACGCGGTCAAGGGCGTTCTCGATCACTGTGGGGGGAAAGTTGCGGTCCTTTCCCATTATCTACTGATGGTCTGGGCTGTGTTTTTGCCATGTACCCCTATAGTTCTTAACCAGCTCTGCTGAACCGAACTAAATAATCAGAGTTAAATGCTATCACTTACACAAAGGGTTTCACAGTCTTCAAATCTATCTTTATCCTGTTAGGCTCCAAGTCTAACTGGAGGATATAAGGATAGAGACAGTGTTTCATCAGGTTGTCAGAGAATAAATTAATTGACTGCCTATTGAGTAAAGGATGAATATTAATGAGGCTCTTTTTCAAGAGGAATATAAAAATACTGACAGCGAGTATAATACCAAGATTATTTTGAAAGTGCATCAAACTGGCATAGGATGTGTTTGTCAGAGATTGAATAAATTCTTTCTTTCCTTTGTATGTTTGTCATGGGCAAGACCAGCATTTGTCACCCATCTCTAAAGCCCCTAGTCTTGGTGTATTTTTCTGACATTTCAGCGTGCGGTTCAGAATGGAGCAGATTGCCGTGGGCCAAGAATCCTATGGAGGCAAGGATGGCGGATATTCCCCCCTGACTGACATTATCCAACCAGGTGGCTTTTGGCAATAGAACTGGTGCAGACGCGATGGGCTGAATGGCCTCATTCTGCGCTGTAACAATTCTGTGATCCTGTCAATGATTATTCCATGGTTATAGTGGCTCAGACAATTTCGGATTTTATTAATTAAATTTAAACCCAACCAGCTGTTGCATTAAGACGTGAATCTATGACTTCTGCGAACTGGCCTTATTCTCTGAATTTCTCACCCTGCCCTTCCACACTGCCTCCATTTTTGACAAACCCGCACTACCTGCTCACTAGCTAACTCCAGACATCTGTCTTGAGTAAACGAGCAGCATCGGATGAAGGGTCTAGGCCCGAAACGTCAGCTTTTGTGCTCCTCAGATGCTGCTTGGCCTGCTGTGTTCATCCAGCTCTACACTTTATTATCTCAGATTCTCCAGCATCTGCAGTTCCCTTTATCTCTGTCTTGAGTAAAGTTCTACCCATTCTCTGCTTTTCAATTTATTTTCTATTCATTCTGTCCCTGCTGGTCCCATGCTGCCTTAATGTAATTTGCAAATCTAGGAAACTTGCCATGAATAGGTTTCAATAGCCACATTATCTATATAAAGCAAAACACAGCTTTAGTTCCACTGTGCAGACTTCCTGCCGAATATAAGAACTTCCATTTACTGTCCAGTTGTAATATTTCATACAATTTTTCAAAACAGAATCCCAGCTGTGTGGAAACAGGCCATTTGGACCAAAAAGTCCACGCCAAACTTCCAAATTAATCCTACCCAGATCCTTCCCCTGTAACTCTGCGTTTCCCACGGCTAACACACCTAAACTACACATCCCTGAACACTATGGGAAATTTAGCAATGGCCAATCCACCTAACCTGCATATCTTTGGACTGAGAGAGGAAACTGGAGCACCCAGAGGAAACTCACGCAGACACAGGGAGAATGTGCAAACTCCACACAGACAGTCGCCTGAGGGTGGAATTAAACCCGGGTCCCTGGCACTGTCAGGCAACTTGGCTGTACATTGAATCATCATGCCACCCTGTTTTATACACTCCTGTTATAGTAGGGACATTAACACCTGATGAAACATAAAGCTTTGACTTCCATGGACAACTATTACAACCTGCATTTCTCTAACACCCTTTCAATAAAATCTACCAAGACGCTTCATTATTAAAAGACTATTAACACTGAGCCATGTAAGAAAATATTGAGGGCTTTGCAAAGAGGGAGGCTTTAAAGGAGAAAAGAGAGACAGAGAAGCAGAGAGATTGAAGTAAGGAATTCGAGAGCTTGGGTCCTTGGAATCTGAAAGTAAAGCCATCAATGCAGAAATGATATTGGGGACGTTCAAGACACCAGAATTAGAGGAGTGCAGATATCTCAGAGGATCTGGAGGGGATTGCAGAGATACAGGCCATTATAGTGAATTTTTGGCAGGTAGGATAAAAAAGTGTGTCACAGATATGGTGCAAAAACGCTGAGATATGGGATGCAGAGGGATCTGGGTGTGCTACTGCATGAATCACAAAAGGTTAGTTCCAAATGGTACAGCAAGTAATTAGAACACAGATCACAGAACATAGAACAGTACAGCACAGTACAGGCCCTTTGGCCCACGATGTTGCGCCAAACTTGTACCCTAATCCTAAAGTCTATCTAACCTCCACCCCTAACTTATGCTGTCATCCATACGCCTATCCAGTAGCTGCATAAATGCCCCTAATGAGGCTGACTCCACTAACCTCTCCGGCAATGCATTCCACGCCCCTCCCACTCCCTGAGTAAAGAACTTACCTCTGACGTCTCCCCGATATCTACCTCCACTCACTTTAAAACTATGCCCCCTTGTAATAGCTACCTCCACCCTGGGAAAAAGTCTCTGGCTGTCTACTCTATCTACACCTCTAATCATTTTGTACATCTCTATCAAGTCAATTAGGAGAGCTAATAGAATGGTCTTGTTTATCACAAGGGGAATTGAATACAGCAGTAGCGAGGTTATGCTTCAGTTACATCGGGCACTGCATCAGAGCACTGCACGCTGCATTAGTTGTCTCATTTAAGGAAGGAACTAAATGGGTTGCAGGCAGTTCAGAGAAGCTTAATACCTGGAAGGGGAGGTTGTCCTGTGATGAAGGGTCTGGCTAGTTCTATATCCACTGAAGATTAGAAGAGGTGACTTGATTGAAATATAACAAAGCCTGAGGTGTCTCGACAGGGTGTTTCCTTTCATGGGACAATCTAGAACTAAGGGGTCACTGCTAAAATAGCAGGCAGCGCCCATTTCAATGGGCGGCGCGATGATTGCTTTTTCTCTCAGAGGTTCATGAGTCTTTGCAACAGTTATCCTAGAAATGTAATGGAAGCAGAGCCCTTTAATATTTGTAAGTAGCTACAAACGGATTATTGTTAAGTTAGAGGGAGAAGGGTCAGTAGAGTGGGCAGAAACAGAGGTTTGAAGTTACAATCAGAAATGATCTGATAAAATGGCAGAGGCTGTTCAAGAGGCTGCATCATTTACTTCCAATGTGGCCATGAAAGAACCTCATGCAATGGTGATAATTTTAAGATCGAGGCATCGATATATGGCAAGTATGGGGTTGATTGAAAAAGGGAGCAGGAAAAAATCTCTTCGGATATTGGAACATAACTTTCCTGGGACATGTGAAATGAAAAGATTTAAATAAAGAACACTACAGTACAGGAACAGTCCCTTTGGCCCACCAAGACTATGTTGACGCATGATGTCTTTCCAAACTGAAAACTTTTTGTCTCCATGCCGTCTGTATCCCTTTATTCCCTGCCGAATTATGTATCTGCCAAAATCCCCCCTAGACATTGCTTTTGCATCTGCTTCCACTATCTCCTCCGGCAGCACAGTCCAGGCTCCTAACACCCTCTGTGTGAAAAACTTGCCTCTCACATCGTCTTTAAACTTATCCCCTTTTTCCCTTAAAACTATGCCCCTAGTAATTGACAATTCTACTTTGGGAAAAAGGCTCCGACTATCCAATCGACCGACAGAAACTGAAAGGACTGCGGATGCTGTAAATCAGGAACAAAAACAGAAGTTGCTGGGAAAGGTCAGCAGGTCTAGCAGCATCTGTGAAGAAAAGTCAGAGTTAACGCTTCAGATCCTGTGACCTTTCCTGTTGCTTTTCCAGCAACTTCTGTTTTTGATCCATTCTACCTATACCTCTCAGAATTTTGTAAACTTTGATCAGTTCACCCTAATTTTGTAGTGAGTTTCCTACAGGATGAACTGGACAAAATCTGTGTCTCAGGTCATGAGACAGTCACTCTTGTGGAGTCATTCATTTAAATGAGGAATGATATGTGGAGAAAATAGTTTATCCCTTGCTTCTGAGAGTAGTCGTGGGCTAGATTATTGCTACCTTAAGGCAAACATGGATAGATATTTAACACAGATAGATATAAGATTGAAGAGAAGACAGTGGAGTGGTGAAATTCACTTTGCAGAGCCCTTACAATGATCCTAGTGATCCACTTTGACATTGATAATGTTCAGTAGTTCTATGGTTCCAGCAGAGTGGCCAAAGATAGACAAAGCAAGTCTCTCATGACTGAAGAACCTTGGAGAAGGAACATCAAAACAATCAACCCTTGGAAATATCTTGAAGCAAGCCTTAGAAAAGTTAGCTTTGTGAAGCTGATCCAAAGTTTGAAGTACCCAACATAACTAGACAGGAATGTGCCCAGGGTAGTTAACAATAACTATCCCTTGTTTCGTTTGCAAGACATGTACATTACATTCGCCTTTCATTTAACAATTCCAGTCAAAAAACTGTGTGTGTTTTTCTCACACGAATGGATGTGGTATAAATCTCCATATCACAGATACATTTCCTCTGTTACGGAATTAATTCTGATTTTGGTTTACAAGTAGCATGATTTCCCACGCATGCAAATATTTTTAGTCAAAGTTTCATTGGCACATGAACAGCTGATAGAATGGATGTCGAACAACTTACTGTTTAATTAGATAAACTATGATTTGCTGCTTTACATATTTTCCCATTTCTCCCTCTGCCATTTCAGACTGGGATCAGTCTCTAGAAGCAGTTTCTGAAAGATAAATTGTTGTTTTGGCCAGATTATTGGACTAGTTGGGACTTTTTTTGTGCTTTTATGGGGTGTGGGTGTAACTGGCAAGGTCAGCACTTGTTGTCCCTTGCTTAATGTCTCTGAACTAAGTGGCACACCACAGCTAATTCAGAGTGCAGTTAAGAGCAAACCATGTTGCTGTGAACCATATTGCATGTAAGCCAGACCATTTAAGGATGACAGATTTCCTTCCCTAAAGGACATCAGTGAACCAGATGGTTTTTTAATCACAATAGCCAATAGAGACATAGACAATTGGAATAGGTCATTCGGGCCTTTGAGCCTACTTCACCATTCAATATGATTATGGCTGATCATCTCACTCAGGACTCTGTTCCCACTTTCTCCCCATAAACTTGGATCTCTTCAGCCCTAAGACCTAAATTTAACTCCTTCTTGAAAACATTCAATGTTTTAGCCTCA
Source organism: Stegostoma tigrinum (assembly GCF_030684315.1). Taxonomy (NCBI): domain Eukaryota; kingdom Metazoa; phylum Chordata; class Chondrichthyes; order Orectolobiformes; family Stegostomatidae; genus Stegostoma; species Stegostoma tigrinum. Next base: position 11,601,602 of record NC_081363.1, read on the forward strand.
ACCACTTATTGTGGCTGAGAGTTCCACAGGCCTATCAATCTCTGGGTGAAGAAATTTCTCCTCAAATCAATCCTAAATGGTCTTCCCCACTTCCTTAGTCTGTAACCCCAGGTTCTGGATTCCCTGGTCATCATTACGATGGTGACACTGGCACGCTAAGTCGTGTTTGGGCTCGTCAGAGCCCAGCTGCTCCAGGCTGGTGGTGTTCTTTTCTTAAAGTACTTTGCATCTTCTCCTCTTCTTTCTTCATCTTCGAGGCCAGAGCAGCATTGGCAAGGCAGTGGCTGCAGCGGTGGCAGTGCCCGGGGTAGGGATTCCTGGCTCCTGGGCTCTTGGTAGCAGACCATTAGATGGTAGCAGAGCCAGGGTATCTTTGAGGACCAGAACGCATTGCAGAGGCCTTGCAGAAACCCTAGTGCTGTCCTTGAGACATGATTTGAACAGAAGATAAACTCTATTTGAAGTAATCTCTTTTCCTAATGCAAAGATTGTGGCAACAAAACACCTTCCAGCATTTCCTCAAGATTCCAATGACAATCATTCGTTCATTCAGGAATATCCTTCTTGCATTTATCCTGTTCAGTCCTCTTAGAATTGAAAGGACTTGTATGAGATTCCCCCTTCATTCTTCTAAGCTCCAGTGAACATACCCACCATGTGATTTGAAGCCCAAACCCCAGAGCATTGGCCTGGACTGCTAGAATGAAGTTCAATGATATTACCATTAGGTCAGCATCACTCCATCATAGATATTACTCCACGGTTGGATGCGATAGTTGATGTTGGAACAGATGGAAAGAAATACCAAGGTGGGTGGTGTTATATGTCAAAGTTTGCAAATACTTTGTGAGAAATAAAACAATCTAACATAGGAAAACCCCAAATGAATGGAGAAGAGCAGTGAAACATCTCTTCGGGCAGATAGGAACAGTGTTAACACAGACTGCAAGGAAGGAAAAGAAAACACAATTAAACAAACACAATATCATTGAGTGTGGTCCCAAGGAGGATGTGCCAAGGTTGTAATATTTATCTAAGCTTTCAGAAAACATCAAAACTAACAGTGGGGAGTTGAAGGAGCAAGTTGGAATGCTGGCACATTGGCAAAAACATAGTGGGACTGGGAAATAGGTACTTCCATAGAATTCATAGAATCCTTACAGTGTGGAAACAGGCCATTCAGCCCAACAAGTCCACACCAACCCTCCGAAGAGCATCCCACCCAGAGCCATTCCCCTAGCCCGGCCTTCCCCATGTCTAACCCACCTAACCGAAACATCCCTGGGCACTACAGACAATTTAGCATGGCCAATCCATCTGGCCTGCACATCTTTGGACTGTGGCAGGAAACTGGAGTGCCCTGGAGGAAACCCATGCAGACATGGGGAGAATGTGCAAACTTCACACAGTTCCAGTTTAGGGATTTTGAGGTAAGAGGAAGAAGGAAAGTATTAAGAATTCCTTGCTAATTAAGGACACAGTTCACAGCTAAAGAAAAGAATTATATTGAAGTAGTGACTTCAGTTGTAAGAGAGTAAATCTCTAAATGCCAGAAATAGAGGTTTGTTAATTGTTTCAGGGATAATATAATAGCGAATTATGGAAACCTTGAGACAGACTGGGATAACACTGAAGTCTATGGTTAAAGAGAGGTGGAGGAGTACAGTGATCAAAGATAGAATATTGGTACCTGAATGGTATTTCCTGTGATGAACAAATGGCAATGTAGTGTTAGCCTTAGACTTGGGTAGTGAAGCAGGACAAATGGGCAATGAGGACACAGAAACAGGGTTCACACAGACACACAAACACACACACACACACACACACACACACACACACACACATATATATAGGAAGGATGTGGTTAAACTCAAGAGGGTGCAGAAAAGATTTACAAAGATGTTGCTGAGACTGGGAGGTTTGAGTTATAGAGAGAGGCTGAATAGGCTAAGGCTGTTTTTACTCTGGGGTGTCCGAGATTGAGAAGTTACCTTATAGAGGTTTATAAAGAGGTTTATAAAATCGCAAGGGGCATGATAGGCAGGTTCTTTTTCTCAGGGTAGGGGAGTCCAAAGCTAGAGGGCTTGGGTTTAAGGTGAGCGGGGAAAGATTTAGAAGGACCTGAAGGGTAACAGATTCACACAGAGGGTTGTGTGTATATGGAATGAGCTGCCAGAAGTGGAGGCTGGTACAAATGCAACATTTAAAAGGAATCTGGATAGATATGTGAATAGAAAGTGTTTAGAGGGATATGGGCTAAATGCTGGCAAATGGGACTAGGTCAGATTGGGATGTCTGGTCAGCATGGATGGGTTGGACTGAAGGGTCTGTTTCTGTGCTGTAGAGGACAAAGGCAGGACAGATTGAGAAGGCTGTGGAAGAAGCAAATAGGACCCTGGGCTTTGTCAACAGAAGTTGTGGTATAAATGCAATTAAAATCTCATGAGTCAGTCACAGTAGGACAACAGCTGGAATGACTGAATTTGATTGTGCGCTTTAAGAGAGAAGTCAAGAGATTGGAAAGACTACAGAGGTAACTTTTCACATGGTTTCAATAAGAAAAGGGACAGATATGTGAAGATATACAAATGGAGATTGTTCGCCTTACAGCTGATAACACTAAGGGCCCTTTGAATTCAGTTGTTCAAAACCATGCCATATAATATGGAGGAGAAACTATATCCGCTGTTTGAAGGGTCAGTCATCACCGAAAATGGAATTTAGATAGATGCAACAAAATGTTAGGAGAGGGGTGGGGGAGATGATGAGATCATTTTTGTTATGATCTGGAAAGCATTGCTTGTGAGACCTGTGGAACAGATTCAAGAGTAACATGCAAGAGCAAATTCATAAATAATTGAAAGGAGAAATATTGAGGAAAGAGCAGAGGGTGGGAAATCTTTGAAAGAGCTGATACAGGCATGAGGAGTTGAATGGCCTCCTCTTGCATCACGTACAACTCTATGACAAGTAAGTGATCTGTAGGTAGATGATCTGTTGGGAGATAGGGGCCACAACTCAACAGGGTTCACAATGAAAATAGATAAGAGGGAGTGCAAAAGATAATCAGTAGTCAACATAAAGGGAAATAACCGTGGCTTTCGCAAGCACACAAGTTGTAATAGGATACTTAAAGAAAATTCACAACAAAGGAGACTAGGTAACAAAGTGTGGAGCTGGATGAACACAGCAGGCCAAGCAGCATCTCAGGAGCACAAAAGGAGGCTGCCAGAATGGCAGTGATACTTAAGAAGCATCTTGCAAATGTTTTTACAGAGGAGGTTGGAAATGATACTGTAGGTGTTACCCAAGGCGGATGGTAAAGAGCAGCTGCTGGAGATAAACATCCAAAACAAAACTGCAATAAGGAATGTAATCATATCAAAACTAGAAAAGTCAACAGATCCAGAATGATGTGCATACTGGAGACTGACTAGGAGGGTCCAAAATCCTTTCAAAAGGGGTGTTAATAGCCAGGAGTTTTTTATATTATTATTCATTCACAGGATGAGGGTGTCACTGGCTAGGCAGCATTTATTGTCCATCCCTAATTGCCCAGAGGGCAGTTAGGAGTCAACCACATTGCTGTGGATCTGGAGTCACATATAGGCCTGACCACATAAGGATGGCAGTTTCCTTGCCTATAGGGGATTAGTGAGCTTGATGGGTTATTTTTCCCCAACAATGGATTTACAGTCTTCGCAAGATTCTTAATTCCAGATATTTTTTCGAATTCAAATTCCACCATCTGCTATGATTTGAACCATGGGTCTCTGGATAAACAGTCCAGTGCTAACACCACAAGGCCATTGCCTTCTCCCTGTTCCAACCTTGTTCAACAAAGAGAAACTATGTACTCATTATTTTGCACTTCAGCTATAGGGTAGTCCTCAGCTTTCCACAACACAAAGTGACATTTGGAAAGGCATGGGGTCATTCCAGCTTTGTAAAAGTGACATTGTGCTGGACTAATTTAACTCACTTTTCCAAGAAAGGGGCAGACAATACAGTCAAAAAATACACTGGGTGTGATAGAGATGGAGATTTGGGACACATTATAAATTTCAATTTATTGCCCTTATGCCACTACCATCTTCCTATCCCCTGGTTTCATAAAGACCACCAAATGTAAAAGGGAAAGAGCTTTGTTAATCCTTTGCGAGCACAGAGGAACAGCCTGCACTGATAATCACATACACTCAGTAGTTTTTATTCACTTGATGTAGGCAGCACTGGTTAGGCCACATTTATTCATAATCCTTAATTGACCTTGAGAGGGGTAGTAAGCCAGTGCCATATATGCGACTTGGTGAGTCGTTGCAATTTATCTTATAGATAGCACACACTGCTCCCACTTAATGTCAGTGGTGGGGGGAGTGAATGTCTGTGGATGTGGTTAGGCTAGATGGTGTCAAGCTTCTTGAGGGTTGTTGGAGCTGCAAACATTCAGGCAAGTGGGCAGGATTCCTTCATACTCATGACTTGCGCTTTGTCGATGGTGGGCAGGCTTTGGAGAGTCAGGGGGTGAGATACTCGCTGCAAGATTCCCAGTCTTCAACCTGCTCTTGCAGTTATTACATTTACATGGCTATTCTAGTGCAAGTTATGAATGTGATCAGCACACTAATGCTGACAAAACTTCGATAAGCTGTATACATCCAGTATATAGTAATCTGTAGACTCTTGATGGTGGGGGTGACATTGAATGTCAAAGATGATGGATACTGCATCTTGTGGACAATACACACAGCTGCTACTGTCTGCTGGTGAATGGAGTGAATGTGCAAGCTGTTGGATGGGTGCCAATCAGGTTGGCCACTTTGTCCTAGATTGTATCAAGCTCCCTGAGTTTTTTTGGGGGGCCTGTCCCCACCCAGGGAAATGGGGTTTATTCCATCACACTCCTGGCTTGTGCCTTGTTTAAGCTGAATAGGCAAGGGAGTCAGGAACAATGTTTCTGAGGTTTGTGAGGTTGCATACATACAGCTTGTTGAAGTTTCATCAACGTTAGTATGCTGATCACATTCATAACTTGCACTTCCAGATGTTGCCGCTTCATATGGATCTCAGAGGCCCATCAAGCAGGAAGGAATATTGAAGGGAACATTGGTCAGGAAGTAGGTTATTCATCACAGAATTTCCAACCTTTTACCAATTCTAAGGCGTCTGGTCTACTGTAATCACTGGGATTTTCAGAGTAGGGAATTTGGCAATGTTGAATGTTTAAAAGTAGGACTTGAATGCCATGGCTTAGAGGCAGAGATGTTACCAACTGCATGACAAAACCTGCCTAGATAAACAGGGCGGGTCTGAAATTCCATGCCATGAAATTCTACCAGCCTTTGGCTTAAAACAGAACTTCAGATCTTTCAGAGAAACAAGAAAGTCAGATGTTTTTGCTATTCCTCTGGGCTTTCCGTCAATATCAAACTGAGGTGCTAGGCAAACCCTTGCAGATTCTTTGGGAGTGGCTATGGATTTCAGATAGCAGGATACAACTGGTAATGAAGGCCTTGAGATTTGTGCTGGGCCCTCTTTTGCTTTCAACCTATATGAACTCATGCGAGCTGAAGACACGTACTGGATCAAAATGTCCTCATGACAACAGGTTCTGAGAAGAATTCAGAAGTTCTGAGGAAAGGTCACCGGATCTGAAATGTTAACTCTGTTTTCTCCTTCACAGATGCCGCCAAACCTGCTGAGCTTTTCCAGCAACTTTGCTCTTGTTCCTGATTTACAGCATCTGCAGTTCTTTTGTTGTTTAAATGGGTGTCAGAGACTGATTGATGTCGAAAAACAGTGATCAGATGCATTTGGGAGAAAGTAGAATTGGAAGTGGAGGAGATAGATTGCTCCATCAAAGGTGGGAATACAGCTAGGCTCAGTCATAAAAAGGCAAATAGTATTTTGGGATTTATATGCATGATTGTCAAATATAAAAGAAGACAAAAAAAAGTGGTGAATTTGTACAAGAGTTTGTTTACTACTGGCATGTTTCCTCATGGGAGGGATATTGGAGTGTGCAGAAGTGTATGAGAAGCATACAGCAATATTTCATTGAACTGTGTTTGCAACATTTTAAAGATCTATGTACCTGAACCCCAAAGCGTCTTTGGGCATCCACTGTCTTTAACTTCAGACTTTCTAGAAAGTACCTGAATCTATCTTTTTTCTCAGTCCAAAGATGTGCAGTTTAAGTCAACTGGCCATGCTAAATTGCCCATAGTGTCCAGGCATGTGTAGGCTAAATGGGTTAGCCATGGGAAATACAGGGCTACAGAGTTAGGGAGAGGGAGTGTGGGTCTGGGATGAATGGTTTTCGGAGGGGTTCGTGTGGACTTAATAGGCCAAATATTTTTAAAATTAATTTATGGAATGTAGGCATCATTGGTCAGGCCAGCATTTATTGCCCATTCCTAATTGGCCAGAGGGCAGTTAAGAGGCAACCACATTGTTGTATAGCTTAGAAGGGGTGGACGCGAGGAAGTTGTTTCCATTAGGCGGGGAGAGACTAGGACAAGTGGGCACAGCCTTAAAATTAGAGGGGGTAAACTTAAAACGGAAATGAGACGACATTTCTTCAGCCAGAGAGTGGTGGGCTTGTGGAATTCATTGCCACGGAGTGCAGTGGAGGCCGGGACGTTGGATGCCTTCAAGGCAGAGATCAACAAATTCTTGATCTCAGAAGGAATCAAGGGCAATAGGGAGAGTGCAGGGAAGTGGTGTTGAAATGCCCATCAGCCATGATTTAAATGGCAGAGTGGACTCGATGGGCCGACTAGCCTTACTTCCACTTCTATGTCTTATGATCTTATGGTCTTATTGCTGTGGGTCTGGAGTCACATGTAAGCCAGGCCAGGTAAGAATGGCAGATTTCCTTCCCCAAAGGATATCAGTGAACCAGGTGGGTTTTTCTGACAAATGACAATGCATTCATGGTCATCAATAGTCTGTTAATTCCAAAAACTCTCAATTTAACTCAATAATGAACAAAAACAGAAGTTGCTGGAAAAGCTCAGCAGGTCTGGCAGCATTTGTGAAGAAAAGAATAGCGTTAACGTTTCAGGTCCGGTGATCTGGTGGGTTCTGAGGAAGAGTCACCGGACCCAAAACATTAACTCTTGAATTTTCTTCATAGATGCTGCCAGGCCTGTTGAGCTTTTCCAGCAATTTATGTTTTGTTCCAATTTACAGCACCATCAGTTCTTTTGTTTCTAATTTAATGGAATAATGGCAGGATCCCCGGGATATTACCTGGTTCTCCAGATTAATAGTTCAGTGATAATATCACTAAGCAATTACCTCCCAGAAAATGGGTAGGAGGGGGTGCCCTGCTTTGACCTTTGTGGAACAATGCAAGGCCAGAAGAGGCTATTTGACTGTGTAAGCTCTTTGAAACAATAAGTTAATTATTCCAACCACCCTATCCTTTCATTTTAGCCATCCTTTGTATGCTCAATCTTTATGATTCTCTGTAAATGTGGAAATGGACTCCGCTGAAGTCATCAACGCCTCAGGTGCTCTAAGGTTCTCCTTTGACTGAATGCTGGAATGTTATTTGGTCATAGAAGGCATCACACACATTGGCTGTCCCTAACAGGGCAAAATAGCCAGAGGGTGATATGAGGAGAAGCCTTATCACGAAGATGATCTGAAATCACATTTAACATATAGCACATTACAGCACAGTACAGGCCTTTCGGTCCTCGATGTTGTGCCGACCTATCATACCGCTCTCAAGCCCATCTAACCTACACTATTCCATGTACGTCCATATGCTTATCCAATGACGACTTAAATGTACCTAAATTTGGCGAATCTACTACCGTTGCAGGCAAAGCGTTCCATTCCCTTACTACTCTCTGAGTAAAGAAATTGCCTCTGACATCTGTCCTATATCTTTCACCCCTCAATTTAAAGCTATGCCCCCTCGTGCTCGCCGTCACCATCCTAGGAAAAATGCTCTCCCTATCCACCCTATCTAACCCTTTGGTTATTTTATATGTTTCAATTAAGTCACGTCTCAACCTTCTTCTCTCTAATGAAAACAGCCTCAAGTCCCTCAGCCTTTCCTCGTAAGACCTTCCCTCCATACCAGGTGACATCCTAGTAAATTTCCTCTGCACCCTTTCCAAAGCTTCCACATCCTTCTTATATGCGGTGACCAGAACTGTACGCAATACTCCAAGTGTGAAATGTACCAGTTAAAAGAGTTTGGGAATAAAGACTAAACAATAACTTTCAACAGGGAATTGGATCAATACTTGAAAGGTTGGCAACTTCAACTTATATGAATTCATGGAAAGGAAAAGAGGCCCCAGCACAAATCCTTCGAAGGGCTTGCACAGATCTGATGGCCTGAAAAGCCTCCATTGTACGATTCCATGGATAGTCACAAGAGTGTTTTCGCGATGCATAGTGTTCAGCAGTCATGGTAACACAGGGTTTATCATGGAATTTATCTTTTACAGTATTCAGATGGCTGGTTGCTTTTTGACACCTGGGATTAGCAAGAAAGATTCCATCTGTCCTATTCCCAACAGGAAATGTCTATGGAGTCCTGTGGAGTATTTAATGACAATTAGCTGTGGCTAAGCCTGCTAATACATATAAACCCTAAACCCATTGAACTGGCCCATCAGCGATCATGTTATTAGATTCAATCTGAAGTCATAGTTTGCTGTTCGAGGCTCTGTTTTGCATACTCGCTCCGCTGTGATGCCTTTTTCATTTAAAGTGGACAAATCCACTGGAAATTTCTTTCACAATTAACATCCCCGTCTCTCTGAACTGCATTAGGGAAGAAAATACAGTCCAATTTGTATTCTAATAAGATGGAGCATTAGCTCCACACCACAAGCAGTGGGCGATTACAGCTCATGCAATTGTCTCACTTACATCAGCTCCATTTCTCTCATTATCACTGATTGCGTAGATCTTCTCGTTACCTCAGTCCTTTTTGGTATATTTGGCAGCTTTCAACTGAATTGGCTGCAAATAGACTCGAAATGATTTTTACTTTGCTTCTCATTTGGGGTGATCTGCGCCTTTGTTATTTCGAGACTGTACTATTCTGATTCACTCCTAGCAGTGCTCCACATTCTAATCTCCAAAAACCTAATCTCTGCTTCCCATGTCTTAACTCACACGAAATGCGGGTCACCCATTCCCTCTTCCTGAAGTACATTAGCTCCAGGTTACCGTCTGCAAATCTCTTCATAGACTTACCCCTGCAACATCACTGCAATCACCTCTAGTCCCACAACTTCGCAAAACATCAGTATTCCTCCAATTCTAGCCTCTTAGGCATCTCTGATTCCCTTTGTTCCACCATTGTTAGCCACGACTTCGGCTGCGAAAGTCTGAAGTTCAGAATTCCCATTCCATACCGACCGGAACCACAGACCACAATCAGTGAAGAGAGACAACTGCAGCTCCTCCACGATAACCTTCAGCAATGGAGCCCCCCAAGGGTGCATTCTCAGCCCCCACTGTAATCCCTGTGCAGCCAAATTCCATCCACAAGTTTGCTAACAACACCATCGTGACAGGACAGATATCAAGCAACGATGAGCCAGAATACAAAAAGGAGATAGAGACCCTGGTGACATGGTACAATGAGAACAAACTCTCTCAATGTCAGCAAAACTAAAGAACAGATCATTGACTTCAGGAAGAGAGGAGGAAGACGGACTTTCACCTACATCAACAGAGCTGAGGTCGACAAGGTTGAGAGCATCAAGTTCCTTGGAGTAACGTTAACCGGCGACCTGTCCTAGGATTCCCATGTAAATGTGACGGTCAAAAAGGTACAACAATGTCCCTTCTTCCTCAGGCAGCTCAGGAAATTTGGCATGTCCATAAGGACCCCAAACTTTTACAGTTGTACCACTGAAAGCATACTAGCTGGGTGCATGGTGGGCAGCACAGTGTTTCAGCAGTTAGCACTGCAGCCTCACAGCACCAGGGACCCGGGTTCGATTCCAGCCTCGGGCCACTGTCTGTGTGGAGTTTGGACATTCTCCCCGTGTCTGCGTGGGTTTCCATCGGGTGCTCCAGTTTCCTCCCACAGTTCAAAGATGTGCAGTTTAGGTGGATTGGCCATGCTAAATTGCCTGTAGTGTTCAGGGGTGTGTGGGTTATAGGGGGCTGGGTCTGGGTGGGATGCTTCAAGGGTCATTGTTGGGCTGCAGGGCCTGTTTCCACACTGCAGGTAATCTAATCTAATCAAATCATAACAGTATGGTACAGCAACTGCTCTGCCCAGGATCAGAAGGAACTACAGAAGGTGGTATACACAGCCCAGACCATCATGGAGGCCAACCTCCCATCCATGGATTCCATTTATACTTCTTGTTGCCATGGAAAGGTTGCCAACATCAGCAAAGGCCTCTTCCACCCTAGCAATGCTGTCCCACAACTCTTTTGTCAGGCAGAAGATACAGAAGCTTGAACACATGCACCAGCAGGTTCAAGATCATCTTCTTCCCTGCATGATTAGACTGATGGATGGACTGTATAACTTCAAAGCATGTTGATTTTACCGATGTTGATCTCTCTTTGCACACCTCCTGTGCAGTTGTAATCGGTATGCCTCACTCTGTCTAAGCACCCTATGAACTGTATGCCCTTGTTTGCTGCAATCTGCCTGTACTGCTCACAAAATAAAGTTTTTGCTGTACTTAGGCACACGTGACTAGAATGAAATCAATCAGATCAAATGAAATCCTCCTTCCCTTTCCAACTTTAAGACATTCTTTTAAAATGTGTTTCAACAATCCATTGGCCACATTCCCCAATTATCTCCTCAATTTTCTCAGTGACAAGCGAAGGTTCAAGGAATGATGCTCTTGATAGCTAGGGGATTCTGAACCAGGGGTCACAGTCCAGGGATACAGAGTAGTCCATTTAGGACTTAGATGAGGAGCAATGTCTTCACCCAGAGAACGGTGAGCCTGGGAATTCTCTGACACAGAAAGTGGTTGAAGGCAAAACACTGAAGGTTTTCAGGAATGAGTTAGATCTAGATCATTGGGCTAAAGGGATCAAAGGGGTGAGAAGAGAACGGGAACTGGATACAGAGTTGGATGATTAGCCATCAACATATTGAATTGTAGAGCAGGTTTAAAGGACCAAATAGACAACTCATGTTCTTATTTTCTACGTTTCTATGCTTCATAATGCTACTGTGAAGTGAAACAGGGCATTTGATCAGGTGAAAGGGGCTACCTAAACAGAAGTCATTGTTGTAAGGTGGATAGCTGCAAAGGGGCCGTGGAACGCAACGCAGATATAATGACCACCAACTTCAGCCTGTGGTGCAAATTTCTTTCTTTTCCCATTCATTGAGTAGATTGAATCAGCAGCACAAGAAAAGTCCCATTTCATCCAACTGCCCCGTGGCCAGTGTTAAAGTTCAGTATGGACATCCTCTGGTACCTGTCCTCATCAGCAAAACCTTCTGCACATGTATTTCTCATGCATTTGTAATTCTTTTAGGCTCAGCTCCTCTCTGTGCTAGCCAGTTGCAGGTTCTAACTACTCTCTGGATAAAGGCCTTTCTCCTGAATTTCCTTTTGGATTTACTCATGATTACCCTACATCCACACACAAGGGGCTGCCCAGACTTAATTGATTTAAAGCTGAGATAAACAGTTTTTTTAATCAGTAAGGGGATCAAGGGTTACGAGGAAAAGGCAGGAAAATGGGGAATTATCAGATTAACCATGATCTAACTGAATGGTGAAACTTACGTCCTCCCTGGACTGACCTATCCCCTCCCTACCTCCACCTAGACTCTCCTCTCCACCTATCTTCTTTTCTCTCCATCTTCGGTCCGCCTCCCCCTCTCTCCCTATTTATTCCAGCACCCTCACCCCATCCCCCTCTCTGATGAAGGGTCTAGGCCCGAAACGTCAGCTTTTGTGCTCCTGAGATGCTGCTTGGCCTGCTGTGTTCATCCAGCCTCACATTTTATTATCTACGGTGAAGCTTACTTGATGGGCTGAAAGGCCTATCTCAGACCCTATGTCGTAGTTTTATTTATGGATTTTAGTGTTGGACTCATCCAGAAATGGAAACATTCTCTCCATGTCACTTGCATTTAATTCCTTGCATGATCTTGATGGCTATCCTTACCTTTTCTCGTCCCTGACTTCTCCCTGAGGCAAAATAGCCCAGAGACATCAAGCTGTCCAAAGTCACCTCAATGCTCAGTATTCATGTGTGAGCCTCGAGATCAAAGGTGACAATTCCCACTTCCTCCAGCCTCCACATGCCTGGTAACCAGGTGCATAACAGAGGAAACACATTTGGGATGGTTCGTGGAGCAATAAGGGTGGCACAGTGCACATTTAAATGGCACAGTAACCCAGAAATTCAGGAACTGAGGATGCAAATTCAAACCTCACTGAAATTAAAATCCAATTAACAAACCAATATGAAACTGAGAGACAGCCTCAGTAATGGTGACGATTAGGACACTGGGGAGAGAAAACACAGATTGCTTTGTGGAACATCTACACTCGGTCTGTAAAAATGACCCTGCGCTCCCAGTTGCCTGCCACTTCAACACATCACTGTGTTCCCGTGAGACACATTATTGTCTCCGGCCCACTGCAGTGAGGCTCAGCACAGGCTGGAAGAACAGCACCCCATTTTCTGCTTGGGGAACCCTGCAGCCTTAGCACTCAACATTGGTTTTAACAATTTCAGAGCACAAACACCTTTTTGCATATCCTTTACCCACCATCACACCCAGGTTCAGTCAGTACACAGGTTACTTTCAAATCAGTCAACCTATTTTTGACTGCTTAGAACCTCCATTAGCACCTGTTCAGCTTCTCTGGCTGATGATCATCCATTCCTTTGTCCACCTACCTTTCTCTCTCTTTCTGGGCTCTCTCTTCACCAATCTGCTCATTTCTTTCTCCCCAGTCCTCGCCATCAGTACACCTACGACATGTTCTTAGCTGCTATCAGTTCTGAAGAAGGCTCATTGGCCGACAAAACGTTTACCCTGCTTTCTCTCCGCAGGTGCTGTCCGGCCTGCTGAGTTTTGCCAGCAAAGTCTATTTTTGTTTGTTTCAGATCTGAAGCATCTGCGGGTCTTTGATTTATGTTCTGAGGAACGGTCACTCAACCCACAATATTAACTCTGATTTCTCTCCTCAGATGCTGCCAGACCTGCTGAGCTTCTCCAGCAATTTCTATTTTGTCTTTATCTTATATTGGCAGCTAACATTGCTTGTTATTAAAAACAACCTAGACAGCTCACAGCCTTTAGGGGAAGGAAATCTATCAACTCCATATCAGTCCAGCCTCTGTGTGACTCTAGACCTACAGCAATGTCACTCACCCCTAACTGCCCTCTGAAATGACCAGCAAGCTACATGGTTCAAAGGCAAGTAGGGATGGATTACAAATACTGGATTTTCCAGGGACACCTGTGGTGACATGGTGGCTCAGTGGTTAGCACTGCAGCCTCACAGCACCAGGGACCCAGGTTTGATTCCAGCCTCGAGTAACTGTCTGTGTGGAGTTTGCACATTCTCCCTGTGTCTGCGCAGGTTTCCGCTGGGTGCTCTGGTTTCCTCCCACAAAATGTGCACGTTAGGTGGATTGGCCATACTAAATTTTCTACAGTATCCAGGGATGTGTAGGTTAGGTGGATTGGCCATGGGAAATGCAGGGGTACGGCGAGTGGGTGAGTCTGGGTGGGATGCTCTTCAGACAGTAGGTGTGGACTTGTTGGGCCAATGGGCCTGTTTCTGCACTGTAGGGATTCTACCTGCATTCCGTGCAAAAGTTTACTGTTAAACAAAGAGATAGTAGGAACTGCAGATGCTGGAGAATTCGAGATAACAAAGTGTGGAGCTGGATGAACACAGCAGGCCAAGCAGCATCTTAGGAGCACAAAAGCTGACGTTTCGGGCCTTGACCCTTCATCAGATAAAGGGTCTAGGCCCGAAACGTCAGCTTTCCAGCTCCTATGATGATGATTAGAGGACTCTCCTTCAGCCTGGATGCTGCAATTCAATCATGGTCAGAAGGAATCAAAATTACAGAATCTCGCTGATCTTCAGAATGAATCATTATGAAACCAACTCTTCAGCTACCAGTTCCAGTAAACTCAAATGCAATGATCATAATATTCTGATGAAGGGTCTAGGCCCGAAACATCAGCTTTTGTGCTCCTGAGATGCTGCTTGGCCTGCTGTGTTCATCCAGCTCCACACTTTGTTATCTTGGATTCTCCAGCATCTGCAGTTCCCATTATCTCTGATCATAATATTCAACTGTCTTCTTTTCATCAGCACTTCAGAGATTGGTCTGTATATCATATTTTTTTGAACTTCTTTCTTATAGGATTCAGCCCCTATTCCTAATTTTTGTGCATGCATGTTGTGTTCATATTTTTTTTCATATTTAGTTCTGAATAAACACTTTTTTTTGGAACTCAAGACAGCCTGTTTTCTGTTGACAAATAAGCTTATTTGAATCTGGGAGAAAGGCATCTCGAAGGGGAAGATCCTTTTCAGATTAATATCCTCCCATCTTTTTCCTCCCACAGTCCAAGGATGTGCAGACTAGGTGGATTGGCCGTGCGAAATTGCCCCATAGTGTCCAGGGATGAATGGATTAGTGGGGTGGTTCTGGGTGGGATGTTATGAGGGTCAGTGTGGACTTGTTGGGCCAAACGGCCTGTTTCCACACTGTAGGAGATTCTAAACTTAGGTGGAACCAGCCAAGGTGGTGGGTGGATCAAAAAAATAGGGAGTTAGTACTTGCGTCCTCACCTGGGAGTGTAACAGCTTGGGGTATCCCATCTGCATCTGTTAAAAACGTACTCCCCTCAAGCAAGGTTCCCCAATTTATTACAGTTGTGGGAGAAAATTACTGCAGACACCGGAAGCTGCAATAAAAACAAAAATGCTGGAAATCACAGTGGGTCAGACTGTAGTTGTGGAGAGAAAGCAAGCTAATATTTCAAGTCTAGATGAATAAACTGGGGAACCTTGCCGGGGGTACGCCTGTAACAGATGCGAATGGAAGTCAGCAAGAATCAGACAAATGGGACAATGCTTTGATACAGCAAATTACAGCTGCACTGAATATATTTATATTTATAATTTCCTAGCTGCCTCTTACTGTGGCATGCTCTCCATCTGATTCTATCTGTAATCTATTCACCCAAAACCATCCTTGTTCCTAATAAAGACATAAGTTAATGAGCATCTGGACTACTCCCACCCCCCCCCCCACCCCACCCTATTTAACTTGCTCATCATATCCTGGGTTAGAAGAGAATCTCATTCTAACTCGGACTATAATCTGCTGAGACAGACAATAGTGACACTGACTTAATATGAAGCAACTGTATTTATAATACATCTGACATGGACACTCAAAGATATTAACAGTTGTTTTTCTCTGAAAAATCTTCTCATCCAAAAACTGCAATCTCCTTTGCTGTACTACTTAGTTGTATTTAATTGATACAAAATAATTTTAACAGCTCTGAACGGACGGATAATTATATTGTTCAGCGAACACAGTGCAAGCTCAGTTCAGGACTGACAGATTCATTCAACTGCATTATTACTAACACTGTCAAAATATTGGTCTGTACTTTGAATAAATGCGTGTCTCAGAAACCACGAGACAGTGTGTGCTCCAACTCATTTCAGGGTGTTGAGCAAACTAGACATCTCCCCAAATCCCCTGCCTCAGACCAGGACTGAGTGAGTGCTGCACTGTCTGAGGTACTGTACTTCACAAAAGGGTTTAAACTAAGGTCTGAACTGTGCTGTCAGATGGGTATTTGCACTTAAGTTCTCCTCAGTATCCTGGTCACATTCATTAAAAAAGGCATAACTAGTTAATGCTGTAATTTATATTGTAACATAAATGTAATGTGTTTCCATGTTAAACATTTCTAAAATTTGCTTTGATTGTTTTGAGCACAAAAATCTTTACATCAAGACCTTATATCACATGAGGATAACAGCTGTATTTTTACTGTCAGGCTGACAGGAAGTAGGTTCAATACCTGACCTGAAAGACAAGGAGCCCGACTGTAGAGCTGGAAGAACACAGCAGGCCAAGCAGCATCAGAGGAGCAGGAAGGCTGACGTTTCAGGCTTAGAACCTTCTTCAGAAATGGGGGAGGGGAAGGGGCTTCTGAAATAAATAGGGAGAGAGGGGAAGGCAGATAGAAGATGGATAGAGGAGAAGATTGGTAGAGTGGAGACAGTCAGGTCAAAGAGGCGGGGATGGAGCCAGTAAAGGTGAGTGTAGGTGGGGAGGTAGGGAGGAGATAGGTCAGTCCAGGGAGGGGGGACTGGTAGGTGGGGTGGGGGGGTGGGGTGCAGGCTGTGGGATGAGGTTAGTAGGTAGGAACTGGGTGTGCGACTCGAGGTGGGAGGAGGAGATAAGTAGGAGGAAGGACAGGTAAGGGAGGCGGGGACGAGCTTGGTTGGTTTTGGGAGCAATAGGGGGAGAGGGAGATTTTGAAGCTTGTGAAGTCCACATTGATACCATTGGCCTGCAGGGTTCCCAAGCGGAATATGAGTTGCTGTTCCTGCAACCTTCGGGTGGCATCGTTGTGGCACTGCAGGAGGCCCAGGATGAACATGTCGTCTGACGAATGGGAGGGGGAGTTAAAATGGTTCGCGAATGGGAGGTGCAGTTGTTTAGTGTGAACCGAGCGGAGGTGTTCTGCAAAGCGGTCCCCAAGCCTCCGCTTGGTATCCCCAGTGGAGAGGAGGCCACAACGGGAACAGCAGGTACACTATACCACATTGGCAGATGTGCAGGTGAACATCTGCTTGATGTGGAAGTTCTTCTTGGGGCCTGGGATGGGGGTGAGGGGGGAGGTGTAGTGGCAGGTGTAGCACTTCCCGCTGTTGCAGGGAAGAGTGCCGGGTGTGGTGGAGTTGGAGGGGAGTGTGGAGCGGACTAGGGAGTCCCAGAGAGAGTGATCCCTCCAGAAGGCACATGAGGGTGGAGAGGGAAAAATGTCTTTGGTGGTGGGGTCGGATTGCAGATGGCCTCCGCCGCATCTGCTCCCAGGATGAGGCATTCCACTCCCGAATATCTCAGATGTCCTCGTTTTTCAAGGACCGCAACATCCCCCCCTTATGGTCGAAAACGCCCTCGACTGCGTCTCCCGCAATTCCCACAATTCATCCCTCACACCCTATTCCTGCAATCACAACAAAAACAGAATCCACCTCGTTCTCACATACCACCCCACCAACCTCCGGATCCAACGCATCATCCTCCGCCACTTCCGCCATCTACAATCCGACCCCACCACCAAAGACATTTTTCCCTCCCCACCCTTATCTGCCTTCCGGAGAGACAACTCTCTCCGTGACTCCCTTGTCTGCTCCACACTCCCCTCCAACCCCACCACACCCGGCACACTTCCCTGCAACCGCAGGAAGTGCTATTCCTGCCCCTACACCTACCCCCTCACTCCCATCCTAGGCCCCAAGAAGACCGTCCACATCAAACAGATGTTCACCTGCACATCTGCTAGTGTGGTATACTGTATTTGCTGTACCCATGGTGGCCTCCTCTACATCAGGGAAACCAAATGGCTGCTTGGGGGCCGCTTTGCAGAACACCTCCGCTCAGTTCGCACTAAACAAATGCACCTCCCAGTCGCGAACCATTTCAACTCCCCCTCCCATTCCTCAGACGACATGTCCATCCTGGGCCACAACGATGCTACCCAAAGGTTGCAGGAACAGCAACTCATATTCCGCTTGGGAACCCTGCAGCCCAATGGTATCAATGTGAACTTGACAAGCTTCAAAATCTCCCCTCCCTCTACTGCATCCCAAAACCGGCCCAGCTTGTCCCCGCCTCCCTTACCTCTCCTTCCTCCTACAAATCCCCTCCTTCCACCTCAAGTCCCACCCTCATCTCCTACATACCAACCTCATCCCTCTCCCTTGACCTGTCCATCGTCCCTTGACTGACCTATCTGCTTCCTAACTCTCCACCTACACACACCTGTACTGGCTCCATCCCTGCCTCTTTGACCTGACTGTCTCCTCTCTACCGATCTTCTCCTCTATCCATCTTCCATCCCCCTTCCCCTCCCCCATTTCTGAAGAAGAGTCCAGGCCCGAAGCTTCAGCTTTCCTGCTCCTCTGATGCTCCTTGGCCTGCTGTGTTCATCCAGCTGTACACCTTGTTATCTCAGATTCTCCAGCATCAGCAGTTCCTACTATCTCTGGCCCAGACAGTAGAGCTCTCTCTTGTTACCACAATGGCAGTGTTAACCTCAAGCCTGCAGGTGGGACCTAAACCCATAAACTCTTGATTTAAAGCTGTAAATGCTTCCTACTGAACCATGGCAGTCAACATAATGGTCAATACTTCTCTTCCAAACTGGAGCTATGTGCTTGGAAGACCACAAGTTGCAATGGCTGCATATTGAGCACATATAATGCTGAACACATGTATTACATGTACGAATATTTCAAGATGTATCAGAGCCAATGGAGGTTAATGCTCAGTTATGGTGCCATGAATTTTCGCTGGCGCCAAGAAGAGAAAATCCAACTAAAGTTTTGACTTTCGTGTCAAAGATAATGCCTCTTGATGCACAACGTAATGTCATAGAGTCTTGCAGCAAGGAAACAGACCCTTTGGTCCAAACAGTCTATGCTGACATTGTTCCCAAGCTAAGCTAGCTTTACTTGCCTGTGTTTGATGCATATTCCTACAAACATTTCTTGCTCATGTACTTATCCAAATTCCTTTTAGATGTCGTAACTGAATCTGCATCCACCACTTCCTCTGGCAGATTCTTTTCCACACAAGAACTACTCACTGTGTAACAAAAGTTGCCCTTTGTGATCCTTATAAATCTTTTTCTTGTCACCTTAAAAATATGCCCCCAAGTTTTGAACTCTGCCATCCTCGGGAAAAGACCCTTGTCATTCACAACCTGTATGCTCCTCATGATTTTAGAAACCTTAATAAGGTCACCTCCTCAACCCCCTGTGCTCCAGTGATAAATGCCCCAGTATATCCAGCTTCTCCTTATAAACTCTTCATTCCTGGCAACAACCTGGTAAATCTTTTATGAACCCTCTCCAGTTTAACCATATCTTTGTTATAACAGGGTGATCAGGAGCTCTAATCCATTGCAACACAACCTATTCCTTCATAGCCCCTTGCAAGAACCAAAAGGTGCACAGAAGGGAGATCAGATATCGAACAAACCTGAAGAAGTAGTGAGGGAGATGCGTGAAAACAGAGGGTCACAAGTTCAGGAGGCTTTAGATGGTGAGGATTGATAATGACAAGATAGAGGGGTTTTGGAGCAGAACTATCAAACACAACTTGAAGCGTCCCGACCCAAAACGTCAGCTTTCCTGCTCCTTTGATGCTGCCTGGCCTACTGTGTTCCTCTAGCTTCACACTGTGTTATTTCATTGGGATGGATGATGGTCATGTCATGATGGTGGAGACAAGGGAAGAACGGGGAGCAGGAACAGTTGTGGTGACAATCTTAGATCCAATCATAGAGTGGATACATTTGCAAAATGAAATTGTAAATGGGCAGAACTGGAAACAGAACCTGCTTTTTATTAGCTTCTCTGGCAGTATGTTGTACTCTTCCACTGCCTCTGTGTCTCACACAGTGAGCGCTCATTCTGCTCTAAGATGTGACAATACTGCAGAGTCTGCCAACATTTGGTAATGATCAATGACAGGGTGACTGTCCCTTTCAATATTCCCTCAATCTGTGCTTCCAACTCCAATTTTCTCCCCTTTCCATCTCCAAAAGGCTGGCTTGACCAGGCCAGGATGTAGCAACACAAACAGAAACCCTAATCCGTTGGACAGCTGAGCATGGATTGCAAGTGCAAGTTAACTGTATCATGGTCTGAATTTCTCTGTCGTCAACAACAACAACTTCAATTCATTTGGCCAATACATTCATGGGAGACAGTATCAAACCAAACTTGAGGCCAAAACTCAAAACAAGCCTGCTCAACGCAGTAGGTCCTTCTTAAAGATGTAGAGAGAGCCACAAAGGTCAAGGGTGAGATGCTCATTAGATCGTAAGACCATGAGAAATAGGAACCGGAGTAGGCCACTCAGCCCCTCAAACCTACTCCATCATTCAATAGTTTGGTGGCTGATCCAACATCCCTCATGTCCACTAACTTGCCCATTCCCTGTGACCCTTAATTTCCCTATTGATCAAGAATCTCTGTCGCAGTCTTAAATATACACAAGGGATCTGCCACCCGCACACCCCCAACCTCCCCCCACATCTTACTGTGGTAAGGAGTTCCAAAGACTATCTCCATTTATCTCAGTAGCCCCTCAATTCTGAAATGATGCCTTCTGGTCATGATGCTTACTTGTGGGGAATTATCCTTTCAGCATTTCCCTGTCAAGCCCATTGGGAATCTTATGTATTTCAATGATATCACTTCTCATTCTTCTCAGCTCCAATGAGTAGAGTCCCAATCTGTTTAACCTTTGCTTAAGGCAGTTAATAGCGCAACAGCTGACAGTGGGCAAAGAAAATCCAGAACTGTTCCAAAACAGAGTCTTAGCTCTCGCAACACTAACTCTGTTTCTCTCTGCGCAGATGCTCCAATGTGAAGTTTCTGTAGTTTTCCATGCTTTTATATCGGATTTCCAGCATTTTTAAAAATTCAAAATAAAGTTCAAGAGTTGAGAATGATATAAACCATAGAACCCCTACAGTGTGGAAAAAGACCCTTTGGCTCAACAAGTCAATACTGACCCTCAGAGAATCCCACCCAGGCCAATCCCCCACCTAGTCTCCACATCTGTGAACACTATGGGCAATTTAACATGGCCAATTCACCTAAGCTGCACATCTTTGGACTGCGGGAGGAAATCCATGCAAACACAGGGAGAACGTGCAAACTCCATACAGAGAGTTGCCTGAAGGTGGAATTGAACCTGGGTCCCTGAGAGATAGCAATGCTCACCACTGAGCCACTGTGTTGATGCTCTGGTATGGATATGTTCAAGAGTTATGGAGTGGGAGGATGACCCAGGAATTGCGGAGAGGAGCAGGTGCTGCATAGGGAGCCTGGAAAATGGATCAGAATTCAAAAAGCAAGATATCATTTGATCAGGACCCAGTGCAGATCAACGAGCTTGGGAAGGGCAATGGGCAAATATGTCCAGTAGGGGCACAAATTTGAATGGACTAGGTTTAGATAACATCTGGCTTAGGTGTTGGAATGTTGCCGATGGATTTAAAATCATTCCACATCCAAAAAGGGGAGTCTCTGAGGGGTTGGGAAGCAAAACCGGTGGCTTTGTTATAGAACGGCAACAATTTTGGAAAACTGTTTTCATCCTTTCACAAGATATTTCTGTTTTAAAATGTGAAGGCTTGTGAAGAAAAGGCACTGGATGAACATCTGGGGCTTGAAGTGATGTCACTGACCCTGTAAAGGAGTTTATTTTGTCTTCTCCTGATTCCTGATGGTTAGTGACGATCTTTTTATCTCATTGAAGTGACATCTACTGCACTGAAGACGCTACAGGGAAATAATTGTTCACAAGCATTGCTGACTGTAATCGCCTCTGTGCCTTACTTTCAGTTGACTGGTTAGCAGGGCTGAGGAATAATGTAGATCAAATAGTCCTTTCGTGACGGGCTGATGCAGACACAATGCAGACTCTTAAGTTCAACTTATCTTTGTCAGCCCTATTTGGAACAAGGTCATTAGCCCATGTAACATAAATGTACACAGAAAAACGCCCTGCTTGCAAAGAGCCGCTAAGTCGTTATTCTAATTATGTTCATTCCCCCCTCCCCACAAAAAAAATGAACGTTTACTCATTTAACAGCCGTGTAACTGAGTGTAAAGCTTATTCTGCCTTCTTATTGCTTGTTGGAATAGACACTATGTCCTGGACTGCTGGGCCTCGATTCTCCGGAGTTTAAAGGAGTTCAGAGGTGACTTCATTGAAGTCCTGAGCAGAGTTGACTGGGTGTATATTGAAAAGAAGTTTCCTTTCTCTGAGGAAATCGAGAACTCTCTGACCCTAGAACGAGGGTCATGGTTGAAAAATAGGAGTTCGCTCATTTAAAATAACGTCGAGGAAACATTTATTTTCCTCAGAAAATCTGAGAGTCTTTGGCATTCCCGTCCTCAAAAGGCAGTGGATGCAAAATCTTTAAATATTTTCAAGGCAACAGGGGATAAATTCTTGATGACCAAGGGAATTAAAGATTATCAGAGATATGCAGGAGTTTGGAGTTGAGGTTAAAATCAGATTCGCCATGACCTTATTGAATGGGGAAGCAGACTCAAAGGGTTGAATGGCTGACTCATGTTCCTATTTTTAAACCTCACTATTTCTTTAATGTTGATTGAGAATTAGAAATCATTGTACGGGTTATATGAACATATGAGGAAGGAACAAATCTTGGCCACTTGGATCTTTGAGTCTGCTCCACCGTTCAGTACAATCATGGACGCTCATTCTAGTCAGTCCCCTATTCCTGCTTTCTCCCCAGGCCCTTTCATCTACCTGCCTCCAGGAAAGATCTCTAAGTCTTCTTGAAAACAAGTATGTTCCCAATGACCAGGGAGAACAGCACATGGGGTGACCTACGCCATACCCTATGCCCATAACCTTGCATTTCCCATGGCTAATCCATCTAGTCTATCCACCCCTGGACACAAAAGGGCAATTTAGCAGAGGCAATCCAGCCACCATGCAAATCTTTGCACTGTGGGAAGAGACCAACGCAGACAGGGGGAGAAGGTGCAAACTCCAGATAGACAGTCAGCTGAGGATGGAATTGGACCTGGGTACCTGGTACTGTGAGGTGGCACTGTTGACCGCTGAGCCACTGTGCCACCCTTGAATGTTGCTAGACCCTTTCAGCAATGCTGTGCTTTCTGGACAATGAACTATGTTTAAAATAACTGCAGCTAGCAGTCACTGCTTTGGAAGGGCATGAGTGAAAGAATACATGACGACATAATCACTTGCCCCAATGACCCTCAGGCACTCTGCAAGGAGCTCAGATGAGAAAAAGTGCTAGCCCCCTTTGCTACTGGTTAACCATTGCTCGGTGTGCTGTGCCTTGGATGAAATTGAAATGGAATTGGCTGCATTTCAGAGTGGACGAACTGACAGGTAATTCCCTTGATCCCTCAGAGATGCTGCAACAGCCAGAAATACAAAGAACTCCAGTTGTTTTGTGCCTCATTACACCTTTCAGAAACTTCCCAAAGCACAACACAAAGAATGGATGATACAGTACAGTTATAATATGAGTGAACATGGAACAACATGGATGCCAACAAGCTCCTTTGAAGACGGATCAAACAAGCAACCTGTTCGATCTGATTTTGTTTTTAGTGGAGTGTTAAGGCAAGGCTGGAATCAAACTCAGGTCCTTGGCACTGTGAGGCAGCAGTGCTAACCACTGAGCCACTGTGCCACCCAAAAAATCTGTTTAATCTGAAGGATGGTGAGCACTTGCAGCGAAGTATCCGCAGGGATGGTGAGGGAGGTTTGAAGTTATAGTATTCTGCCTTGAAGATGAGAATGCAGTTTACAGCATCAAACCAATGACAGCATCATCAGTTTTGGCCAGAAGGCGAAAGCCAAATGTGGAGTGACAGCATCTTGGAGCTTGGCTTTGTCTCTGATGAGAACCAGAGAAAAACAGAAATAATTGATAATCCCATGGCATGAGACCGAGAGAGAAGTGGGAAAAGGTTGGCTTTTATTTTATGAGTAAAGGTTTCTGGGATATGAGCTACCCACTTCAGAAATTAGACGACAGCCAATTGCAATGTCATATGTGGGAGAACGGCCATCATGTCAAAGGAAGAGGAGAGGGGACCTAATTGAGGTATACAAGATAATGAGAGGCATAGATAGAGTTGATAGCCAGAGACTATTTCCCAGGGCAGAAATGGCTAACACGAGGGGTCATAGTTTTAAGCTGGTTGGAGGAAAGTATAGAGGGGATGTCAGAGGCGGGTTCTTTACACAGAGAGTTGTGAGAGCATGGAATGCGTTGCCAGCAGCAGTTGTGGAAGCAAGGTCATTGGGGTCATTTAAGAGACTGCTGGACATGCATATGGTCACAGAAATTTGAGGGTGCATACATGAGGATCAATGGTCGGCACAACATTGTGGGCTGAAGGGCCTGTTCTGTGCTGTACTGTTCTATGTTCTATGTTCTATGTTCTATGTCTCTGTGTCTTTACAAATGAATACTCTCTGCTCAAGCGAATATTACGGTCTTGAAATCTGACAGCTTGGAACAAATGATAGTATCTGTGCTAGTTCGAGTGCTGTTTAAAGCAAACAGTTGGAATCTGGCTTGGATACACAAAGGCAGAAAAGAACTTAGATGATATCCAGAGGGGTAAGGAGCATCTTTCAAAGACCTGCATAATTTCCAAAAGTAGAATAGAATCAAATTCCAGTTTGAATGCTTCAAGGACTTGTACTATACAGCTGCTGACGCTACACCAGTTTTAACCGAGCTTGCTCCTTTCTTTGCTCATGTTGTTTTCCTCTTGCTGTTTGCCCTTAGAGTCAGATCCTTGGCTACTCAAAATTAAAAGGAATTTTTCTAGTTGCAGACTTGCCTGGGCACAATTCAAACACAGCAAGTCAATACCCTCTCGGTTTAAATCAAGTTTTGCACTGAACGACTTTCTTTGCTTGCTCACACATTAAGGGCATCTACCACCTAGAAGATCAAGTGCAGCGGTTACATGGGAACACCATCCACCTGCAAGTTCCCTTCCAAACCACTCACCATCTTGACTCAGAAATATATCGCAGTTCGGTCATTGTCACTGAGTCAAAACCCCGGAGATCCTGAACAGCACTGTGGGTCCATCTACACCGAATGGACTGCAGCAGTTATAGGTGGCAGCTCATAGATGCTTTCTTAGATGCACCACAGAAAGCATCCTATCTGGATATATCACAGCTTGGTACGGTAACTGCTCTACTGAAGATCGCAAGGAATTACAGAGTTTTGAAAGCATCTAGTCCATCTCAAAAACCAGCCTTCCTTCCATTAACTCTGTCCACACTTCCTGCTGCTTTAGGAAAACAGACAACATAATCAAAAAGCCCTCCCACCCCAGTTATACTCTCTTCCACCCTCTTTCATTAGACAAAAGACACAAAAGTTTTGAAAACACACACCAACAGATTCAGCAACAGCTTCTTCAGACCTATGACCAGACCTCAATATTAATAGAGTTGATCTTCCTCTGCATCTCCCCTGTCACTATAACATGATATTTGCATTCTGTTCTATTACCCTGACAGATGTACATAAGGTATGGGTTGTCTGATTAGCACGCAAAACAATACTTTTCACTGTATCTCAGTATATGTGAATAAATAAAATCCTGAAGGGTATTTATGGATTGGAAATAAATTCTGTTCTAGTCAGCGAAGCCCATTTCCCAGTAATATATGAAGTTAAAGCAGGCTCAGACTACTTCATGATCTAAAAAGTTGTGATTTGTACATACATCAATGAAGATCCCTATTTCTGACCTTATGATGAAGGGAATAGATGAAGCAAACTCCCTACCTCCCCACCTACACTCACATCTACTGGCTCCATCCCCGCCCCTTTACCGTGTCTGTTTCCTCTCCACCTATCTTCTCCTCTATCCATCTTTAATCCGCCTCCCCCTCTCTCCCTATTTATTTCAGAACCCTCTCCCCATCCCCCTCTCTGATGAAGGGTCTAGGCCTGAAACGTCAGCTTTTGTGCTCCTGAGATGCTGCCTGGCCTGCTGTGTTCATCCAGCTCCACACTTTGCTATCGCAGTTGAAGATGGTGAGGCCTCAGACACTACCCTGAGGAACTCTTGCAGAGGTGTCCTAGAGCTGAGATGACTGATCTCCAACAACCATGACCATTTACCTTGGTGCCAAGTCTGGCTTTCACCCACAGACAGCCTTCCCTGCAATTTTCAATTACTTCAATTTCATTGAGGCTCTTAGACGCCACATTCAGTCAATCACTGCTTTGCTGTCAATGGCAGCTACTCTCACTTCACCTCTGGAATTCAACTCTTTTGTCCATTTTGGACTAAGGTTGGAATGAGTCCAGAAGGTAAGAGTCAAGACCCAAAATGAGCATCAATGAGCTGTTTCCTAGCTTGGCAATACGATCAATAATGCTCTTCATTGTTGTGCTGATGCTTACAAGTAGTTTGGTGTGACATCAGTTGACAGGATTAGATTTTTGTGGTCATGTTCGCATTGCTGTCAAGTTACTAATGTTGCCGCTGTAATGGAACAATGACTTGAATGAAAGTACGTCTTGTTTTGAAGATCAAGTCTTCAACACCACAGCCAGGGTGTTGACAATTTCAATACCCTTTGCTGTATCTTGTGCACACAACCACTCCTTCATGCCATGCTGAATGAATCAAAGCGTCTGAAGACTTGAATCTTTTAAGCTGGGACCTCAGTAGAGATGAATTTGGATCATTCATTTAGCTCCCGCTGGCTGAAAACAGTTGGACTTGGCTTCTGCACTCACATGGAATAAAATAACGAGCCAATGGTGACCATGTAACCAACGTAGGTCGTTGGCCTGAAGTGGGGATGCAAGTGACCAGTCATGCAGTGTAGAGCATGACAGCAGTCAACAGTCAGACCATGTGGAGGCTTCTTTCATTGGTCTGCTGCAGAGAGCCTTTGGAGAGAGACGGTGATGGTTGTCTTTTTAACTTTGCTTCTTGTTTTTTCTGACCTATGCTTATGCTGTGCATAGCTGTAATGTAGCTTGTCTTTTCTTCAATTCTCGAGTCTATAACTAAGAATTGTACCTCGGTACCATTGTACCTAAGACAACTCTGTAAGTGCCACCTTATAAGCTTTTTACTGAACTCATTTGAGTACATGTGACAATAAAGCTAATTCATTCATTCATTGTAAACAAAACAAAAAACATATGTTTCACTAATGTCCTTTTGGGAAGGAAATGTGTTGTCCTGACCTACACATGACTCCTGACCTACAGTAAGATCTGTAACTGCCCTCTGACCAATTAGCAATAAGTAATAAATGTTGGCCTGTTAGTGATACCCATGTCCCATGAACGTTAAAAATAAATGGTCGTACTTTATGTCATGATAAGGGATGGGGTTGGAAAATAGAGTTGAGGTTAACATTTTGACCTGATCAGATGGTACATCGGGCTTAAAGAGACATGATATGAACTTCTGCCGCTCCTATTTCTTCTGCTCTTAATTTCCTGTGGCATGACACATAAAGCCATTGAACTTATACTGTTTGGAATTTAGAGGAATGACAGCAGACCTTACCGAATCTTTTAAGATTCTTTGGGGACTTGACAAGGTAGGTGTGGAAAGATTGCTTCCTCTTTTGGGAGAGTCGAGGTCCTTTTCTGCTGATTCACTTGTGGAGCATGGGCATCGTTGGCTGGCCATCCCAATCCCTAGCTGCCCCTGAACTGAGTGGCTTGCTAGGCCATATTAGAGGGCAGTTGAGAGTCAGCCACATTGCTGTATCTGGACTGATAGGTAGGCCAGACCAGGTAAGGATGGAAGATTTTCTTCCCTAAAGGACATTAGTGAACCAGATGGGATTTTCCTTACAATCAGCAATGGTTTCATGGTCATCAGTAGATTCTCAATTCCAGATTTTTTTAGAAATTGAATTCAAATTCTATCATCTGCCATGGTGGGATTTGAACTTGGGTCCCCACAACATTAGCTCAGCTTCTGGATTAATAAGGTAGCAACAACACCATTAAGCCATTGCCTTGCACAAGAGCATTATCTCAGCATAAAGAGTCACACTGTAAAACAGGGATGAGGAGGAATGTATTCACTCCGAGGGTAGTGAATCTGGAGGAACTGGTAATGCCTGTGGATTAGTAATCCAGAGATCACAGGTCTACTCCAACATGACAGAAGTTCAACAAGGCAGGCCGGAATGTCAAAGATAGTAAGAACTGCAGATGCTGGAGTCCGAGATAACACAGTGTAGTGCTGGAGGAACACAGCAGCCCAGGCAGAATCAGGGGAGAGGAAAGCTGATGTTTCCTGGCCTGCTGTGATCCTCCAGCTCCACACTATGTTATCTCTGATCTGGAATATCAAGTTAGTTTCAGCGATTGCGACGCTGACACTTGCTGTAAAAGGATCCCATTTGGTTTGGCAATGTCCCTCAGGGAAGGAAATCTGTCAGCCTTAGCTGGGTTCGCCTCCAAATGCTGTTTTATCAAAGCCCTAGCAAGATGGTACAGTGAGCCGAGATAACAAAGTGTGGGGCTGGATGAACACAACAGGCCAAGCAGCATCTTAGGATCACAAAAGCTGACATTTCGGGCTGAGGCCCTTCATCAGAGACGGAGACTGAACGGTGGCGTTACTAGTGACGCTCACTTAGCATGAAAGAATAAATTTTTAAAATACAGCAAACTCTGCAAATCACATCCCATCATTCCGACAGGATTTGTCCGCACTCTTAATATGAATCGAACTGTCCCTCAGCAAATATAATTAAGCCAATTATCTAGTGAATGAGTAGAGCAGGAATATTTTGGCAAATTCAAAAGCTGATCAATATTTGGCAGTAGAGAATGAAACAGAGTAGCGAGCGGTATTTCTTTCAGCTTTGGGAATGTCCAGATGGTGTCATGAAGTCCTGTGTATTCCTACTTATTTACAGGAGCGAAATCCATGTGGTGTTGGTGATATGTTGATATTTTGCATCCATTTTTAATGCGCAACACTTTTGACGGAGGCTCCAATTTTAAAATTTATTTTTAAAGCTGTTTGCTGACATAAATTTCTACCATTCAAGTTCAGCTCTGTTTCTGATACCAATATCCAAATGGCAAGAGATGCTGAGAATAACCAGAACAGACTGATGTGCTGCTTCTAATGAAAGCCTTGTCACTACAATATGCAAATTGGATGTTGGCTAAAACTGTGCTGGTTTCACACTGGGATGAAATATATGATCAGTCATAACAGACATTTGTCACAATAGAAACTCGGCGCTGACATCTGTAATTTGCATTATAACTTGAAAAGACAATGACCTT
Organism: Stegostoma tigrinum; assembly: GCF_030684315.1. Lineage (NCBI taxonomy): Eukaryota > Metazoa > Chordata > Chondrichthyes > Orectolobiformes > Stegostomatidae > Stegostoma > Stegostoma tigrinum. The sequence continues at coordinate 11,630,721 of NC_081363.1, forward strand.
CACAGTGAGTTGGGGGATGGTAATTCGTCACTTACACAAAAAGGTAATCATTAATAATCATTTGCTTTATAATTGGGATTGAGGGGCTTGGAGGGCACAGAACGAAAGGGCACCACATAAAAATAAGGGGTTTCCTGTTTAAGAAGGAGGGGGAGAAATTGCTTCTCCCAGAGGGTTCAGAGTCTTTGGAACCCTTATCCACAAAGAATGGCAGGGGGGGAATCTTCTGGAAACATATAAAATTATAAAGGGAAACACATAAGATAGAAGCAAGGAGGTCGTTTCCTCTGGTGGACGAAACTAGGACCGGGGGCATAGCCTCAATATAAGTGATAGAGTTAGTACTGAATTGAGAAGGAACTTCTTCACCAAAAGGATTGTGAATCTGTGGAATTCTCTGCCCAGTGAAGCAGTGAGGCTACCTCACTGAATGTCTTTAAGGCACAGATAGGTAGATTTTTGAGCAATAAAGGAATTAAGGGTGATGGTGAGTGTGGGTAAATGGAGCTGAGTCCATGAAGAGGTTAGCCATGATCTTACTGAATGGTGGAGCAGGCTCGATGGGCCAGATGGCCTACTCTTGCTCCAATTTCTTATGCTCTTGTGTTCAAACTGTGGCAGAAGTGGGGCTCATTGATTATATTTAATGTAGGGGTGGATGGCAGCATAGTGGTAATGTCACTGGACTAGTAACTAGCACCAACCTGACTTGGAAATATACCATTGTCGATGGGTTAAAAGCTCCTGCAGCTCCCTCCCTAAAGGCATTGTAGGTCAACCTACAGCACGAGGACTGCAGCAGTTCAAGAAGGCAGCTCACCACCACCTTCTCAAGGGCAACTAGGGATGGGCAATAAATACCAGCAGTGTCAACATCTGTAAATTAATTAAGAAAGGAGAAACAGCTCATTTGATCCAGCTGAGCTTGTATCTTTGCTTTATTTGAGCTACCTCCCAAATGCCTTCAGCCAATCTCATCCAAATGAGCTTTAATTCCTTCCCCCCTAATCTGCTTATCAAGTTTGTCCTGAAATGTATTTGTGTTCTTTTGTGTGGAACTCTCCATTATGGATATTCCAACCACATTTTGGGTGTTGAATTTTTTCTTCTAAATCCTGAATTCCCTACTGGATTCCCTACTGTGACTATGTTATATTTGTGGCCCTTGCACTGCTCTGCTCGATCCCACTGAGACTTCTCAAACCTTGTCACAATCTGAAAGAGCTCTATCCAGCTACACTCAGTCTTTTACTTATCACGTGGAGAAATTAGCCTTCATCTGTTCAATCCTTCACGATTGTTGCAACCTTTCCGTTCTGGTTTCATTCTTGCGAATCTCTTGTTTTTTTTTCAAACAAATTAGATTTTGCCAGGAAAAACATTTCTTTGAGATAATTACGTCAGATTTATGATTGATTGCATTGAGACAAATTCCAGTCAGCACTATTACTTTTCATTCTAATTACAATGCTATAGTCAGGCTGGTTAGATGTAGCTTTTTTTGTTGTTGATATATTGAAGGCACTCTGCGTTTCTTCATACAAAAATGCTTCATTAAAGATCGACTTTATTCGAATGGCTGGAGAAAGAACCCACCATCCTGAATGGTCGAAACAAGGTAACATAGCTGTTGAGGCTACCTTGTTGAATGTTTTCAAGGCCAAGGTGGACACATTTTTGAACAGTAAAGGAATTAAGGGTTATGGTGAGTGGGCGGGTAAGTTGAGCTGAGTCCATGAAAACATCAGCCATGATCTTACTGAATGGCCAAGCAGACTTGATGGGCCAGGTGGTCACCTCCTGATATATTGGCCCAGGCTTAGGGGAGCAATGAGTACAATCTTGATCTCCTTTTCATGCCATTTGCATGTTTACCAGCTAGTAAAAGGTTAAGCTAAAATTGCCTCAGTCTCACCAGAGCATAGGGCCCCTCCCTCATCAGGGAGAGGCAACTGGTGTTGGTTAAACTGGGGATTTTTTAAAAAAAAATCATTCACGGGGTGAGGGCATCGCTGACCAGATAGCATTTATTGTCCATCCCTAATTGCCCAGAGGGCAGTTCAGAGTCAACCACATTGCTGTGGGTCTGAAGTCACAAGTAGGCCAGACCAGGCAATGATGGTAGTTTCCTTCCCTAAAATACATTAATGAACCAGATTTTTTTTGCCTCCAACAATGTATTCATAACCATCATTGGATTCTTAATTCCAGATTTTATTGAATTCAAATTCCATCATCTCCTGTGACAAGATTCAAACTCCAATCCCCAGACCATTATCTGGGTCTCTAAATTAAAAGTCTAGCGATAATACCATTGAGCCATTTCCTCCCCTGCGCCATGTGTTGGGGAGAGAAAGTTGAGAAGGAGAGTTCCACATGATCTCCTCAGCTGGGATTTGTTACCCAAAACAACGATAACCTCATGAGAAATACACAAGAGCAGGAGTAGACCACTCAGCCCCTTGAGGGCTTGCTGTTATTTAATGACCATCAGTGACATACTCCACACCACTTCCCTGCACTACCGCCCTCTGTCCCTTGATGTTTCTGGTATCTAAACTTCATCCATTTCAGTCTGTAGTGTATTTGACAACTAAGGCTCCACTGCCCTCAGATTGAGAGGGGGAACCCAGATGGGAAAGTAAGGAAAATTATGCTGATACACCAGATTCTTCTAGCTTTGAAAATGTAGGCTGGAAGGGATGGGGAAGCAAACTCAACAGTATCTTACAACAGGGTATTGCTCGAAAAAATCAAAACCACTGGACGACTCTGGGAATAAATGCAGGGCAGGTGCAGGGGCAGCCAGCTCAGATAAAGCATATGGCTTTTATTCAAAGAGATGGTTTCAGGGCTGACACACGGTGGTGTTGTGCTGGGCTGCAGGATCATGCATTTCCACGCCTCCCTGAGTCTCTGCAAGTGAAACTACAGGGATGGGTGGGGCCGAAGAGGGCAATGAGATCCCACTCATGGGCTCTTAATCCCAGAGGAAAAATCCAGGCGTCCCTGCTCCTCATCACAGGAGGGATTTCGTCTGCTTTGCCACGGGATTATCCCAGGGCAGCTCAGCCAGAAGGATCCAGTCTCAAATTTAATTGCGTTTTACTTTTGATTGACTCGGAGTGCAAATCGCACCTGCTTGATGGATGAAATGGTGCAAATTAGGTCACACATAGATAATCAGCTGCTCGGCTTTCACTACCCACACTGGAAGATGTTTTAAATATGCTACATTTTTATGATGTGTTCCACGGCACAGTCTTTGAAGGTACAGATAGCTCCATGCTGACAGTACAGCACTGCATTTGAGAAACAGAAAAGTATCACAGCAAGTGGAATACTGTGGGGGCATATTGCGAACTTCTGCTTTTTAACGTCTCTGAATCAACACCGTGAAATCCTAAATAACAACCCCAGACTATATTTTCTGAGGTCCCCTGACCGATTTTTAATAAACCAGCTTTCTCTTTAAATTTTCATTTTTCTGCGCTTCACATCCACTCCCCTCTTACAGAGGAACAGTCAGTTCCTGGTCTGAAAGTGACACTGGCTGAAAAGTTTCTTTTTTGGGGGGAGGTGGGGAATGAGACTTCAGACAAAGCTGAGTAGGCCATTTGGCCCACTGAGTCTGCTCCACCATTCATTGAGATCTGATAATCCTCAACTCCACTTCCCTGCATCATTCCCTTATTGATTAAAAGTCTGTTTAGCTCAGCTGTGACTATCTTCACTGAAACAGCCTTAACAGACCTCTGCACAAAGAATTCCAAAGATTCTGACAGAAGAAATTCCTCCTCATCTCTGTCCTAAAAGGGCACCCCCTCACTCTGAGATTAAGCCCTCAAATCTTTCACATCAAGCTTAACAAGCCTCCTCTAGAAGTGGTTCCACCCAAAGTGACAAAACAGGTTTGCATTGGGTGTTGAGGACAGTATTTTTATGACATGCGGTATCTATTCAAGAGTGTGTCAGTGAAAGGACCTTGGTTCAATTGGATTGCTCACTCAGCAGTCTCTGCCAGCATCTGGGCACAGACACACACACATGTGTGTGAATAAAAACCAAAAGAACTGCAGATGCTGTAAAACAGAAGCAGAAACAGAAGTTGCTGGAAAAGCTCAGAAGGTCTGGCAGCATCTGTGAAGGATAAATCAGAGTTAACATTTTGGGTCCGGTGACCCTTCCCTAGAACAGGTGTATGTATGGTTTGTGTGTGCAAAAGTGTGCTCATCCAGTCAATCTGTTATATCATTCTGTCATTTCAAAAGGAGGTGATGCTATTGTCACTGAACTGTTAATCTAGAGACCCAGGTAGTGTTCTTGGGACTTGGGTTCAAATCCTACCGTGGTAGATGGTGAAATTTAACTGCAATTTGAAAAAAAAATGGAATTAGGAGTCGAATGATGACCGTGAACCCATTGGCAATTGTTAGGAAAAACCATCTGACTCACTAACATATTTTAGGGAAGCAAATCTTTTCCCGGTCCAGCCTACATGTGACTCCACACCCACAGCAATGTGGTTGACTCTTAACTGCTCTCTGAGCAATTAAGGATGGGGCAGTATATTTTGTTCATGACACCCATATCTTTTGAGTGAACAATTTAACTAAAAGGAGTGGCTGAAGTTGCATGGAACCGGAATGGGATGGATGGGGTGAGTACTTAATTGACTGCATGTCATTGCAAATGATGGAGTCAGGTTTTGGTAGGATGAAACTGCAGAGGAGTAAAGGATTCAGCAGGGTGTGAGATGCATGCGCTGGGAAATTGGAACAAATCAATTGATTTGTGCTCCTCATCCAATAACGACACCCAAACACGAGGGTAAACTAGAGGTGAGTGGACAAAATTAATGAGAGTTATAAATATCCTCAATATGAAAATTTAGCCTGATCAAAGGGCCAAGGCACTAGTGGGAAATGTTCCTTGGTGTTATCAAACACATCCTCAACAATGTATTTGAATTATATGAAAAATTGATTGACATGTGTGTCAATATTGTACAAATTTATGATTACAATAAAATATAACAAGAAAATCACCATCTTCAGGATATTTTCTCATTCATTGTGGCCATCATTGTCTAAGCCAGCATTTACTGCCTACATCTAACTGCAGAGGGCAGTTAATAATCAACTATGGTGTTGTGGGTCTGGAGTCACATGGAGGTCAGATTTCCTTTCCTAAAGGGCATTAGTTAACCAGATAGCTTTTTTGTTAATTTGGTGGTGTAGTGGACAGCAAAGAAGGTTATCTCAGAGTACAATGGGACCTCGATCAGATGGGCCAATGGGCTGAGGTGTGGCAGATGGTGTTTAATTTTGATGAATGTGAGGTGCTGCATTTTGGAAAGGCAAACCAGGGCAGGACTTGTATACTTAATGGTAAGGTCTTGGGGAGTGTTGCTGAACAAAGAGACCTTGGAGTGCAGGCACATAGTTCTTTGAAAGCGGAATCGCAGGTAGACAGGATAGCGAAGAAGGCATTTGGTATGTTTGCCTTTATTGGTCAGTGTATTGAGTTTCGGAGTTGGGAGGTCATGTTGCAGCTGTGCAGGACATTACTAAGGCTACTTTTGGAATAGCGTATGCAGTTCTGCTCTCCCTGCTACAGTAGGGATGTTGGGAAACATGTATAAAGAATCTCTACAGTGTGGGAACAGGCCCTTCGGCCCAACAAGTCCATACTGAGCCTCAGAGCATCCCACCTAAACCCATCCCCCGATAACCCATCTAATCTACACCTCCCTGAACACTACAGACAATTTAGCATGACCAATCCACCTAGCCTACACATCTCTGGACTGTGGGAGGAAACCCACGCAGACACGGGGAGAATGTGCAAACTCCACACAGACAGTCACCTGAGGCTGGAATCGAACCCAGGTCCCTGGCTCTGTGAGGCAGCAGTGCTAACCACTGTGCCACCATGCCACCCTAAATGAAAGGGTTTAGAAATGATTTACAAAGATGTTGCCAGGGTTGGAGAGCTTGAGCTCTAGGGAGAGATTGAATATGCTGGGGCTATTTTCCTGGAGCATCGAAGGCTGAGGGGTGAGCCTATAGAGGTTTATAAAATCATGAGGGTCATGGGTAGGGTGAATAGCCAAGGTCTTTTCCCAGGAACGAAGGAGTCCAAAGCATCCAGCCCCACACTTTGTTATCTTGGATTCTCCAGCACCTGCAGTTCCCATTATCTCTGACCCCAAAACTAGAGGGGCATAGGTTTAAGGTGAGAGGGGAAAGATTTAAAAGGGAACTAAGGGGTAACCTTTTCACACAGAGGGTGGTATGTGTATGGAGGAAGTGGTGGAGGCTTGTACAATAATAACAGCTAAAAGGCATCTGGATGGGTATCTGAATAGGGAGGGTTTAGACAGATTTGGGCCAATTGCTGGCAAACGGGTCTAGCTTTATTGAGGATATCCGGTTGGCACTGATGAGTTGAACAGAAGTGTTTGCTTTCATGCTGTACTGCTCTATGACTCTAAATGACAACTAACAATCGCTACATGGCGATCATGAGGCCATCCTTTTACACCAGGCTTCCACAGAATTTAGTTTTAAACTTTCACCCCAGTGAGACATGAACTCATGTCCCTCAGGCATGGGGGGCCCACTGGGCAAATGACATTACTAGTACTCTGCCACATTTCCTGGATTCAAGGAGTTGAATGGAGGTCATGGAGGATGAAAAAAGAATGATAACCCTGCCTGCAAGTTTATAACAGTTGCCATTCACACAGAGACAGACTAATAGCTGCAGTCCAGAAAGCAGCTCAGTTCAAATCTGAAAAGACAAATGCATGAGACAATCGAACGGATTTGAAAATCACAATTATAATGGCGACAATGAGTACTATGCTGCCAGAGGTGATACTGGAACATAAAAACACCGACAGCTTACAGTGTTGTCAACCAGAACACTTCATTCAATCCACTTTGCCATACACAAAATCATCAGTAGCGAACCACCTTGCTAGGTGCTAGGAAGAAGGGTTGGAGGACCCAAAAAATGAACGATGTTTTCTCTCCACAAATGCTGCCAGACATGCTGAGCTTTTCCAGCAACTTCTATTTTTTGTTTGTGACACCCTTTGACTGCCTTGTTTCTCAAAGACCTAGCTAGATTGGCTTAGTCTGAGATGTATACTCCAATTGTGATGAGCACCCATTTAGTTTACTTCTTTCTTTCTCTATCTGGAAATAGCGTGAGGTCTAAGTGCAGCATTAATGCAAGGATTGTATACAGCAAATGGCAGAACTCTTAGAAGCATTGACGTAGAGGGATTTTGACATACAGGTCCACAGCTCTCTGAAAGTGGCAACACAGGCGGAGAAGGTGGTCAAGAAAGTGTATGATACATGTGCTTTCATTGGCCAGGGCATAGGGTAGAAAATTTGTAAAGTCATATTGCAGCTGTATAGAACATTAGTTTGGCCACATTTGGAAAATTGCGTACAGTCTGGTCGCCACAATACCAGAAGGATGTGGAGGCTTTGAACAGGATCCAGAAAACATTTATCACAATGTTGCCTGATTTGGAGGTATTAGCCGTGAGGAGAGATTGGGACAAACTCATGAACTTTGGAGACTTAGGGGCTATTAAGCAAGAGAAAACAAACACAAGCCATATCACACCAGATGAAATGTTGGAAAGACTTCTTGTTTAACAGAAATCAGAAAAACATTCAGCATCATACTATCCCTTTGATCCCAACATAAATTCTTAAACATCAGTGAAGAATCACCACAATATACACACTGAAGCTCCATGTTGTCTCTCTCAGGTTGTGACAGCTACAACTGGTTTCTGTACAGCAAATTTTGTTGCCAGCAGTAGATGCATTTTTATCCTTCCTCTGGTGACTCTTACTGAGACACCCGCAACAAACTGCAAACTTAGAATCATAGAGATGTACAACAGAGAGACAGGTCCTCAACACATTGTGAATGTGCCAGCCAAACACACCTGACTGACCGAACTTAGCTCACTTCTTCTTGTAACTTTAAAGCAGTTTTGTTGTCCCACCCTCTGACACATGCAAACATAGGCCTTCAACACTTTTGTTTCTCTGTCAGTTTGGACCCCTGTCGCTTGACACGAGCACACTGTTACAAAGAGCAAAGGTAATTACTGTACAGGAACAAGCCCCTCGGCCCTCCAGGCCTGCATCGACATGCTGCCCGTCATAACTAAAATGCCCTAACGTTCCGGGGACCATGTCCCTCAATTCCCATCCTATTCATATAGTTGTGAAGATGCCCTTTAAAAGTCACTATCGTATATGTTGCCCCTTCTGTCCTTTTTTAACATAATGCACTAAACTATTCAACTCCAATTCTCACTTCAAGGTTGTAAAACCTCATTAAAATGCACATATAAAAAACATCCCCAAGCTTCCCAGCGTCACTCAAAGAACAAATCTAAGATGAAACTACACCAATTCTCACCTTTCTTAGCACACAAAACATAAATTCAACTCAAATTTATACAGGGTTCTTCGCAGAAGTAACATATCCTCCAAATTGCAGGCAACTTCAGCTTTGAATAGTGAAATGCTGGCAATTCCAAAGTACACTTTTAGTGGTAATTCTTGTCATAAATTAGACAGGCCTGTCTATTGTGGGCACAGAGCTTAACAAATACACAGCCTCTGAGCTGCACTGTGACATAACGGGTGTCTTGGTACAGTTACTCTCTTAGAATATAGGAGCATGACTGGCCACTCAGCCCCTTGGACCTGTTCTGCCATTCAATGAAATCATGGCTGATGTGTGGCCTAACTCTATATGCAAGCCTTTGGCCCATATTCCTTAACAAAAATTTATCTATCTCAGATTTAAAATTAATAACTGGTCTAGCATTAGCGGCCATTGTTGGAAGAGGGTGCTAAAAGCCTCCCTTCCTTTGTGTGTAGAAGTGCTCCCTATCTGGCCCTAATTTTTCATCAATATGTCCCAGTTCTAGAATCTCTAACTAGTGGAAATAGTTTATCTTTAGCTATCCTGTCTTTTCCTATGAATATTCTGAAGACTTCATTCAGATCACCTGTTGACCCTCTAGATTCGAGAGAAAACAGGCCCAATGTGTCTGATCTCTGCTCATAACTCAGAAAGGAATGAGAGGAGCCTAAAGCTGGGATATCCACTGTGAGCTCTTTGTGTATACAGTGTTAATGAATACTGCTTGCAGAAACACTGAGATTTGGCCTGAGCATACAGGAGCAGACAAACCCAATATTAATAATGAAACAAGGATTGAGTAGCACGTGAGGATTAATGTCAGCATCACTGGATGCAGAAATGGGTTTGAAGGGTTGTTATTCTGAAAGAACAGATACATGATATAGAGAAGACAGATGGGGTTGAGCACAATCAATTAAGAAAAGGTTTGATGAAAGAATGTACCCTGACCTTATTCTTAAATGGTTCATATTGATTCATTTTTGACATATGAGAAAAGAAAAAAATGGTGTGGATGCATATGTAACAAAGTATCAGATAATACCTACAGAGTGAAAGCAGGCCATTGAGTCCAAAGCGATCCTCCAAAGGGCACCTTCCCTATCCTTGTAACCCTGCATTCTCCAAGAGTAATCCACCCACCCTTCACATCCCTGGACACTTTGGACAATCTCCCATGGCTAATACACCTACCATACACATCCCTGGACACTATGGACAATTTCCCTTGGCTAGTACACCTACCGTGCACATCCCTGGGCACTATGGACAATTTCCCATGGCTAGTACACCTACTGTGCACATCCTTGGGCACGATGGACAATTTCCCATGGCTAATACACCTACCCTTCACATCCCTGGACACAACGGACAATTTCCCATGGCTAATACACCTACGTTCACACCTCTGGACATATGGACAATTTCCCATGTCTAGTACACCTACCCTGCACATCCCTGGACACTATGGACAATTTCCCTTGGCTAGTACACCTACCGTGCACATCCCTGGGCACCATGGACAATTTCCCATGGCTAGTACATCTACCCTTCACATCCCTGGACACTATGGACAATTTCCCATGGCTAGTACACCTACCGTGCACATCCCTGGGTACTATGGACAGTTTCCCATGGTTTATACACCTATCTGCACATCTGTGGATCATGGGAAGAAACTGGAGCAAAACTACGCAGGATAAGGGGGAATGTACAAACTCCACAACAGACAGGTGCCCGAGGATAAAATTGAATAGTGCTAAGCCACTGTGCCATGTAATATGCAGTGTTGCATATTTGAAATGTACTCTAATGTTCTGGCACACATCAATTAGAAGCATAGTTACATAGATCCATAAACTGATCAGTTTATTTCTTTGTTATTAGGTACTTAAACTGGTTGTCCTAAGATTATTTCTTTGCTTTAATATTTAACGCTAACAATGCAGAGCTATATCTGTGTGCATTGTCAGCATAAAAATACAAGAAGGAAACTATTTTCTGGTGTTTGAACAGGGGAAGGTGGTGGAGAGAGGGAAAGGGCTGCTGTTTCAAACATTAGAAAGAGAGAAAGAGGCTGAGATTTCGGGTTTTCTGTTCGTTCGGTGGCAACATTCACTCCTAAAGATTTCGAGATAGTTCATTTTATCTCATTCTTTCAGAATGCCGACCCTACCATCTTCCCATTATAGCATCGAGTTGCACAGTAAATATGATGGTGGGCGGTGAGGGTTGCAAGGGTGAAAGCAAGAATAAAATGATCAGCAGGCTTGAGAGTCATGTGACAGACAAATTCTCTAATCTGTAATTCCATCGTACATCAGTCTGCAATCACACCATTACTGAGTACGAATCCACTTTACTGCATCATTAGTTCAATCAACAACCATATTATTAGGGCATTTGCATTACACAGGTAATTTATTTTTTTTAAGAATACAATCTAATGTGTCATTATCGGATACACGAGTGTCAATTGTACAGCACCTTGTAGAACGGTAACCAAAATTAATTTCCATTCTGCTCCCTGCAAGTTGTCCCAGAATTATGTAAACTATCATTGTGTAAACTTGTGCAAAATTATCCCAGTATAATATGTGAGGACAGCAGAAAAATTCCAATTGCATGCATGTTATGTGAGTGTTGGCTTGTTTATAATGGTTGAGCTAATACAATGACTAAATGAGCAGGGAGATGAATATCAGCTGTACAATTTCCCCATCAACTATTACAAGTCTACTGCAATAACCTTCCACTGCAGCAAAGCATTCCAAGGAGTTTTGCAGGTTATCAAACAAACTTTGACTATCAGTCTCACAATGAGACATTAGGTCAGATGACTAAAGGCTTGGTCAAAGGGATTTGCTTAAAGAAATTATTTAAAAGGCCAATAGGGAGGATTAGGGAGGAAATTCCAGAGCTGGGAGACTTGACAGCTGAAAGATGGCTTGATTCCAGTAATTTTAGCTACAATATTCATATCTTAGCTATAAATGCTAATTGCACTTCTGTATAACATTTCAAACCATAAAACCTGTTGCTCCCATTTCAGATAATCCATCCATTGTTACTCTTTGTAAAGGGACTGGTGAAAAAACCTTACATAGTTGTACCAGCACAAGATGTTCTGCCCCATTAAGTATTTCATTAAATCATTCCATTCATAGTCCAGTAACAGTGAGTATTCTTTCACTTGATGAAACTGACAATCATTTTGGCACATCTGAAAGGGTCACATTTATATAAAACCATCTGCCCTGATATTTCCTATATAGCTGTGTTGCAAATTCTGTTTCACAATCCCTATGTGAAATGTCTTGAGAGGTTTTATATTGAGCAGTGGAAGCAGCTTAGGGAAGGTTTACTAAACCAGTACCTGAATGGACGTGTTGTTTTAAGAACATAAGAACCAAGAGCAGGAGTGGGCCATCTGGCCCTTTGAACCCGCTCTGCCCTTCAATAAGATCATGACTGTTCTTTTCATGGACTCAGTTCCACTCACCTACCCTCTCAACCCTTAATGTTACTATTCAAAACATTATCTATCTTCACTTTATAAGAACACAAGAGAAAAGGTTGGACAGGTAAGAGCTTTACATAAATCCCCTCTTACCTTAAAGCTCTACTGAGCCCTCCACTAAGGTCAAATGTTTCTTTCTATCTCCCTGATCCATGTCCCACATTTTTTAGATCTCAATCAGACACCCCTTGACACTCTCTGTTCCATGAAAAATAACTCAAACCCATCTTGACCCTCTTGAAATGCTTTAGCTGGGACAATATTTGGTGAATCTTCTCTGCAGCCTCTCACATGACATCATATCCTTCTTGTAGTGTGGTCACCAGGACCGCACAGATACCCTAGCTGTGACCTGGATAACATCTTATACAGCTCTGTCTTAACTTTCCTGCTCTTGTATTCCACACCTCATTATACACCTTCTTTACCATTCTGTCAACCTGCCTTGTTGCCTCTAAGGATTTGTGGGTGTCAAGGTCCCTCTGATCCTCAGCACATCCCAGGGTGCCACCATTCATTGTAAACTCCTTTGCATTGTTAGTCTTCCCAAAAATCCCTGGCTCCATCACAACATTTCGCGTAGTTCAAGATCAAACTCCATTTTGTCACTGTTCTACCCATCTGACCAACTTACCTATATAATCCTACTTGTTATTTGCCACACTGTGAACTCTTGTTTCATCTATGAACTTCCTAACTAAATCACATAGATTTCAATCTAGATCATTAATTTACACGACATACAATAAGGGACTAAGCAGTACACCACTGAACACCGGATTCCATGTAATCCAGTCTATGTAAGATCGTAGATTTCTTTTCCCTGAAGCAAAGGCAGGTTTTCAACAATAACTGACCATTTCTACATGGTTGCCATTGCACTAACATTCTTTATTAACAGCAGATTTTACTAAATTCACATTTTAACCATCTATGATGGTGTGTTGAACTGCAACCTTAGAACATTAACCTGAGGTTCTGGATTATCAGTCCAGTGACATTACATAATGCTAGAGGTAGGAACTAGAGGTTCTGAGGAAGGGCCACCGGACCCAAAACATTAACTCTGTTTTCTCTTTCACAGATGCTGCCAGACCTGCTGAGCTTTTCCAGCAACTTTGATTTTGTTAAACGGCACTTCCTTTGACCTACAGCAATCATAGACTCATAGAGTTTTAAAGCATGGAAACAGATTTTGCGGTCCAACTCATTCATGCCAACTGGTTATCCTAAACTGATCTAGCTCCATTTGTCAACATTTGCTCTAAACCCTTCCTATTCTTGTACATATCCAGATGCTTCTTAAATGACTTAGTTGTACCAGCCTCCACCACTCCCTCTGGCAGCTCATTCCATACATGCACCAATCTCTGTATTAAAAAGTTTCCCTTGAGGTCCCTTTTAAATCTTCCCCCTGACCTTAAACCTACGGCTTCTGGTTTTGGACTCCCCTACCCTCCGGAAAAGATCTTGGCTATTTATCCTATCTATGCCCCTCATTATTTTATAAATCTCTATAAGGCCACCCCTCAGCCTCCAACGCTCCAGGGAAAATAGCTCCAGCCTATTCAGCGTCTCCCTGTCGCTCAAACCCTCCGACCCTGGCAACATCCTTGTAAGTCTTTTTAACAACATTTTTCCTTTAGCAGGAAGACCAGAACTGAACACAGTATTCTCAAAGTGGCCTAACCAATGTCCTGAACAGCTTCAACATGACCTCCCAACTCCTATACTCACTGCACTGACCAATGAAGGCAAGCATACCAAACGCCTTCTTCACCACCCTGTCTACCTGCACTTCACTTTTTAAACTTCTTTTGTTAGCCATGTTTTATTCAACTTTTCTGAGTGTTTTGGTGTCTGGATATTTGCTCCTCCTTTGGAATGGTTCAGAATGAAAATTAGGGCAGTACAGAGGTACAAATTGGGACCGATATTAATCAACTGAGTGCGAAATACCCACTCCTTCTTTGTGAAGGAAAGTGAAACAGTGACATTGAACTGAATGCAAGGCTCCTCTGTTTGGTCAGGGAACTAGGCATAGAACAATCTTTGCTTGAAAGACTTACTTATTTGGCACAACTGTCACATTTTACCAATGAATGATGCTGCAATCTATTATTTTAAAAAGTGACTTGGTTTGTTTATTAAAGCTAAACATCCAAGACTATTCCAGAAGTATAGCAGCAAATCCTTAAATAGTATTTTCTTCTTCCTACCTTATTTTATCATCAGTTTTCCTGTGATTGGATGCGCTAGAAATATTATTTTTAATGAGCTGTTATCTCCCTCTCTCTTTATTTGCTTGTTCTGGTATCTGTAACATGCTCTCTTCCTTTTTAACATTTCAAATCAGGGCCCTGTTATGACAATTGTGGTTTGAAGACTATTGTGAAAAACACTTGCATCAAAAATAAACTGCAACTCCCCCGAGAATGTTACTGGCTTAGCATCACTCAGCTACTGAGAAATGTTTAGCCTTTCTATTAGAAATTTTATTGGTGCCCATTACTGATACCAGGTTGATATTTTGTGTCCTGTGAGGGGTCCATACCTCAGGGGAAAATTATGCTGATGCAATGAGACTTCTTTCTCAGCAGCGTATCTACTGGCAGGAAGGTGTCAAGTAATGAGTTGGGGGTGGAGTGGGATTTATGATAGGAGGACTCACAATAAATGGTCAACATGTCCAGCTGACCAACTCTGTTAATTCAATGAACAGAGTGAACTACACACAACCTCAAACAGTCTGTCACACTAAATTATGATCATCTGACTATTATGGTATGGGCTTATTTGATTGACTGGCCAATCTTTTCTCATTCACCAATTTTACATTGGGGAAGATGGTGACAAAGGCTGAATAAGCTGGGGCTTTTTTCCGTGGAGTGTCGGAGGCTGAGGGGTGACCTGAGAGATATTTATAAAATAATGAGGGGCATGGAATAGGGTGAATAGTCAAGGTCTTTTCGCCAGGGTAGGGAAGTCCAGAACTAGAGGGGACAGGTATAAGGCGAGAGGGGAAAGATTTTAAAGGGACCCAAGGGGCAGAGAGTGGTGTGTGTATGGAATGAACTGCCAGAGAAAGTGGTGGAGGCTGGTACAATAACTACATGCAAAAGGCATCTGGATGGCTATGTGAATAGGAAGGATTTAGAGGGACTTTGAACCAAATGCTGGCAAATGGGACTAGATTAATTTAAGGTATCTGGTTGGCATGGACAAGTTGGACTGAAGGGTCTGTTTCCATGCTGTACATCTCTATGACATTATGACTTTGAGTGGTGATATCACTGGACTGGTACTCCAGTAATTGGCAACACGGTTGACTCTTAGCTGCTCTCTGAAATGGCTGAATGAGCCACTTAGTTCAAGGATAATCAGAGATAAGCAATAATTGCTGGTCTTGCCTGGGACACACAATCTCATGAAAAAAGAATAAATGAAAGAAAACGATACAGCTGGACAGTGAGGCCAGTGATTCTACCTGTCTCTCCTTGTGTTCAAAGAATTCAACAGACTAAAGCGGCCATTCGACCCATCCCGTTTTACCAGCTCTTTAAAATAGGCCTCCAATAATCTTCACTCCAACTGCCTTCCTTTTAAAGCTCAACAAACACATCCTCTTCACGGATTTATCCAACTTGCTTTGGAAAGATTTTGTTAGATTTGGTTCAACTGATTTTTCAGGCATTTCATTCTGGGCAACAGTGGGGAGAGATATTAATGGCAGGTACCGAGAATGTGCTGCCAACAGAGGTGGTAGGAGCAGGTGAGTCAGTAACATTTGACAGGCATTTAAACAGACACATGAAGAAGCAGAGAATAGGGAGATACAGGCCATGTGCAGGCCGATGGGCTTAGCTTGGAATGACATCATGGTCAGCACAGACACGGTGGCTAATGGACCTGTCCTTGTATTGTTTTGTGTTCTATGAGACTGTGCCACAGAGGTAATGTCATTGGACTAATAATTTACAGGCATAGGTCAACAAAGTGAGGGATCTTAAATCCAGTCAATAAATCTGGAACTGAATGCTAGTCCAAGTTAAAGTGACCATGAGAACTGTCACTGATTGCTGTAAAAACTCATCTGGTTCATCAAAGTCCTTCAGGGAAGGAATTCTCCTGGTCTGGCCTACACATGACTCTAAGTCCACAACATTGTGCTTGATTCTTAAGAGTCCTCTGCAGCAAGCCAGGCAAATAGGAATGGGTGACAAATGTGACCTAATTAAAACAGAACTACTTGCTGCTTAAAAGAAATGTTCTCTTCATTGAACCTCTGATGCATAAATATTTAAGGCTGAGAAGGCGTAAATCTAGTCAAGGAGTGCAGATGCTTTCAAGTAGGTACCATTGAGTGAATTGTGATTAGGGAGTGAAGATAATTTTATCTCTTCCAGACGATTTTACAGAATATCTGAGTGACAGGTGTAACACCACACCCATTTAGGAAGTCTCTCCAACACCATAAACGTGGAAGCAAAGTACAAGTGGCTTGAGTTCATTGTCTTACCCCAGAGTTATCACACTGGCTTTTTGCCAGTGTCTATTCTCACAGCTTAATCAGTGAATTTTCTAAATGATTCTATTTTCACTTGTGTGATGCCATATTTTCCTTTTGTCACTTGCAGATGCTGTGTGATGAATAGCCAAAACAAAACATCAATTTCATGAAGTGGGTCCTCTGGTAATATTGGGTTTGTGATAAAAGAGCTGATAGTACATTGAAGGCTTGAGATAGACCTCGCAGCGTTACTGAGTTTATTAATGAATTTACTTTCTCAAAGTTATTGCATTGAGATAAATGCACCATCTCGGAAATATTTTGTATTTCATTTCATTCCAATCACAGAATTGTATGGTGCAGAAGAAGGTCATTCAGCCCATTATGCCAGCTCCTGGTCTATTTTCCATCTCCCCATATACACAATTTCTACCCAGAAATATGTGATGCCTCTCTTCAATGCCTCAGTGAACCCTGTCACCTCCACATTTCCAGGCAGTGCATTCCACACCCTAACTACTCGCTGTGTGAAAGAAGCTGTTTTCTCATATCATCCTTGCTCCCTTGCACATCATTTTAAATCTATACCTTTTTTTTGTTCTTGTTGTTTTTCCAAGTGGGAGTCAAGTCTGTCCAGTCTGCTCTTGATATTGAAAACCTTCATCAGATCTCCTACCTCTCAGCTCTCTTCTCTCCAAGGAGAACAGTAGCCACTTCTTCAATTTGTCCTCGTTGCTGAAATTTTATAATCCCTACAACTATTCTAATAAGCTGTTTCTGCACTCTCTTCAATGCCACTCTCTCTCCACTCTCTCACATCTTTCCTACAGTGTGACTCTGCAGTGGTCTTTATATTCAGTGAATGGTCACAGTATGTCAAACACTTCAGCTGGGGTTGCCGTAGTAAATGATAACATTGTAATGACAAACTCCAGGATGGTTGGTCACTGTGACCAGTAGTCGAGTTATCTATTTAGGGTTCAATCCCTTTCTATTCGATGTGAGAAGGCGGGGTATTGCCAGGACAGACATCCTGAATGACCAATGACAGGACGCTGCTGTTGGGTGGGAATGGTTGAAACTAGGAGGTCATGCAGTGACAACTCCAGAAAGACATCCAACCAGAATTGACAACCCTTATGTTGAAACTGAACATGAGGAGAACAACAAAACACAGAGACTAGGGGCAGATGTAGGCCATTCAGCTCTTCGAGCCTGGTCCACCATTCAATATGATTGCCTCTGATCAAACTCAGTCCACTATCCTCAGTTTCTCCACAAATTCTTTGATCCCTTTAGCCCCAAGACCAATAGCTACCTCCTTCATGAAAAACAGTTCACAAGTGACAATCATCCAAACATTCCCAATTTATGAGGCTCAGAAGCCAGAAACATAAGTTGGAATTTCCTCCCAGGTGACCTCATTCCACCATCACCAAGTTTGGCACAAGCAACAGTCCAGTTTCGTATTTCGAGTTTATCTTTCATAAAAAAAGTGACTCTCTATATTAAGATAATACTTTGAAAAAAGACATTTTTCACCATGTCCAGTTTTCTTCGTAATATTCCTAACAGCTTCACAGCTGATCTTTGAAGAGCACTCACTACTGTTATTCAGGAAATACAGCAGTCAATTAGCAACTCCCCAATACAGTAATAGGATAATGATCAATAGAGGTAAAGGGGAAGTATTTTTACCCTCCAGAAAGAGACAGATTTGGGCTAGGTCGGAGGTGTAAGGTCTGGAAAGTCTATTTCACAATTCTCATTGTTGTCCAGATTTTCAGTTTAGGTGTTGAGAGGCAAGTTTCTATCATGACTATTGAGAATTTAGTTGAATCTTGAGGTCAGTGTCTTCGCCCCTGACTTGTGCTCCTGGGACCGTGCCTGAAAAGGCTCAGCATTAGACTCTGTGGAACAGGGACACAAACTTACAAACTCAAGCCTTGGCGGGGAGAGTGCTGTCACTGATCCGCGGCTAACTCTGCCATTAAAACTAATTAACAGACACAGAATTGTCTTTACCATTTATGTTGGGAATAGAACCGAGAACATAGAACATAGCACATTACAGCACAGTACAGGCCCTTCGGCCCTTGATGTTGCACCGACCTGTGAAACCAAACTGAAGCCCATCTAACCTACACTATTCCACTGTCATCCACATGTTTATCCAATGACCATTTAAATGCCCTTAAAGTTGGCAAGTCTACTACTGCTGCAGGCAGGGCATTCCACACCCTTACCACTCTCTGAGTAAAGAACTACCTCTGACATCTGTCCTATATCTATAATCCCTCAATTTAAAGCTATGTCCCCTCGATCTAGCCATCACCATCCGAGGAAAAAGGCTCTCACTGTCCACCCTATCTAATCGTGTCTATGTATGTCTTTATTAGGTCACCTGTAAACCTTCTTCTCTCGAACGAAAACAGCCTCAAATCCCTCAGCCTTTCCTCATAAGACCTTCCCTCCATACCAGGCAACATCCTGGTAAATCTCCCCTGCACCCTTTCCAATAGAAACAAGGATTGAATGACTGCTTGGAGATTTCAAACAATGTCTTCTAATGGGATATTCCAACTGCCTTTGATTTAAATTCAAAACGTTTACTTTTAATACACCTGAAATATCTCCAGAGAATTCCAGAATTATGAATACACACTTTCTCTCAGTTTTACAACACCAGTCAGATGCAAACTGAACCATTACCAAACAAAATCACCAAAGCTTTGAATTTCACTTTCTCAAATCTCTATTGCGATACTACGTCAGGACAGTGTCACTACACCATTCCTGGCTGATAGACTCACTGAGTTTGGAAGATGTTAACCAGTGAGCACTCCAACAAAAAAATCAAATCTCTTACAGTCTGAGACAATTCGAACTGGGTGAAATCAGGATTCAAAACACTGACTATCTGCTAATGTTCTGGTTTGGTGAGAGCTGAACAGAGGAATGTTGTTTGTCTTTCATTTATCCCTTTCCCTGACCATGTAAGTGCTTCTTAAAACAACCCTGGCACCATGGAGAGAGCCACGTGCTGGTTTTCTTCTCACCCGTTTAAACAGGAAATTCCCATTGTCACTGATCACAGAGTTACTGTCAATGCTAAACATGATAGGAAATGCAGTGACACAAAGTATATTGCATGCTGTACACAGGCACCAAGAGCTGAAGTGGGCACCCTTCTGTCCTGTACAATTCCATGACTGTCCAGCTCATCAATCCATGAGGTTTTAGTAACAATATGGATTAAGAACACGGCATCTCGATAAAGTATAAGCTTTTGTAGCCGCAGACATACAGAGCAGGTTATTGACCATGGTTGTCACTTCACACAGCTTGAGCCAATCACTGAATCCCGACAGTGTAGAAGCAGGTCACCCGGCCCATCGGGTCCACACCAATCGTCCAAAGAGGACCTGACTCAGACCTTCATCCTCAACCCCATCCTATCCCTGTAACCCTGCATTCCCCATGGCCAATTCACCTAATCTGCACATCTTTGGATTGTGGGAAGAAACCGGAGCACCCAAAGGAAACCCACGCAGATACGGGGAGAATGTGCAAGCTATAAACACAGACAGTCACCCAAGGCTGGAACCATACCTGGGTCCTTGGTGCTGTGAGGGAGCATTGCCAATACTAAGCCACAATCCTAATGGATGAAATAGATGGATTGCAGTTTGCAGGATACAAAAACAGTTTCATAGTGACAAGGGAAATAGGGAGAAAAGCTGTGATGATATGCATGTCACTTAACAAAGTCCACTCCGACATGTACAGTTGGTGCCATTTCGAGGGGGAAGGTACTGGGGCCAATGTATGAGTCAGGGAATAACAGGCCAAACAAGCAACAAGGAGCTCACTGAGAAAGAAGGCTAATTTGATCACTGAACTTGATAGCCCGAAGAAATCAAAACAGAAATGAAGGTATTCAGTTGTCAGAATGAGACAGCCTTACAGCTGTTGCTAAGAAACAACTTAGTCAAGTCTTCAACTCAAAATCCTAATAGATGTTTTCAGCTAACACCACCTTACTTCGAGACCTAACAAACTGCATTGTACAGGCTTTGAAAAAGGGGAAAAGGACTGTGATTTCTTTAAATTCATTCATAGGATGCGCGCATTGCTGGTTGGACCATCATTTATTGCCTCAAGGGCAGTTAAGAGTTAACCACATTGCTGTGGTTTTGGAGTCACATGTCGGCCAGACCAGGTAAGGATGGCAGTTTCCTTCCCTAAAGGACATTAATGGGCCAGATGGGTTTTTCCTGACAATTGACAAGGGTTTCACGGTCATCATTAGATTATTATTGAAATCAAATTCCACCATCTGCCATGGCGAGATTCAAATGCAGGTCCCCAGAACATTATCTGGGTCTCTGGATTAATAATCTAGCAATAATACTATTCGGCCATCACCTTCCCATAATGTATTTTTGTGAGAACATAAATATCAGTTACACTTCCATGTAAGAATTTTGCATATCTGTACTAATGCAGAGCAATCTTAGAAAGTTACATGAACTGTGATGAACAGAGGGACATTTGGTATGATTCCTCTGCTGACCAGGGTATTTATTAGTGATCTCCAACACTGAATCTGTACTATCAATGGTAAGATCAATGTGATAGAGGTTATCGACTAAAAGGCCACATTGCAAGTGTAATACCAGTGTATGCCATTCTTGTGCAACCAGGAAATACTGTACTTTCCGCTAATAGATATGTGGGAATGCCACCAGTTGCAGCTTCCACTTCAAGCCACTCATTATCCTGACTTGGAAATACATTGCCGTTCCTTCACTGTCGCTGGGTCAAAATCCTTGAACTCCCTCCCTAATGGCATTGTGTGTCAACATACAGGACACGGTCTGCAGCAGTTGAAGATTCACAAGGGCAGCTAGCAACGGCCAATAAATGTTGGCCCAGCCGGTAAAGTCCACGCCCCAAAAATGAATAAAATGCATGCTGGTCTGTAGCATAAACCAACTGGGACAAGTGGCCTTTCTGTGTACTGCAAAAGTCATTGCAATTCTCTGGAATTGCCAGGATGAGACAAGTAGGTTTAGCAGGAAAAGACACAGGTCTCTTGTGCTTGATCATTCTGACTCCAGAAGTGTTAAATGTAAAATGTGCATTGTGAATGTCTTTGCAAAGTCCTGACGGAAAAATCACCACCTGAGCAACTAAACCAGACAGGGCTTAACAACTGTTAACACATTGCTTCTGAAACAGAATACATTTGTGTCACACTTCACAATTGCCCCCACTGGCTTGAAGGCCTCATCCTGTGAATCTGCCTGCCATTTCATTCTTCCTGATGAATACTTTCACGTGTGTATTGCAAAGCTGCTGATTGCTCTGAATACAGCGAGAGGCAAGGCAGAATCTGCTTTGTACAAAATCGAAGCACACAGTGAATAATTCAGCAGAGAGGAAGGAAGGCTCTGAGGCATAAAGGGCATTTCAGTAAATCAGAGATTTACACGAGAGACCCACAGTTCCCCTTCCGCCCTCCACAACCAGCACTCACTCACTCATGCACTACTCTCACTCATACACACACACTCACACTCACTCTCACTCACACTCATACACACTCACTCACACACACTTTCACACTCATTCACTCACACTCACTCACACACGCTTTCACACTCGCTCACTTACACTCACTCACTCATTCACTCACTATGACTCAAACACACTCACACACACTCACACACACTCACACACACACACACTCACTCTCACTCACACACACACACACTCTCACAATCACTCACTTACTCACTATCACTCATACACACTCACACACACACTCTCACTCACACACACACTCTCACACTCACTCACACTCACTCATACACACTCACTCACTCTCACACTCATTCACTCACACTCACTCATACACACTCACTCACTCACACTCACTCATAACCTCACTCACATGTTTACTCACACATACTCTCACAAAAACACTCACACACACTCACAAACACTCTCACTCACAAAATCACACTTACTCAGACACTCATATTCACAAACTCACTCACACACACACACTCACTCACACATACACTCACTCAGACACTTGCTCACATACTCACACGCAGTCTCACACACTCACTCACTTTCACTCACTCACTCTCGTATATGAATAAACTCCCACAATCACACACAGGTAGTTGAAAGCACAATGTTCATATTGACATAGCTTCAGGAGACACCAGGTCTAATACATAACCTACAATTAAACAGCTGATCACAGCCAGGTTGGAGTACATGAGATAACAAGGTGCAGAGCTGGATGGACATAGTAGGCCAAGCAGCATCAGAGGGGCAGGAAGGTTTTGGGTCTAGACCTTCCTTCAGAAACTGGATCTGTGCCGGCGACCTTCTGTAACTTCCTAAATGAAAATGGATTCATTTTCTGAAGAAGGGTCCAGGCCCAAAACTTTCCTGCTCCTCTGATACTGCTTGGCCTGCCACGTTTATCCAGCTCTACACCTTGTTATCTCAGATTCTCCAGCATCTGCAGTTCCTACTATCTCTGGAGTAAATAGGATGATTTCTGTTTGGAGCGGGGAGAGGAGCAGTCTATCAGAAACCGTGAGCCTTAGCTATTGAAAATAGATTGAAATGGACACGAGCACTCGCTCAGTGAAGAAAACCGAAGTGAAACAACAAATAAATACCAACTGAATTAAAACAATCTACTTGGGCAAAGGATCGAAGAATGGCCAATCCTTTGATAATAACCCCAGTGCGGCCTGTGCTATGATACCATGCCACAGTAGAGCCAGAGCTAGGACACTGTCCCCCAGTAAAGTTGGAGCAGGGGACTATACCCCAGTACAGCCTGTGCTGTGTCACTGTACCCAAATACAGTCAGAGTTGTGACACTGTAGATCAAAAAACAATGTTACAACAGATTTCAAAGTGAAAAGTGTAAGAAAGGACAACTTTAAACCCTAGGTGATAATGTGCCAGAGTTTTTGGTCATTCAGTTTGAGCAAAGAGAACAGCTGGATATTTTTTCCAACAATAGAAATTGGAATAAGGAAAGCAACATACGGAACATTACGTTATGCATTAGCTTCTAATTTTTGTCTGCATCTGTTTTCAAATTGTTTTGTGTTCCCACCTCCCACTTATCTTCTCTCATCATTGAGATACCACATACCACAACCCACATGGAGGAACATGCATGTGCCTGACTCCAGTGATACTTAAACATGATCTCACATTGAGAAATCTCCTTATCAATGAATGCACCATAATCCTGCTGCCATACATAATGACATTTGTGACCAATGGGAGTCAGGTAACTGGGACATCAGACCTATTATATTCCAGCATCATTATCAATCCCACTGTAATCCTGCCATAATTTTCAGATGGATGGAAGAGCACTGCCAGCTCACTTGAACATTACCAGAGCTGCAGTCTTCACAGAATCACAAAGCTAATACAGCTCAGAAGGAGGCTCTTCACCCCAACGACCTTGTGCCGGCTCTCTGAACGAACATTTCATTTGGTGTGATTCTCTCCACAAGGCTGCGCATCATTCCTTTTCTAAAGAAACGACTAATTCCTGTCTGAAAGCCTCATTTGAAACTGCCTTCATCACATTCTCATGCAGCGCATTCCAGATCCTCACCTCTCGATGCGTGCCACTTTGGCATTTTGTTCCTGTTATTTCCTATCGGACCCCTCCCATTCTCGATCCTTTCACAATGGGGAACTGTTTCTCGCTGTTCACTCTGTCCAGTCCCCTCAGCATTTTGAAAGCTTCACTCAGATCCCAGTCTCCTCCTCTCCAAGGAAACCAACTCGAACCTCTCCAATCTATTTTCATTACCGAAACCACCCATCCTTGCAAACCTTCCTGTAAAACTCACTGTACTCTGTCTAATATTCAGAGTTGGGTGCAATTCTCCAGCTTAGGCAAAACTAGTGACCAAAATTATGTCCTCGCTTCTGTACTCAATGTCATTTTGAATAAAATCTAGGATACTGTTCGCTTTCCTAATGTTCTGTCAATGGTGTCTTGCCACATTTAATAAATTATGTCCCTATGAACACAAGTCCCTCTGCTCCTGTATCCCTTTAGAGTTTGGACCTGTTATTTCCCATTGTCCCTCAATGTTCTTCGTACGAAAATAAGCGTGCAAACTACAACTGAACTTGTACACCAAAATTTAAATCACAAATATATATTGGGAAAAGCTACTGGAGGCGAGTACAATTACAGCATTTAAAAAGGCATCTGGGTGGGTATATGAATAAGAAGAGTTTATACGTATATAGGCCAAATGCTGGCAAATGGGAATAGGTCAGACTGGCATGTCTGTTTGACATGGATGAGTTGGATCGAAGGGCCTTTTTCCATGTTGGATGATTCTATGATTTAAACTCTGGGAAGCTCCAATACAAAACTTACTCCAGCTCAAAGAATATCCATTAACCACACTGCTTTCCCTTTTATTCCTAGAGCTATACCGTTACTCGTAGGTCTTTTGTGCGGCACTTTCACAAAAGCCTTCTATAATAAATTTATACATCATCTGTACACCACATCAACAACGCTATTGTCGACAATCCTTCCTGTTTATCTTCAAAAAGCTCCAAAAAATTACTTAACCAAGTCTTCCCCTCAGTGAATTGAGGTTGGCTTTCCTGAATTAAACCACATTCATCCATGGGGCTTCGAATTTTGTCACAAATTGTTATTTCTCTAGCAGTTTCTCCACTTCCAGAAAAGTTCAGTTGACTGGCCTGTAGCTACTGGCATCATTATCAAAGAAAAAAGAACAAAGAAACCTACAGAACAGGAACAGGCCCTTCGGCCCTCCAAGCCTGCGCCCATCAAGATCCTCTGTCTAACCTGTCATCTATTGATGAGGAAGGAGCTCAAAAATGGTCTGAGGAGAGCCAGGAGGGGGCACGAGAAAGGCTTGGCAGAACGGATTAGGGAGAACACAAAGGCATTTTACACTTATGTGAGGAATAAGAGAATGGTCAAAGAAAGAGTAGGGCCAATCAGGGATAGCATAGGGAACTTGTGTGTGGAGTCTGAGGAGGTAGGGGAAGCCCTAAATGAGTTTTTTGCTTCTGTCTTTATGAAAGAAACGAACTTTGTAGTGAATGAAGCCTTTGAAGAGCAGGTGTGCATGCTGGGATGGATAGAGATGGAGGCAGCTGATGTGCTGAGAATTTTGTCAAACATTAAGATTGACAAGTCGCCAGGCCCGGACCAGATTTGTCCTCGGCTGCTTTGGGAAATGAAAAATGCAATTGCTTCGCCACTCGCAAAGATCTTTGCATCCTTGCTCTCCACTGGAGTCATACCTGAGGACTGGAGAGAGGCAAATGTAATTCCTCTCTTCAAGAAAGGAAATAGGGAAATCCCCGGCAATTACAGAACAGTACGTCTCACATCTGTCGTCTACAAAGTGTTCGAAAGGATTCTAAGGGATAGGATTTATGACCATCTGGAAGAGCATGGCTTGATTAAATGCAGTCAACACGGCTTTATGAGTGGCACAAACCTTATCGAGTTCTTTGAGGATGTGACTAGAAAAGTTGACGAGGGTCGAGCTGTGGATGTGGTGTATATGGACTTCAGTAAGGCATTTGATAAGGTTCCCCATGGTCGGCTCATTCAGAAGGTCAGGAGGAATGGGATACGGGGGAACTTAGCTGTCTGGATACAGAATTGGCTGGCCAACAGAAGACAGCGAGTGGTAGTAGAAGGAAAATATTCTGCCTGGAAGTCAGTGGTGAGTGGTGTTCCACAGGGCTCTGTCCTTCGGCCTCTACTGTTTGTAATTTTTATTAATGACTTGGATGAGGGGATTGAGGGATGGGTCAGCAAGTTTGCAGACGACACAAAGGTTGGAGGTGTCGTTGACAGTATAGAGGGCTGTTGTAGGCTGCAGCGGGACATTGACAGGATGCAGAGATGGGCTGAGAGGTAGCAGATGGAGTTTAACCTGGATAAATGTGAGGTGATGCATTTTGGAAGGTCGAATTTGAAAGCTGAGTACAGGATTAAGGATAGGATTCTTGGCAGTGTGGAGGAACAGAGGGATCTTGGTGTGCAGATACATAGATCCCTTAAAATGGCCACCCAAGATCCCTTAAAATGGCCACAGGGTTGTTAAGAAAGCATATGGTGTTTTGGCTTTCATGAACAGGGGGATTGAGTTTTAGAGTCGTGAGATCTTGATGCAGCTCTATAAAACTTTGGTTAGACCGCACTTGGAATACTGCGTCCAGTTCTGGTCGCCCTATTACAGGAAAGATGTGGATGCTTTGGAGAGGGTTCAGAGGAGGTTTACCAGGATGCTGCCTGGACTGGAGGGCTTATCTTATGAAGAGAGGTTGACTGAGCTCGGACTTTTTTCATTGGAGAAAAGGAGGAGGAGAGGGGACCTAATTGAGGTATACAAGATAATGAGAGGCATAGATAGAGTTGATAGCCAGAGACTATTTCCCAGGGCAGAAATGGCTAACACGAGGGGTCATAGTTTTAAGCTGGTTGGAGGAAAGTATAGAGGGGATGTCAGAGGTGGGTTCTTTACACAGAGAGTTGTGAGAGCATGGAATGCGTTGCCAGCAGCAGTTGTGGAAGCAAGCTAATTGGGGACATTTAAGAGACTGCTGGACATGCACATGGTCACAGAAATTTGAGGGTGCATACATGAGGATCAATGGTCGGCACAACATTGTGGGCTGAAGGGCCTGTTCTGTGCTGTACTGTTCTATGTTCTATGTTCCATGTTCTATTTTCTAACGGTCTGTGTACATTTGCTCCCTGCCCATCCATGTACCTGTTCAAATATATCTTAAAAGACGCCAACGTGTCTGCGTCTACCACGTCCGCTGGCAACGCGTTCCAGGCACCCACCACCCTTTGTGTAAAGAACTTTTCTCCCACATCTCCCTTAAACTTTCCTCCTCTCACTTTGAACTCATGACCCCTAGTAATTGAGTCCCCCACTCTGGGAAAAAGCTTTTTACTATCCACCCTGTCTATACCCCTCATGATTTTGTAGACCTCAATCAGGTCCCCCCTCAATCTCCATCTTTCTAATGAAATTAACCCTAATCTACTCAACCTCTCTTCATAGCTAGCACCCTCCATAACAGGCAACGTCCTGGTGAACCTCCTCTGCACCCTCTCCAAAGCATCCACATCCTTTTTGTAATGTGGCGACCAGAACTGCACACAGCACTCCAAATGTGGCCGAACCAAAGTCCTATACAACTGCAACATGACCTGCCAACTCTTGTACTCAATATCCCGTCCAATGAAGGAAAGCATGCCATATGCCTTCTTGACCACTCTATTGACCTGCGTTGCCACCTTCAGGGAACAATGGACCTGAACACCCAGATCTCTCTGTTCATCAGTTTTCCCGAGGACTTTTCCATTTACTGTATAGTTCGCCCTTGAATTTGATCTTCCAAAATGCATCACCTCGCATTTGCCCGGATTGAACTCCATCTGCCATTTATCTGCCCAACTCTCCAGTCTAACCCACAACATTTCTGCCATCATTTCCTTACAAATGTAAGTGACCAACAGTGTGAGATAACTTGGACATCGGTCCTCTTGTATTCCTGCCATTATTACCAACATTACTGGTGCCTGTGGAACTGCACTACCATGTGTGCCATAATTTCAGGGTCAGAGCATGTAGTGATTGGAACCAGGGTGGCCTCATTGACTACAAAACTGTTAATTGGGGTTGTTTACCTGGGTCAATCAGGGAAGCCCTGGCTGACCAATAGAACGGCGGGGGGTGGGGGGGTGGAATACAACCAGGAAATTATAATCTACTCGGTTCAGGGGGACTGACTCCAAACTTGCTGGCAACAGTCAGTGTGTCATACACAAGGAAATAAAGGGTGGCCTCGTGACAGGGGATGGCTTCTGTGCAATTATTTCAGAGCATGTAGCAGGGACAAAGTTGGGAAGTACAAAACAAACACGCACACACACACACACACACACACACACACACACACACACACACAGACACACACACACACACACACACACACACACACACACACTATTCATACTTTTATATTTTCTTCAACAACACAAACTCTAATTTTGTGTGGTACCAAATGATGTGACACTTTGTCAAGTGTCTTCTAGAAATCTAAGTACAGTGCATCTCCTTTATCTATATTGCTTGTTGTTTCCTCAACATTTCCAAAAAGTGAGTCAAACATGGTTTCCCTTTCACAAAACCATGTCGACTCTGCCTTGTTGAATTAAAAATTTCCAAGTATCCCACAGTGATCTCCTTAATAATAGATTCCGGTCTTTTCCTTGTAACCGATGAGTGGCAAAGTGGCCTGTTTCCAGTTTTTTTCCTCTTTCTTGAATAGAAAGTTACATTCATTATTTTATAATCTGATGGGGTACTTGAAAATTTAGGGAATTTTGGTAATTTGAAAATTTCTATCTCACCAGTCACTTCTCATAAAACCATAGAATGAAGTCCATCAGGATCTGGGGACTTGACAGCTCTTACTTTCACTAATTTTCTGAGTACCCCTTTCACTGATGGCTTCTCAGAACCCCAGTGTAATTTTCAGTTTGGTTCTAAAGGATCATCACAAAATACTAACTCTGTCTGTCTGCCTCTATCTCTCTCTCTCTCTCTCTCTCTCTCACTCCACAGATGTTGACAGACCTGTTGAGTTTTTTTCAGCATTTTCTGTGTTTGTCTCATGTCTCTTTTCTTGTATTGTCCTCCTTTCAGGCCCCTGGTGTTCTGGTAGACTCTATATCAAGTATCAGAATCTGTGCCACACGTACCAACTCTTTCTAGTTCTGGCATACTTTCACTTCCATTCCCCTCTATTCTTTGTCCCTCCACCCAAACAAATGCCTCTTGAAGGAAGTATCTGGAGCCAAAGGATCTTGAGGAGGAACTGACCGAAGGAGAAATTGATTGGGTTGATCCAACTCAAAGGGAACTCATCAGGTCTCGGAAGGCTTTCTCCACCTTTGAAAATCCTTGTGCTTCAATGCAAACTTCTTTGGTGCATTAAACTGTTGCTGCAGGAGGAATAATGACTTCAGTGAAGAAGCTGAACTAAAATCTAAACATGACAGACTCCTGTTGCTCTTTCCACTGTTTTACTCCTCTTTGCAAGTTATAATCAGCTTTCAATATCTTTGTACATACAGGTTTGGAATAACAGGGCTAACACATCAGAAGTACTGGCACAGTTGGCACCAACAGGGTTTTGCAAACTTGATCTCGGCAAGTAAGCAGGTTGCAATTACTAGCTCTGCACAGGCTGATGGGGAATGACCCCATTGCACCTTTTGCTATAAATTCACTGATCTCTTGCTTTCCATTTAGAATTGAACTGTGGTGTGAGTCAACAGGCACTGCTGATTCGTTTTATTTACTGTAAATTAGTGACCTACTAGTACAATGTTTTCTCTCGACCTTGAGCTGAGTGGTGGTTTAGAAGGATTCATTAAGAAAAAGAATTAAACAAACTGATGTTTTAACTGCTCTGTTGTTATAATTGAAACAGATTTATGAGGCCACAGCATTCCACCGCTAAAGCTACTTTGCGATACCAATCAGCGCACAGGCCACTTTTGAATAAAGAACAATGGAACCTGCTGGATAGCTATAAGACAGAAACTGTTTAATTGAGAGGTTAGATCATTTACCTGGAGGATAATAAATGTCCAGGAGATGTTACAAGATTGCAATCTAATGGAGAGATTCAGAGTGACTCATTTCAAGAACATGATGTCTCAGAGATTGCAAAACTTTAACCTTAACCTGAGGGAATATGATGATGAGAATACTATTGAATGTCAAGCAACATTGGTTAGATTCCCTCTTATTTGTGATTGTCTGGCGTGTAGTAACATAACTTGTCACTTATCATCCCAGACTTGATTTTTGCCAAGGTCTTGCTGCATGTAGTCAAGGGCTGCTTCAGTATCTCGGGAGATGTGAATGGTGCTGAACATTGGGCAATCATTAGCCAAAACTCTAATGCTGACCTTCTGATAAAGGGAAAATCTTTGATGAACCAAATGAAGATGGTTGGGGAGATGAGCCAACACTGGAACACTTCCTGCAATGGACTGAGGTCACTGGCATTCAGCAACCAGCCCCATCTCCCTTTGTGCTAGGTATGACTCCAAACAGCAGAGAATTTCCACAGGCTGCCCTCGTTTACTCAGAATAGTGGGCTGCTGGAATAAGTTACACACCACAGTCCAATTGAAGGGTTCAGAACATTTTGGATACAAAGTAGTGGACATTTGGAAGGAAGTTACAGAGTGCAAACCATAAACATATGTTCAGAAAATGGGTGTGGAGAATGACAAGGTCCTGCTATTTGAGTAATTGAGTGAAAGGAATCTCTGCAGATATTCGAATTCGAAGAGCAATTCCTCAAAATCTGAAGATAAATGTCATTAAATCTGTTGGAGCATGTGTTCTTGTTTCCAACAGACATTTTCAGATTTATGTCCTTTATTTTGTATTGGCTTGCTTATGGGTTGACAGCATCTGTCAAGATGGAACCAACTGTTAGTATATTGCACATCCTTGAAACATTGTGATTCTCACAGGAGAGATTAACCACGTTGACATCACAGGTTTACCAAAAAAGTAATCTGCCTTTCGTTGCAGATATGGTCTACTTCCAGTAAATGCACTATCCTTAATTCAAAATCACAGAGTTTGAAACTTCTAACTGTCTTAGATGTCTGTATTCTCACATTACTGGGCTGTTTACACTGCTGAGCTTAATTGTTGCATAATTCAGGTACTTGTAGCCAGTGAAAAGGATTTTGAATTACCAGGAGCCGGTCATTTACACTGGGTCACAGAACATCCTGAAAGCTGCGGCAGTGATAACAGAAACTGCTTGTGTTCTTTGGTGTTCATCAAGGACATGGAGCTCATTTGCAGTGACATCACTCACTGACAATTCAGCAAGGCGCTATGGTAACAAGACAAGGAGCATATACGGGTGACCCCATTTGTTGATTATTATTCAGGTTAACAGTGACTCCTAGTCACTGAATTCATTTTTGCCATATTGCATTTTTGCTCAGTTGAAAATTATACTCAAAATTATAATGCAAGTGTATTTCCTTTAGTTATTTTGCACTAGGGACACTGTAAGTAGAGAGAAAATACTTCCTCTGGTCTTCCTGTGTGCCATTGTAAATACAGTAGGAAACCTGGTTGCGTTAGTGACACAGTAATTACATTCGGAAGATTCTCTTTGCACGGACAATGCTGTAATGAATGCAGTAAAATACTGTGTAAGTGTTAGTGACTCTGTAACTACCAACAGGAAGTCTGTGTTAGGGACACTGTGACTACAGTTCTCTGGTCCCCCCGGTCTGTGTGTGCATCAAGGACACTGTGAGCATAGCAATAATCACTCATATTTAGTTACGTTAAGCAGGTCCAAAAAACAAGGCAGGAGACTCCCAGAAGAGCAATGAAATTTCCAAAGCAATGTACTCTATGCATCTCGGAAAAGGTCTGTGACACATGCTAGTTCCTGACTTGTCACTAACCAAAAATGGAGACCGTCAGTTCAGGAAGGTACCAAACACATCAAGAGACTTTGTCAACGAATTGCAGAGCTGAAGTCAAAGCATTAGACAAATAACTCATCTCCCCAGAGATAATGGGAACTGCAGATGCTGGAGAATCCGAGATAACAAAGCGTGGAGCTGGACGAACACAGTAGGCCAAGCAGCATCTCAGGAGCACAAAAGCTGAGGTTTCAGGCCTAGACCCTTCACAGGGATGTGTTCATCCAGCTCCACACTTTGTTAACTCATCTCCCCAGCCCTTCAAGCACCATCTGGCCCTCACGTGGAGAAGAGATGTGATGGCCCAGTAGTCTCATTGCTCAGCTATTAAACCAGAAACCCAGGTAATGTTCCAGGAAGCTGGGTTCAAATCCCATCATAGCAGATGGTTGAATTGGAATTTCAACTAAATAAAAACGCTGAATTAAAAATGTAATGATGACCACTTGTTGACTGTCATGAGCACCCTTTGGTTCACTAATGTCGTCTGTAAAAGAAGCTTGATGACCTTACCTGCACTGGTCTACATGTGACTCATATTAAGGATAGGCAATAAATGCTGACCCAGTCACAAACACCTGTATCCCATGAATGAATTTAGAAAAAAAGTCTACAGGTCACCCATTGGATCATCCATCAGGCATCTCAGAATCCATTACACAGGAGTCATCTTCAATCCCTGAGGGACTGAAACACAATGGGAATCATCCTTCTTGGCAATGACACTTTGAACACAGGGGAGTGTGAAAAAGGGAGCACCTTTTATAGATGGGTGAGCAAAGAACTTTTTTTTAAATCGTCAGACTATAATCGATGCTGAATGGAAACTAAGAGAAGGAATTAGGAAATTGTGAATTGTGGATACATCATTCAAAAATGCAGGCTAAATATCAGTCATAAATGCCCAATTTTTTTTCAATAAGATATTATTTCATTGGCGGTAGTTCAGGAAAGGTTCATTGGGATGCTATCTGGTATGATGGGATTGTCTGTTGAGCAAAGGTTAAACATATTGGGGCTCATGGAGTTTAGAAGAATGAGAGATGACCTTATTGAAGCATAGAGGATTCTTAAGAGACTTGTCAGCGTAAGTGCTGAGAGGATGTTTCCCCTCATGGGAGAATCTAGGACCAGACAGCAAAGTCTCAGAGTAAAGGGTTGCCAATTTAAGATTGAGATGAGAATGAATTTCTTTTCACAGAGGGTAGAGAGTCTTTGGAACCCCTTGACACAGAGAGCTGTGGGGCAAGAGTCTTTGTGTATTTTTAAGGTGCAGATAGATATATTCTTGATCAGCTGGGGATTCAAGGGTTACAGTGAAAATGCAGGCAAGCAGCTGTGAGGAATATTGGATCAGCCACGATCCTGTTGAACGACACAGCAGGTTTGAGGGGTCGAGCGGCCGAATCCCATTCCTACTGTATTTCATCTGGTCTTAATCAGTGGTTTTGGATGTTTATCATTCCCCTAAGGGTGCAGACATGACCCTCGATCTCTGAGACTGCAGCAGACATGGAGTGGGTCATGAACCCACAATCCTTCATTCCGAGAGGCAAGTACATGACCACTGCACCATGGCCAACAGCAAAACACAGGGAAGGTACAACAAATGTTCTGAAGAAGAGTCATACAGGGCTTGAAACATTAACTCTGTTTCTCTTGTCACAGACATTGCCAGACCTACTGAGCTCTCATATATTTCACAGGATCCCTACAGTATGGAAACAGGTCCTTCGGCCCAACAAGTCCACACTGACCCTCAGACATCCCACCCAGACCCATTCCTCCTATAACCCTGAACACTATGGAGCAATCTCCCATGGCCAATACACCTAGACTGCACATTTTTGGACTGTAGGAGGAAACTGGAGCATCCGGAGGAAACAGGGAGAATGTGCAAACTCCACACAGATAGCCACCCGAGGGTGGAATCGAACCCGGGTCCCTGGCCCTGTGAGGCAGCAGTGCTAACCACTGAGCCACCGTGCCACCACAAAAATATTTCTCCAACACTGTCTGTGTTTGTTTCAGCAAATTTGACAATGAATTCCAAAACACTGGTAGCAACACACCCACAACGGCGATGTTGATGCTCATTCAGCGTGGCCTGATGTAGCCTCTGTTGGGAGCATGATGGTGGGTCAGTGAAGCCCCAGTTACTAATGTTAGAGAGTGCTACAGAAATATAGAAAGCAGTTTCCAACACTTGGAAATCTGATAACAGAGCCAGATACAGGAAGAAACCCACTGTGTTGTTAAAACACCACTTGTGAGTGACTTGAGTGTGATAAAGTCATACAGTTGTGCAGCATGGAAACAGTCCCTTTGATCCAAACTGTCCACGCTGACTGCATATTCGAAATATATCCAGTCCCATTTGCCAGCATTTGGCCCATATCCCTCTGAACCCTTCCAAATCCGATACTGATCCAGATGCCTTTTAAATGTTGTAATTGTACCAGCCTCCACCACTTCCTGATAAAATTTAACTGTTATTTTTACTGATTTTTTTTTAGCTGCTATATATTTCCAGGTTAGACTTCAGGAGGATATTAAAAGCAAAAAGCAGGGAAATGATGCTAAACTTATATAATACCTCAAAGAAACACGGGAAAATTGCTGGAGAAGTTCAGTAGAGGTGGCAGCACCTTGAAGAGAGAAGCAGTGTTAACGCTTCGAGTCTGGCGGTTCTAGTCTCTATTTTACCACAACGATACAGAAGTACACAAAATGTGCAAAAAATAATTCAAAAGCATGACACTAGAACTGAGAAAGAATAAACAGATTGGGACCCTTTGCCCTTGAAAAGGAAAGGCAGAAGGGGTGACCTAACAAAGGTCATTCAGATTACAGATAACAGAGTGTGGAGCTGAAGGAACACAGCAGGCCAGGCAGCATCAGAGGAGCAGGAAAATCAATGTTTCAGGTCAGGACTCTTCTTCAGAAATGCTGCCTGGCCTCCTGTGTTCCTCCAGCTCCACACTGTGTTATCTCTGACTGCAGCAACTGCAGTTCTTGCTACCTCATTCAGATTACAACAAGGTTTGCTGGGCTTGATGTTCTGCGTAAACCCTCCCACAGGGAAGTCAAAACCAGAAGTCAACAATACAAGTTAGTTACCAATAAATCCAACAGGGCCTTTAAGAGAAACCGGTAAGTGAAAAATGCTTCCACAAGGAGTCATGGATCACTTTGATGCATCTAAGGTGAAGCTGAATGAGGGAGTAAGGAACTGAAGCATATGCTGATTGGGCAGCATGTTGGCTCTGTGGTTAGCACCAGTACCTCGTAGCTTCAGGGACCTGGGTTGAATTCCAGCCTTGGGCAACCATCCGAATGGAGTTTGTGCATTCACCCCATGTCTGCGTGGGTTACCCTTGCATGTTGTGGTTTCCTCCCACAGTCCAAAACTGTGCAGCTTATGAGAATTAGCCATGGTAAATTGTTACAGAGTGTCTAGGGGTGTGCTGCTAGGTGGATTAGCCTTGGTAGAGGGAGGGACAGGGTAGGGGACTGGGTCTGAGAGGGCTGCTCTTCAGTGGGTTGGTGCAAACTCGATGGGCTGAGTGCCACTGCAAGGATGCTTTGATTCTGACTGGGTCAGATTGGGAGGAGGCATGTGTGCAGCATAAAGCCCGGCATCTACCTGTTGACTGAATGGCCTGTTTCACTGCTGTGCATTCAGTGCAATTCCATCATAACTGTGAATGTGAGGCCTTGTCAATTCAGAATTGAATTTGCTCATCTTGTTGCCAAAGGCTCTGTAGCAATTTGCTTCCCTATATTTCTCCTCCATTGAACTGGAAGTGTGCTTAAGTGAACTGAAAATACTTCCACAACCTTGTACCCAATGTCTCTCTCTATACTATCAGTTGTTGCAAGTTATGCCCAGAAAAGTCAATGACCACATTGCTATGCTGCACAGTTAACTGGGCTGGCCTAATAGCATTTAGTTCATATTTTCCATTGTTACTCAGATTGGAGCACTTCTTAACAGAGTTATAAATTGCTGCAACAAATCAAATGTGAAAACAAAGGAACTATTATGCATAAATATTTTTGCTTTATTCTCATTTAAATTGAGAGGCAATGCTGTAGTGGTAATGTCACTGAACTAAGTAATCCAGAACCCCAGGCTAATGTTCTAGCTCGAATTGTAACACGGCAGATGTGGAAATTTGAGTATAATAAAATCCAGAATTAAAAGCTGCTTGAATGGTGAACAATCAAATCATGGTTGATTGTCAAAATGGCTCATCAGTTTCACAAATGCCCTGCAGATAAGGGAAATCCTTACCTGGTTTGGCCCACAGTAATCCAGTCAACACTTAACTAAATGAAGATAGGAGTAAACAATTAGACTCCTCTGCCATTCAATATGATCATGGCTGATCATTGACCTCAGTGCCCTCATCCCACTCTGCCCCATAAACCTTTCATCTCTTTCACCAGAATAGCTACATCTACTTCCTTGAATTCTGGGCAATTAGGAATGGGAAAAAGCTTGGGCTTGTGCTCACTGGAGTTCAAAAGAAAGAGATCTGGTTATGGTGTATAAAATACTAAAGGGGATTGATGAGGTACCTGGTGAACAGATGTTACCTGTTCTAGGACAGTCTTGAGCAAGGCGAAATAGATACCAAGTGAGAGGAAGTAGGTTCAAAACTGAGATGAGAAGGAATTACTTCTCTCAGAGGGCTGTGAGTCTGCGGAACTCGCTGCCCCAGTGTGTAGTGAAGGCAAAAATTGATCAACAGATTCATGAAAGAAGTAGATACGCTTCTGATGAAAATGGGATATGGGGCTATGGGGAGACCAGGCATCAGCTATGATCATGACAAATGGTAGTGTGGCTCAAAAGGCTGAATTACCTAATTCCTATGTTCCTATGAAATAAATGCTTGGTCTGGCCAACCATGCCCAAATCCCATTATCAAATAATAACAACTAAACCACAAATTCTCATTCTTTGACAAACATTTGGATATTGAACTTCATCCGAGCTCATCCTACAGTCTTCCATTTCACTTCATCTTGCTGGAACTACAATTTTGAAACTTCATGTTGCATTGCTTATTTTCTCATTTGAATTATAAGGAGAGGTTGCATGGGTTGGGACTTAATTCCCCCTGGAGCGTAGAAGGCTGAAGGGTGACCTTATAGAGGTCTATTAAACCATGAGTCATAGAAAAGGTAGATAGCCAACAGTTTTTCCCCAGAGTAAGAGAGTCTAAAACTAGAGGGCTTAGGTTTAAGATGAGAGGGAAGAGATGCAAAAGGGTCCAGAGGGTCATTTGTTTCACACAAAGAGTGGGTTAGTGTCTGGAATGGGCTGCCAGAGGTAGTGGTGGAGGCAAATACATTTAAGAAGCATTTAGACAGTTACATGGATGGGATATTTATGGAGGGATATGCTGTCAACCTCTATGACTCTGAATGATCACCCATTGAACCAACAGGCCTGAGCTATAAGGAGCTCCAACGGCTGCAATATCTCTGGTTTTTAAAAGTGTGACTAGGAATCTGACACTTGGATGAATTCCCTGCTCCTGGCCACAATGCACAAACGGCTTGTGCTATCTTCTAAAATGTGTAAATGAATGTAATTGAAAATCCATCTGCACAAGCCCTGGTCGGATTGGAATGAATTGGATATATCCTCCATGTTCGTCAATCCAGAGGATCGAACTGCTGTAAGCGACTGTGGTTGAAACCTTGCTACAGGGAAAGCGTCCCTCCCAAGTGCCAGATTTGAACCTGATACCACCCCCTCATTGTTAAGTCTGAGAATTAGGACATGGGGACGACATGGTATGGACCCAAAGGAACACAGCAGGCTGGGCAGCATCAGAGGATCAGGAAAGCTGAGGTTTTGGGTTGGGATCCTTCTTCAGAAATGCGGGAGGGCAAAGGGAGCACTGAAATAAATAGAGAGAGGAGAGGTGGGGCTATAGAAGGTAGGTGAGATGGTGATAGGGGCGAAACATCAGCTTTCCTGCTCGTCTGCTGCTGGCTGGCCTGCTGTGTTCCTGCAGCTCCACACTGTGTTATCTCTGTGTTATCTGTGTTATCCTTACTATCTCTAGGACATGGGGATATTTGCTAAGCAGAACAGTCAACACTCATTTAGGTAACTAGATCGTTGTCATTAATGAATGGGAAACAAATGGGTTGTCAAGGCACTGGTGCAACAATGGAAACTTTCATTGGAAAAGCAACTTGTAAAATGTGAGACTTTTGGATGATAGTAGTAAATTTCCTTTTATTCAGTCTAATTCGTCCTCCTGTTTTGTGTTCTTATGACTGTGGTCACAGTTTTACTCTACAAAGCAGTGTAACAGTGATGTTGCAATGTTAATGGCAAGAACTGCATACATGTTGGAGAATTGTAATGCCACTCAAGCATATCTCTTTGCAATTTATGAGTTAATTGGTACCACTTCACATAGGAATAGGCGGCCAAAGGTAATGTTGTACATTTTGGGCTATGTGGGCACGTGATTTGGTTCTCGGGTCTAACACTGGTTCACATTTGGCCCCCTGCATTAGGCCAGAGACTTAGCAGTTGACTAGCAGTGGCTGTGAACCACCTCAAACCAGATCAAAATGGCTGCTAATCGCTAACATGAAACAGCCCTTTAGTTATTGCTAATTCAACATCACTCAGAAACTTCACGTCAGTAGTTGATGTAAGAGGTGAAACACATCACACTGCCTTTGTCCTCAACTTCAGGTTAAGGTCTCAAAGGAGGGCAGGAGAAGCTCCAATTTTAACATCAGCCAAGCTATACAAAGGGATTGGTACGTGAAATAAAGAAGCCTTGTTACAATTGTGCAGGGTATTGATAATCAGGAATATTGTGTGTAGTTTTGGTCTCCCCATTTAAAGAAGGATATACCTGTGAAGGAATGGTACAGCAAAGATTGACTAACTTGGTCCCTGGGACAAAAGGATTGTCCTACAACAAGAGGCTGGGTAAATTCTCTAGAGTTTAAAAGAATGAGAGATGATCTCATTGAAACATACAAGATTCTGAAGAGGTTTGACAAAGATTGTTTCTGCTGGTCTTGGAATCTAACCACTAGAGACACAATCTTGGGATAAGCAACCCATCATTTAGGACTGAGATGAGGAAAAATGCCTTCACTCAAAGAATTGTGAACTTCTGGGATTCTCTATCCCAGGGCATTGAGGATTTAAAGCTGGGATATACCGATATTTGGTCCCTGAGGACATCAAAGGATAATAATTAGTTTTCAAGTCCACTTCTAGCAACCTAGTGCTGATGAGTGCAGGACAAAACGCTTCAGCCTCTTGTTTCCATTTAGCAGTTGATTGAGGAGCAACAGGGGAAGATGGGTTGAAT
Source organism: Stegostoma tigrinum (assembly GCF_030684315.1). Lineage (NCBI taxonomy): Eukaryota > Metazoa > Chordata > Chondrichthyes > Orectolobiformes > Stegostomatidae > Stegostoma > Stegostoma tigrinum. The sequence goes on from NC_081363.1 coordinate 11,670,221, forward strand.
GAAAGCAAAATACTGCAGGTGCTGGAAATCTGAAAGAAAATAAAAGCAAGAAGTGCTGGAGAAATTCAGCAGGTCTGGCAGCATCTTTTGAAAGAAAAATAGATTTAACATTTTGAGTCCAGTGTAGTTTTACTTCAGAAGTGAAGTTGAAACCAAGTTGGCCATGATTGTATTGATGGCACAGCAGCCTCAAGGGGCTGAATGGCCTACTCCTGCTCCTGTTTCTTTTCTTTGTGTACTTGACTTTGAAAATGCTTCAATGATAACCGTGGATGGCTGAAATAAAGCTACTGGTTTACAGTCAGGTGTAGACGTCTCCTGTCCTGACAATTGCCTTTCAAAATTTTGCAGAGCAAAATAAAACAGTTCTACATGTGCAAGCAAATTCCCTTTTCATTGACAAAGATTATTTCCTGACTGATTGAAATGTTATTTGTACATGATGTAACATGAAGAGTGAGACGTGTCGATGGCTTATGATGTTTTTTTTCTCATTCCTCCAGTTTCATTCTTGTGAAAAATTAGGGCATTTCTCTGAAATGATGTCACATCAGTTCCAATTCCAGTTTTCCACAAACAAAAGGCAATGTAACATAAGGGTAGAAATTCCTGTTGGCAATAGAGACAAGTGAAAGCTTGAGACATTTGCATGACATTCATCTCTGCCCTCAATCTAATTGCAAGAATTAACCTGCATTTCTTCTTTTTCAAATAGGAGGAGTTGGAGATACCCAGACTATTTCCTCCAGGGCAGAGATGTTTCAGGGTAGGCGAATAAATATTTTCAAATTATGAAGGGTTTTGAATAGCGGAGATCATTTCGCATGGCTTGGGAATCAGTGGAAAGAGGTCATCGATTTAAAATTTTCGCTAAGAGACAGTGAAAAGAAAAAGAGAAATTTCTTTATGTAGGGAATCATTGGAGTGTGGAACGTTTAGCCAAAGGAAATAGCCAAGATACAGGCCATTATGTCATTTAGAGGAAAACTGAATAGACTTTCCTTTTTACACTCCTGAAGCAGGAACTCACACAGGGCTAGGAAAGGACAGTACAACAAAAACAAAGAGGGAAGGAATGGTTTGGCCATTTGTAAAAGACACATTCCTTTGATATCATTTCCATTCAAGTGGTGCAACAGATATCATGTGAATGCACTAAATGAAGCCATTATATATTGCATACACAGCTGTATATGTATGCCTACATGTGATAGGGCTGTATATTATACACTTTGGATTCAAGCAATGCAAACATCATTCTGATATTTAAATACACAATATTTTTTGGAAAGATTAAGATTAGGTCTGCACTATCTTTCCAGCTCAGCTTCTAATGGTTTATTTTGTTGTTTATCTCTTGAGTCAAAACACAGAGAGCACGGATCATTTATTTATCCGACTTACTAATTAAACACGGAACAACTGAAAATGACAACTGGCTGTGTACATCATGAGTGAGGTTTAGATTAGATTCTCTACAGTGTGGAAACAGGCCCTTCGGCCCAACAAGTCCACACTGCCCCTTGGAGCATCCCACCCAGACCATTCCCCTATAACCCACACACCCTTGAACACTACAGGCATTTTAGCATGCCTGATCCACATAGCCTGCACATCTTTGGACTGTGAGAGGAAACTGGAGCACCCGGAGGAAACCCACGCAGACATGGGGAGAATGTGCAAACTCCACACAGACAGCTACCTGAGGCTGGAATTGAACCTGGGTCCCTGGCACTGTGAGGCTGCAGTGCTAACCTCTGAGCCACCGTGCTGCCCCCAGTGGTGGTCCAGCAATTCCCACTGTTTGAATGAGGTTGGCCGGGTGGATCCATAGAATCCAAGACAACAAAATGTGAGGCTGGATGAACACAGCAGGCCAAGCAGCCTCTCAGGAGCACAAAAGCTGACGTTTCGGACCTAGACCCGAAGTCTAGGTCCGAAACGTCAGCTTTTGTGCTCCTGAGATGCTGCTTGGCCTGCTGTGTTCATCCAGCCTCACATTTTGTTGTCTTGGATTCTCCAGCATCTGCAGTTCCCATTATCTCTGGATCCATAGAATATCAGTTACCTGATTGGAGCTGTTAACCAGGTCCAATCGAGAACCCTAGCTGACAGATATAAATAGGAGTGTCAGATAGTTTCCTTACTCTGAGGACTGACACTGAATAGCTGGTCAAACTCAACATACTGTGCTCATGTAAGTAAAGGGTGACTAAGTGATAGGATACCTGTGCAATTATTTCATCCACAAAACTAGAAAAGTGACCTTTATTTTGTCTGTTTATCCTTCATTTTCCGAACTATATGTTGTATTTCCTCCTTATATGGTTTTATACCAGAGGGAAGTACTCAGAAGTGAGACAATACCATGGTGGTGATCTTGTGGGACTCACATTCCAAAGGTCCAAGCTTAATATTCCAAGGGTGAGCTTTAAAATCCCACTGGACAACTGACAGAATTTAAATTTAATAAATAAATTAGAGCTCTGATCATGAAACTACTTGCAGTAAAGGTCAACTGCAGAAACACCCCATCTGGTTCCCTTTGGGAAGGACATCTGCCATCATTACCAAACCTGACCTATGTGTAACTCTAGGCAATGCAGTTGACTCTTAACTGCCCTCTGAAATCACAGAATCCCTGTGGCGTAGAAGCAGGCCATTTGGCCTATTGTGTCTACACCAGCCCTGCAATGAGCATCCCACCTCAGAACCCTTCTCCCACCCCTGCGACCCTTCACTTCCCACCTAGCCTACATATCCCTGGGCACTATGGGCAATTTAACGTATCCAATCCACCTAACCTGCACATCTTTGGACTGTGGGAGGAAATCGGAGCACCCAAAGGAAATCCACGCAGACACAGGGAGAATGTGCAAAACTCACACAGAGAGTCGCCCGAGGGTGGAATCGAACCCAGGCCAATGGCACCGTGAGGCAGTAGTGCTAACCACTGAGCCACCTTGCTGCCCCTAAGGAAACCATCCAGTGGAAGGGCTATTGGGAATGGGCAATAGTTGCTGGCCTTCGCATTGAGATCTCCATGGAAGAATGCACTTTTTGAAACAAAATTCCTCACATGAGATTCCAGACCACTGTTAAGGAGCCCCAGGGTGTACTGGCTGTGATTCAGTTTCTCTTGCACCAATAAATTCAACCGTGTATCTTGGCAGCTTTTTCTGAAGAAGGGTCCCGACCTAAAACGTCAACTTTCCTGCTCCTCTAATGCTGCTTGGCCTGCTGTGTTCCTCCAGCTCCACACTGTGTTATCTCGGTCAGATTGGCATGTCTGGTTGGCGTGGGTGAGTTGGCCCAAAGGGTTAGTTTCCATGCTGTATGACTCTGAGATACTACACAATGTTTCTGGAACACAGGCTGAACTTTCTCCCTTCTTAGCCCTCAGGCATTGAGGTTATCTCGGTACAACTGAGATCAGCTGTGTCAACAATGGTCTGAACACTGTGTGTAGAGCCTCACCTTTGTGCTGCTGGAGTACTCAGCTGGATTGGGGCTTCTGCTGTGCACTTTGAACCCAGTACCCACCAGTTTCCATCAATGACTCAGTACTACTGTCCCTGAGTGGCACTTTGTCCACAGCTCCCAGGGCTGCAGCAGGTAGGTGTTTCAACACCACATTTCCCAAGGCAATTAGGGATGGGCAATAAATGCCTAACTGGTGATGCTTACATCCCTGAGAACAAATAGGAAAAAGAATCAGCCAGTTGTCCTTTCGGGCCTTCGTCATTTCAAAGATTTAATCCAGTCAGACTGTTCAGCGTCGGCACTGACAGTGCTGCACTGTTTGAGGTGTCACCTTTCAGATCGGCCCCTGCTGCCCTTTCAGCTGCTCATCAAATATCCTGTGGAGCTGCCTTGAAGGGGTATCAACATTGGCTGTGATACTCTGAGCATCCCTTGAACAAAACACATTACTGTGTCATCCACCTTGTTGCTGTCTGATGGAGGCAGCTGTGAGATAGATAGACATAGATAGAACTCTTAAAGATAGTGGAATCAGGGGTTATGGGGATAAGGCAGGAACAGGATACTGATTGTGGATGATCAGCCATGATCAGAATGAATGGTGGGGCTGGCTCGAAGGGCCGAATGGCCTACTCCAGCACCTATTGTCTATTGTCTATTGCAGAAAGTGACTGCTGCATTACAGCCACGTCCGCATTTTGACATTCATACCTCATTGGCTATCAAGGGGCTTGGAATGTCATTGGAGAAAAAGCAGTATGTAAACACAACTTCTGTCTGACTTCTTGAGAGGTGCTCACTGAATTCAGCCCGCAAACTGTCTCTGCATTCAGTCATGTAGAAGCAAAGGGGAAGAAATCAGGCAGAACCAGGAATGCTGGAATCTGAGTGAACAGGGATGATGCTTAGTCCGCAATGAGATACGATTTTTAAAACTGACCAGGGTTGCTGGTTAATAAGTGTTCTGTGTGCACATTCCCTCAAAGAGTTATATTCATAAACAGTGACCTCCTGGTGTCTATCATTTTCATTATCTACAATGAAAGCTGATGCTTGGAAATGCACAGCAAATTACAATCTCAATCCTGCCACACAGATGTAATCAAGTCTTTGCAAGATGCCAAGAGGCAGTCTCTTCGGGAGGGAAAGCTGGAGAGGGTTGGGTGTCAGTTGTCAATATCTGCCAAGCTCATTACTATAATTTTGGAGCTGAGTTCACTGTAATAAAAGAGTGCGATAAAAGGATGCATTAACAGTACGATGGTGTTATGTTCAGAATTATACCGTTTGAGCGTCCCTCTTTATCTCTTATACAGACGTTCGCTCGCTCTCTTCAAAATCAGAATTCTATTCATGTAAGTCACTCCCCGGATTGTGGCTGGTGAGACGGAAGAGAAAAGACAAGAGATAATGATTCATAATTACAAGTAATAGCAGCCAAAGTGAGGAACAAGCGAGTTAAATTGCAGCCTGCTCCCATCGGAGCTACAGCGAGGGGTCGTAGCAAGTCAGTTGGTGCTTCCCAAACACCATTGATCAAGCTCCTTTGTGATGCAACTTCAGATTCAGTGGGTCCTGGCTGAAAACGAGAAATGATGTGGGCAAGACAATCAACAAAGTAAGTAAAGCCGAGATAATACAGTGGGGAGCTGAATGAGCACAGCAGGCCAAGCAGCATCAGAGGAGTAGGAAAGCTTGACGTTTCGGGTCGGGACTCTTCTTCAGAAAGTGAAAGTAAAGCCAATGGTTACTTCTTAACTGGAACTGAATCGACAGGAGGGAATGGAAGATTGCCAGGGATATGCAGGAATGTGGAGTTGAGGTTAAAATTAGATCAGTCATGACCTTATTGAACGGTAGTAGATGCTCAAAGGGCCGAGTGGCCTACATCTGTTCCTTGCTGAAAACAACAAATTCTGGAGATCACAGCGGGTCAGGCAGCATGCATGGGGGGAGAGGGCAAGCCAATGTTTCAAGTCTAGATGACGCTTCATCAGAGCTGGCGTTAAGTATGGAGGGGCAGAATTTATACAATAGTGCACCACGGTGGGTGGGTGGTAGGAAGGGCGGGATGCTGCGGGGGAGATTAAGTGATCGGAATGTGAGAATGGCAGAGCAATGGTGTGGCTAACTGCCAGACTGGAAAGACCCGACAGCCTCACTGGGATGGTGTGGGGGGGAGCAGAGAATGTGAGTCGGTTCAAAATTTGAAGGTGTTGAACTCAATATTAAATCCAAAAGGTTGCAAGGTGCCGTGTCTGAGGATTGAATGTTTTTGCTCCAGATTGCATGCAAAGTGCCAGCACAGGAAGAAGAACATCTTGCGTTTGCCAACAGTAACTTACACCTGGAGGTTTTTGTCCCAACATTCAAGCTGCCTTTCTGTTGCGTCAACATTTTTCATCATTAATAAATCAAAGTGCTCAAAGGAAAATAAAAATAAAACACAGACAGATTAAATGTGCCTTTTTAAAAAAAAAATTCCCACCAGTTTACTGAGAGTGAGATTAACGATATTCCTGGGAACTCCTGAATAACCCTTGACAAGCTGGACTCTGACAATCAACTAAACCCTCTTGTGAAACCTTCCCTTAAACCTCACAAAGAAGCCCGGGCTTATGAGCATTTGTCTCTTCCTCTCGGAAAATCCTTATTGCAGAAAATGTAATGGGTTTCCAAAGGAATTTTGCTTTTGAAATAACAGGTCGTTCGTTAAATTGTTAATAATAAGACAGACAGGCAGCTTCCTATCATCTGCTGTGAGATTTCGGCAGCAATTTCCGGACTGTTTGTAAGAAATGTAAATGAAAGCATGGTGTAAACGAAATAGAGTAGGAGGAAATCGCCAGGATTCTGCAGAGACAGAAGACCCTGAGTACAACAAGTGGTAATCAATTCATTATTAAGAAATCTGTTGCGTTGGACATGGCTCAATATGGTAGCAATCTCACATCTGAATACTGAGGGAGGAGGCAGTGGTATCTAAACTCAGTTTCTTGCACAAGTTTTAGATCTTAGAGCAATGCAGAATTTCGAAGGTTCTTTCTTTTCATTTCATTTACCAGTCTCAAAATATCTCTGCAGTCAGTATGTCCGTGCACTCATGCACACAACTCAAGCTTCTAAAATGCTATGGTGTCTGTTTCCTTTGCTCTGAGCCCTCACCCAGGACTGACCAGTCAAGCACAGCCAGCGTAGATCAGTCACCAGATGCACTTAATCTAACACAGAACAATGGAGTTGCTGAACACTGTCTTCCTTTTCAGGTGGACAAAATCCCCACAGCACTATTACAAAGAAGAGCGGCACTTTTGATGTTGATCTATCTCCAATCAACGCTAAAGGGAAATGCCAATGTGGTTAAGATTCAAGGGTTGTTTTCTAAGGAAAGGTCAATAGGATTTGTCTGACACTCATTGGACTTTAGAAGAATGGGAAGTGATTTTCTTGAAATACATAAGATTCATTCAGGGTGGATGGGAAGAGGATGTGAGAGAACCTAGAATGTGACACTTGTATTAAATGTAGACACCATTTCTCAGTCCTTTAAAGCTCACACCTGTCATAAGTGTTTGTGAGGCAGAGAATGTCTGAATGCCTGAAGTAGCTGCAGTCAAGCTGAGTTAGCTTGTGTTTGTGTGTGGGTTGGGGGGGTGGTGTTTATAACTAGGACAATGCCCCCTCAGCAAAGGAGCACACAAATCAGCTTGGTATTCTGCATGGTATTCCATGACTGCAATAAAAATGGAGAATGTCAGTATCTGTGGGGTTGTTGCCCAATGAAGAGAGTCTGTCCTTGCATTTAAAAGAATGAAAGTGAGAAATTGGTTGATGGTTAGCAACAGAGATTGGCCGTGGAAGGGAGGTCTGCACCATAGTCTAGGGTAGGTTTGTCCCAGTCTCCTGCAGACTGGAGTCAAGATCAATTGATGCATTCATTAGACAACTGAATGTTGTCCCAGAGTATATTGCATAGGAGAGGTTAATGGCACATGGTGAAATTTGTAAGTCAGAGTGCAGGTACAGATGATGGGCTGAATGGCCTTCGTTTGCATCAGCTTGATATCAACCAACACAAAACAGTTGGGAACTCATCACACCTCTCAGAGATCTCTCACAAAGCACTGACCTCTGAATTCCAAGCAAATCTAAACGGTTACTTTCGACAAGTCAGTCAGTTTTTCTGTTCTTGTTTGAAGTAATTTGAGAAGGAAGAGATTGTGGAGATCACCAAAGAGTGTCAGGGAATTCACTAGGAGGAGCAGATGGGCCTTTGATTCAGCAGAGAAGAAAACGACCCAGGACAACGCAATGGTTCCAGTGAGCCCAGTGGGATAAAGCTGTAATGATATGGTTGTCTGGAAGAGAGGGGGTCATCAAACAATGTGCCAAGAAACCCTCAAAAATGGAAATAGGCAACAGCAGAGCAGCAAGTGGCATTGTATGCAATTTTGGTCTCCTTACCTGAGGAAGGAAGTTCTGGTTATGGAAGGAGTGCCACAAAAGATTTACCAGGCTGATTACTGGAATGGCAGGGCTGATGTGTGAGGAGACATGCGAAACAGAGAATCAGCCCCTCAAGGTAGTTCCACCATTCAGTCAGATCAAGGCCTATCTGTGGCTTACCTCCATGTACCTACCTTTGGTCCACATCCCTTAATACCTTTGCTTAACACAAGTTACGCCATCGCAGATTTAGAAGTAATAACTGATCCTACATCTGTTGCCATTTGTGGAAGAGACAACAGTTCCCACCATCTGTGTGTAGAAGTGCATTGTAACACCTCGTCTGAACGGTCTGACCCTATTTCTCAGACTCTGCCCCTACTTCTAAAATCCCCAACCAGTGGGAACAGCTTATCCTTGTCGACTTCAATCTGCTCACCCCTGAATCTTCTAAATTCTAGAGACATCAGGCCTAATCTCTCCTCACAACCTCATTCCCGAACAGGTGTCATTCTCGTAAACCTACATTGTATTCCCTCCAAGACCCATACATCCTTCCTAAGGTGCCTAGATCTGCTGTCAGTGTCCAAAACCCTGGGTCCAGCCAGGGTTTTGTATAACTGCAGCATGACATCTGTATCCTTGTACTCCAGTCCTCTCGCTGTAAACATCAGCATTCCGTTAGCTTTCTTGATTATTTTCTGCACCCACCTGTGACAATTTAAACATCTATGCACCTGAACCCCCAAGTATCTTTGGACATTCACTGTATTTAACTTTATACATCTAAAAAGGATCCTGATCTATTCTCTTCCCGTCCAAAATAGATAACTTCACGCCTGCTGGCATTGATTGAACTCTGTCTGCCAAAGCATTGGCCATTCGCTTAGTCTATCAATATCCCTTTGTAACGTTATGCTATCAGCTGCACCGTCTATCATTCTGCCTAACTCTGTGTCGTCAGCAAATTGAATAGATCACTTTCGATGGCATTACCCAAGTCATTAATAACTGAATAAACAAAGCACTAACACAAAACCTTGTAGTACACCCCTGGTTACATCCTGCTAATTTGAGCATCTACCCATTGTCCGAACTTTCTGTCACCTGCCACTCCACCAATTTCGAAGCTATGACATTAATTTGCTCTCAATTCTATATGCTTTGATCCTTGCTCACAGTCTCTTGCAAGAGATTTTATCAGATGCCTTCTGCAAGTCCATATAAACAACATCCATAGACAATATCGTTAGCAACTCCTTTGTCTGTCCAACTGTCTTTCTCTCTCTTTGGGCTCTATCCTATCATTGACTGCATACCCCACCCACCTCCCTATTTTCTGCACATAAACTGACATTTTCCCAGCCACCATCAGTTCTGAGGAAGGGTCACCTTTTTCGCCTTCACAGATGCTGCCAGACCTGCTGAGCTTTTCCAGCAACATTGTTTTTGTTCCTGATTTATAGCATCCACAGTTCTTTTGGTTTTTATTTCTCATGAATGTATGCTGGCTCTCCCTGATTAACTGAAAATTTTCAAGAAGTTCCATAATCGCAGAATTGATCATAGACAAATTTTCCAACATAGATGTTTGGCTAACAGGTCTGCAACTCCCCCCTTTTCTTCTTTCGCCCTTCTTAAATAGAGAAATGATGTGCATCGGATTGAGGGGACTCGCGTAGAAATATACAAAATTCTAACAGAATTATACAGGATTGAACATGCTGGAACAAAGTTCCTGCTAACTGGGGAGCCCAGAATCAGGGGCAGAGTCAAAGGAGATAGTGGGAACTGCAGATGCTGGACAGTCTGAGATAACAAGGTGTAGAGCTGGATGAACGCAGCCGGCCAAGCAGCATCTCAGGAGCACAAAAGCTGACGTTTCAGGCCTAGACCCTTCATCAGAAATGGGGGAGGGGAGGGGGATTTTCTGAAGAAGGGTCTACGCCCAAAACATCAGCCTCCCTGCTCCTCTGATGCTGCTAGGCCTGCTGTGTTCATCCAGCTCTGAACATGTTTTATCTCACAGTCGAAGGATATGGGGTTGGTCATTTAGGTCCGAGATGAGGAAAAATTTCTGCACCCAGAGAATGGTGAGCCTGCGGATTTCTCGACTGCACAAAGTAGTTGAGGCTAAAACATTCAATATTTTCAAGAAGGAGTTAGATATAGCTCTTAGGGCTAAAAGGATCATCGGATATAGGGAGAAAGCAGGAACAGTTTGAATGATCAGCAGTGATCACATTGGATGGTGTAACTGGCTGAATGGCCTACTCCTGTTCCTATTTTCTACATATTGATGTTTCTGTTGCATTCCATGTTTTACTGTGATGAAGGTATTGGAGGCAGATGCGCACGCACATTGCATAAACATGCGGGAAGCCTGCACTGTTCAGTAAATAGGCAGCATGCAGCTGCAACATTTCTGAATAACCAAGCAAAGGCAAAATTAAACTTGTTCTTTATCTTCCCTGATGAGGCCACATTTGTACGCACTGTAATTTTAAATCTTGTTCTCTGTGCTATTATAATTATGCTCCTTTGTGTGGAATGTGTAACTCTTTCTTTGGCATAGAACAGGTTATTGAGGCATTTAAGAGGGTATTGGATGATTATTGGATCAAAATGGTGTACAGTAATGTGGGGAAAAGGCAGGAGATTGGCTCTAGGGGATAGGACCAGTTCAGGCACAATGGGTCAAATGGCCACCTTCTGTACTGTGACAATTTGCTGATTCTGTGATTATTTCTAAGAGTAATATTCAGGGACAAAACACTGTCCGCATCTTCCTGTTTCTCTCATCCACCTGATGCATTGTTGAGTCTTTAAATTAAAATCTTAGCTTAACCTACGCCATATGTTGAAAAATAAGCAGCACTGGTTCGGGGGATATTGAGGGCAGAGGCGTGCAGTATATATCTGCAGTTCTGCTCGATACACATGTGGGTGAGATTTCAAATGCTGAAGACTCTGAATGGAGACAAGCTCCATTCAATGAGCAAGAAGCTTGGGGATTATAGCCATAAACCTTGCCCAAGCTTGTTCACAGGCATGCAAGAATTTTAAAAGAGCACAGTGCATTCGAATCTCTGGTCTGGGTTCTTTTCAATGAAGGCCATTGACAAATATTGGGGTCAGCGCAATGATGTGTTCATGTGGATTTGTAATCACCAGACCTGCAGGAGAGACTGCAAATGTCTGCAGTGCTACATACAGGCTATGAAATAAGTTTACATTAATATTTATTTTTTGTTTTTAATGAGGCCTATTACAAGCACAACAGGAACTTTTACTACACATTCCTCATTCCCACAGAGAGCAGCGCAGGAATGTTAAACGTCCAGACCCTTTGTCTCCCCATGACAACAAAGTGATGGATAAAATATTACAGACCTGTTTCATCACTTACTGAAGGAATTGCTTTGAATTCTTAATCATTTATAGCAAGTAAACACATTTCAGTGATGCATCCTGTGAGATCATTTGTGGGATCTGGATGTGGCTGGCAGGATCAGCATTCCTCTTTCCTATTTTTCTAGGGGTGTAGGTATTGCTAGCAAAGCAAGCATTTGTTACCCATCTCAAATTGGTCTTGAACAAAGGGGCGTTTCGGGGCCATTTCAGACGGCCGTTGAGAATCAACCATATTGTATTAGTATTAAACATTAATGCAACCAAATACAATTGATTAGGGATGTGAGTTTGCTTACTGAGCTGGAAGGTTCGTTTTCAGACGTTTCGTCACCATTCTAGGTAACATCATCAGTGAGCCTCTGATGAAGCGCTGGTGTTATGTCCCACTTTCTATTTATCTGTTTAGGTTTCCTTGGGTTGGTGATGTCATTTCCTGCATTGGTGATGTCATTTCCTGTTCTTTTTCTCAGGGGATGGTAGATAGGCTCCAAATCAATGTGTTTTGTTGATGGAGTTCCAGTTGGAATGCCATGCTTCTCAGACTTCTCGTGCGTGTCTCTGTTTGGCTTGTCCTAGGATGGATGTGTTCACCAACCCAAGGAAGCCTAAACAGATAAATAGAAAGTGGGACATAACACCAACACTTCACTGGAGGCTCACTGATGATGTTACCTAGAATGGTGACAAAACGTCTGAAAACGAACCTTCCAGCTCAGCGAGCAAACTCACATCCAGAACCTGAACCTGAGCTACAAATCTTCTCAAAACTTGCTAATAATTGATTAGATTATTTCAGTGTTATTTTTTGACCTGTGCAGATTCGATGGGCCGAAGGGCCTTCTTCTGTGTTGTAGACCTCTACGTTCTATGATGCTGTAGTGATTGGGACAAGCAAAAAACAGAAGTTGCTGGAAAAGCTCAGCAGATCTGGTAGCATCTGTGAAGAAAAAAATCAGAGGTAATGTTTTGGGTCCAGTGGCCTTTCATCAGAACAGGAACGAGGTTGGCCAGGTGGATCTCTTTCAGTGTGAGTTCCCTGATTGGCCCAGGTTAACAGCCACAATCAGGGAGTCCTGGCTGACAGACATGAATTGGAGTGTCAGGGGTTATTCTCACTCTAGGGACTAGCTCTGAGCTAGTTTGTCAGAGTTCATGTGCTGTGCTTGTGTAAATAAATGGTCGCTTGGTGACAGGATATTGATAATACCTGTAATGAGTGGACTGCCTTATAAGAAAAGGTTAGACAGGCTAGGCCTTTACCATCTGAAGTTTAGAAGAGTCAAAGGTCACTTGATTGAAACATACAACATCCTAAAGAGCCTTGACCAGTTGGATGTGGAAAAGTTGTTTCCTCTTGGAGGAGAATCTAGAATGGGGAGTCATAGTTCAAAAATAAGGGAGTGCTCACTTTAAACAGAGGTGAGGATTTTTTTTTCCCTCAGAAGGTTATGAGTCTTTGGAATTCCCTTCCTCAAAAGGCAGATGCAGAATCTTTGAATACTTTTAAGGCAGAGGTGGATAGATTCTAGATTACCAAAAGAATGAAAATATGATCAGTGATATGAAGGAATGTAGAGCTGTTGTTAAAATCAGATCAGCCATGATCTTACAGAATTGCAGAGCAGGTTTGAAAGGCCAAACACCCCAGTCTTGTTCCTGTATATGTATATCACTGTTGGTCTGGAGTCACAGATAAGCCGGTCCAGGCCGGTTTCCTTATCTAAAGGATTTATTGAACTTTTTTTAATGATAATTGATGACCATTGTCATGGTTACTATTAATGAGACTAGGCTTTAATTAATTGAAGTTAAAATCCATCATCCTGAGTATTGCACCACATTAGCCTGGGCTTCGGAAGTACGAGCCTAGTGGCATTGCCACTGTAGCATCATCTCATCTTACTGTATTTACATATTTATTGCCCACTTATTAATTAGCTTGAGAAGCAAGGGACACAATTGTGTTGACGCACTGTACTGATTGCTGGAAAAACCTGCTCCAGTACACTGTCATTTACAACTCAACAATGTCAATCCATCCAACGTTCGAGTCTTTTCTCTTAAAAGGCATCGATTCACTGTTGGAGCCATGTCAGGTCAGTGGTACCTTTGAGCATCTCAACAAATGCCCACCATTCACATATGAGCCGACATCATGAGGACCCAGTGTCATGTCAACTGGAGAAGCATCATCGTCACTTGTTACTCAACTTTCACTGTTTCCAGTATGGGTCCCGAGATAATGATCTGGAGCTGGAGCGCGGTTTTCTTCCCTTTCCAAGGATCAAGAGGGCAATTACGGAACTCTTTTTGAGCTGGCAGACCCTGACCGTCTAAGGTTCTTGAGTAGATTTGTAGCTCGGGGTTGTGGATGCCGTGGTTGGCTCGTTTGCTCAGCTGCTGCGTTAGTTTGCAGACTTTTTGTTGTCCTGCCGGGTCACATCATCAGCGTAACCTCGATGAAGCGTTTAAACTTACGTCATCATCTAATGGACTAAACTAGCAGAAACACACTAACTTAGAGACAAATTTTCACCGGCATCAAATTCACCTGAGAAGAAGGAAAGAACCAGCAGCTCCCATTCCTATACGACATAGTAGAATGCAGGGTCAAAGTGTACAGAAAGGTCACACACAAGGATCGAGTCCTAAATTTCCACAGTAAACACCGCAACATCTATAAGTAGAGTTGCATAAAAACTGTTCAAATGAACCACAATACCCTGCAGCAACCCAGACCATGCCAAAATGAAGAAGAATATCTCCAAGTATTTAGAGACAACTCACAGCTGGGTCCGACGATATCGGTCACACAAACAACAGGAAGATACAGCATGCCACAACACACGTCACATTGCCGTTCATCAAGAATGTATCTGAACTGACCGCAAGGCTCCTACAGCCACCGGTCATCATAGCAGCACACAAACCAACATCAACCCTACATTTGGGTCTCGACCCGAAACGTCAGCTTTCTTGCTGCTCTGATGCTGCTTGGCCCGCTGTGCTCATCCAGCTTCACACCGTGTTATCTCAGATTCTCCAGCATCGGCAGTTCCTACTATCTCTCTCAACCCTACGCCAACTGCTAATGAAAATCAAAGACCCCTTACCCGCTATGTGCAGTACCAATGTAATACACGAGATTCCATGCAAGGACTGCGGCAAACATTACATTGGACAGGCAGGAAGGAAACTGGCTACGAGAATACGTAAACACCAGCTAGCAACAAAAAGACATGACCAATTGTCTCCATTCACACGGATAAGGAGAACCACCAGTTTGATTGGGACAACACCAGGATTCTAGGATAAGCCAAAAAGAGACGAGCATGGGAATTCTTAGAGGCCTGAATCTCCACTAAGAAGGCCATCACTAAACACATAGGATTAGACCCTATATATACACCACAACAAAGAAAAACCTGAGATGAACTAATCAACTCTAATGGACCCCAGTGTTTGAATACCAGGCCAGAAAATACCACGCTTCATTGGAGGCTGCACTGATGCTGTTACCCAGCAGGGCAATGAAATGTCTGCAAACTAACAAGCCAGCTTGGCGAGCGAACCAACCACAGAACCTGGCTGAGTTTAAATTGCAGAGTAAAATCTGAAAGAACTGCGGATGCTGTAAATCAGAAACAAAACCAGAAGTTGCTGGAAAAGTTCGCCATCTGCAAAGAGAAATCAGAGTTAACATTTCGGGTCCGGTGACCCTTCCTCAGAACTTAGACTGCAGAAACTGTATTTTGGAGGATTTTTTTTTCTGAGAGAAAGTAAGTAAGCAACTTTGGCCTAAACAAGGATTTGACATAGTGATTCTGAATGTGTGAACCCAGGGAAGATAAGTGAGCATTAGTTCTAATCAAGTCTAGCAGAGTACAAAATCCATACACTTTAGAAATAGCGAGGCTAGTTAAGTGCAACAGAATGTGTTAAGTAATGTCTCACAGCTTTTATGCAATATTAGCTGTACAAAATGTGATCATGATATCATATCATAGTCAATGACCTATTGATAAAAGGATCTCAGTTTCAATCTTACTGAGGCCACTTACAAAAAGAAACACTTGAGGGAAGTGTGCAACAGTTTGCAACCAAATTGCTCAGTGCTGGCCCAGACACTATGGTAACTGTGATTGTGCATATGTAGACGCCTAGATCTGTAATGAACATCTATTTTAGTCCTTCAATAATACGTCACTCACATTGAGTTCTTTTGTTACAGGAACATCTTATCATCTTACGATAAGTATCATCTTATCAGCTCCAAGTTCCCACCTGAAGGTAAACGTACTATGGCAGATTACAACAAAATTGGGAGAACTGGACAGTTGCTGTCATTTCTTTTTGCTCCAGTAATTTATTTTAAAACAGCAACTATTGATGTAAGGTGTAACAAATTCAATCAAAGGAACATAATTACGACAGCATAAGAACATCAGATTTAAAACTGCAGTGTCTACAAATATGGCTTCATTATGAAAAGCGTTTGATTTAATCGCAGCCCAATTCCTTCAGACATGGTGCAGCTGCGTACTGCCTTATTGTTGAATGATGCCAGCCTCCTGCAGATTAACGCAGAAGGTGCTTCTGCCTTCCAACTCCTACAGCCCTGAATGAAACAGAATAAATGGCAGGGAAATCATGTCGTGGCAATGTCACCAAATCGCCTATCCAAGCCTACTGCACTGGAGGCATAATTTCAATTCAGGCAGAAACGAGTGGACAAATTCAGTTAATAAATCTCATGTTATAAAGCTCGCTTCAGTAATTGCCTACTGATTGGGTACTTATCCAGCTGAGAGAAGTGGTTTAGCCAATCAGTACAAATTGTGACCATGAAACTATCATTGTTTATTGTCAAATCCCAACCTCTTCACTAATGCTCGTTAGGGAAGAGAGTCTGCTATCTTTACCTGCTCTGGCCTACATGTGACTCCAGGCCTACAGCAATGTGGTTGACTCTTAATTCCCTCTGAACTGGCCGAACAAGACACTCAGTTCAAGGGCATTTAGGGACAGGAAACAGACACTGGCCATGCTAGTTATATCCACATCTCACAGAAAAATAGTTCTTTTATAAAACTGATGCTTATTAAAAAGAGTTTTTCAAAAATGAAAGAGTTTAAATTCTGACGGAAACCTTGTGGTGCAATGGTATCATCTCCAAATAGAGTCACAGAGATGTACAGCACAGAAACAGATCTTTGTGTCCAACTCCTCCATGCTGACCAGATATGCTAAATTAATCTAGTCCCGTTTGTCAGCATTTGGCCCAGATCCCTCTCAACCCTTCCTATTCATGAATCTATCCAGATGCCTTTCAAATGCTGTAATTATACCAGCCTCCACCACTTCCTTTGGCAGCTCATTCCAAACACACACCACCCTCTGCTGTGAAAAAGTTGCCTCATCTGTCTCTTTTAAATCTTTCCCCTCCCATCTTAAACCTATGCTCTCTAGTTTTTGGACTCCCCTACCCTGGGGGAATGACCTTGGCTATCACCCTATCCACGTCCCTCATCGTTTCATAAACTTTTACAAGATCACCCTTCTGACTCTCCAGGGAAAATAGCCCCAGTCTATACAGCCTCTCCCTATAGCTCAATACACTCCAACCCTGGCAAC
Source organism: Stegostoma tigrinum (assembly GCF_030684315.1). Taxonomy (NCBI): domain Eukaryota; kingdom Metazoa; phylum Chordata; class Chondrichthyes; order Orectolobiformes; family Stegostomatidae; genus Stegostoma; species Stegostoma tigrinum. The sequence continues at coordinate 11,687,198 of NC_081363.1, forward strand.
ATCCTTGTAAAACTTTCCTGAACCCTTTTAAGTTTAATGACATCTTTCTTACAGCAAGGAGACCAGACTCATTCTGAGCCAAGGGATCTGAGTTCAAATCCTACCTATGCTGGAAAACATGTTTGAAAAGGTTGGTTTTAAAGAATGGTAGCAGAGTTCTTTGCCAGTATGATTCGGACATCTGAGGAGGGAAAATACCCAGAAAGGGAAGGATAAAATTAAAGTTTGTGCAAAGGACAAAGAAAAATACAGCACAGGAACAAGCCCTTTGCCATCCAAGCCTGCACTGACACATTTTGTACTGATTTCCTGACTTACAATAAAATAATTCTGTTAATTGCTAACAGCTTTTTGTTGCCTAATTCAATGTATGGAAATCAGTGTGTGAAACAGCAGGGCCAGTAATGCAGAGGATACAAATTGAACAATCAAATAAAGAAATGGAGAATTGTAGAAAGACTTTTTTCGAACGTAGCAAATTGTTGTGATCACAAAAGAATAGAGGAATAGTAGTTCCAGCAGTAGTTTCCAGGAGAGAACTAAATATAAACATGAAGAGAAAAAAAATATATAATCACTGGGCTACATAGGATGGAGAGAGAAGTGGAACGAATTGCATGAGGACACATGAGAGGCTGATTGGCCTCCCGAAGCTACACAATTCTACAATTCTGTAAGAAAGGCATTTAAAATTGTTTTCCCTTGCAGCAAAACAAGGGAGATTTTTGACGGATCAATTGAGGATTTTCAAGGTTATGAAAGATTTTGAGAATTAAGCAAAAAGTGAAAGCTTGCTGGCAAATACATAACTTTCGGGATTAGTCAGGATTATCATTAGAAGAAGCAAAGAGATTTTTATTTTAGAAAAAGGTCATTAAGGCATGTAATACCTTCCCACAAGCAACTCGTAAGGGAGAGACTGTCAAAGATTATAATGCACTTTAAAATTGAATTTGACATATACAATAAGATACATTGGAAAGGGCAGCTAGATTGGATTAGAATTGATAGTGCAGATAAAGAGCTAGTGCTAGGACAGGCACGAAGAGCTGAATGGTCTTATTCTGTGCTCTGATTTCTGTAGCCCTACTCCTGCTTCTGGTGGACCAGATAACAAATAAGGTTGCACACATGGTTTTTTATACCCTACTAGTCTGACCAGCAGATCGAACAACAAGAATTTTGATAATTTGTTTGCCAAATGCCTAAGGAAAGATGCAGCAAAGTGCAAAAGTATCCAGAGATAATGGGAACTACAGATGCTGGAGAATGCGAGGTAACAAAGTGTGGAGCTGGATGAACACAGCAGGCCAAGCAGCATCTCAGGAGCACAAAAGCTGACGTTTCGGTCCCGGCCCGAAATGTCAGCTTTTGTGCTCCTCTGATGCTGCTTGGCCTGCTGTGTTCATTCAGCTCCACACTTTGCAAAAGTATCCAACATGCCAGCTTCTCAATAAGACATGAAATAGAGATATTCTCACAAACTCATCTTGCTGTCTGAGCCCTGTTGCAGTGTTCCAGTGATGTTTAATACAAGCTGGAAGAACAGTACCTCATATTTCACTTAGGCACCTAACATTGAGTTCAAGAACTTCAGACCAGAACCTCTTTTCCATCCATATTTCTCTTCTACATCAATTATAAATCCCATTGACCTTTGCTCTGTGCACCCTTGCCAGCTTTTCCACTTGCCCCACCTTCCCCTTGACATGAAACTCATAATCTTCCAGGCCCCTTACTTCTGAGGAAAAATCATTGGACTCAAAACATTAACTGTGTTTCTCTCAATACAGATGCTGGCAGACCTGCTGAGTTTCTCCAGCACTTTCTGATCTTAAGCAGAGGCTCCTCTTCTCAGGTACATGTGAAAAAACAATCCTACGGCACAAGTAAAGGCCTCCCTAAGGTTGTCTCCAGTTTCCTAGCCAGAATTTATCCCTTAACCAGCATCACTACAGAAAATGAAGAGGATCTAGTCATGGCTGGTTGGTAGAGCTTGATGTGTACAAACTGTTGCTTTGTTACCAACATGGCAACAGTGATGACCTTCCAAATTTGCTGTATTGGGTATAAACGATTTTTGGCCAACCTGGGGTTATGAAAGGTGCTACAGAAATGCCATTTTTTCATAGCAGTCATTCATTTTGAAAGGTGGAATTTGAATGCAGAATGCAGGGTTAACAGCAGGATTCTTGGCAGGGTGAAGCAACAGAGGGATCTTGGAGTCCATATCCATAGATCCATCAAAGTTGCTACCCAAGTTGATAGGGCTGTAAAGAAGGCACATGGTGTGTTGGCTTTCATTGGCAGTGGAATTGAATTTAAGAGCCGCGAGGTAATGCTGCAGCTCTATAAAACTCTGGTTAGAGCACACTTGGAAAATTATGTTCAATTCTGGTCACCTCATTACAGGAAGGATGTGGAAGCTTTAGAGAGAGTGCAGAGGAGATTTCCCAGGATGCTGCCTGGACTGGAGGGCAGGTCTTGTGAGGAAATTTGGGAGCTAGGGCATTTTTATTGGACCGGAGACAGATGAGAGGTGACTTGATTGAGGTTTACAAGATGATGAGAAACATAGATAGAGCGGATAGCCAGATGCTTTTTCCCAGGGTGGAAAAGACTATTATGAGGGGCATAATTTTAAGGTGATTGGAGGAAGGTATAGGGGAGATGTCAGAGGTAGGTTCTTAACACAGAGAGTGGTGGGCGTGTGGAATGTACTGCCGGCAGTGGTAGTGGAGTCAGATACTTTAGAGACTTGTAAGCAACCCTTGGATAAGCACATGGAGGATAGTAAAATGTAGGGTATGCAGGGTAGTTTGATCTTTGTAGGTTAATAGGTCAGCACATCGCGGGAGGAAGGGCCGGTACTATGCTGTACTGTTCTGCATTCTATGTTTTCTTCAAATAAACCTGTGAATTAGGTGCAGTGGTAGACCACTTGGCCGCTTGAGCCTACTGTGCCATCAATAAAATCGCTGATGATGTGATCACTCCATATTCCCGCTGACGTTTCACTGCCAGGATCACAGAACTGTGGGAGGCCATTTGGCCCATTGTGCCTGCATCGGCTCTTCAAACGAGCATCATTGTCCCGTGCTAATTTCTTGCCTTTTCCCCATAAGTTTGCACACAATTTCTAGCAAATAATCATCAATGATGAAGGGTCTAGGCCCGAAACGTCAGCTTTTGTGCTTCTGAGATGCTGCTGGGCCTGCTGTGTTCATCCAGCCTCACATTTTATTATCTTGGATTCTCCAGCATCTGCAGTTCCCATTATCACATCACCAGTCATCAATGTCCCTCTTGAATGCCTCAACTAAATCTGCTTCCCCTCTGCCACATTTCCAGGCGGTGCCTTCCACGCCCTAATGGTTCACTGATTGAGAAAGCTTTTTCTCATATCATACCTGCTTCTTTTGCAGATCATTTTAAACCTACACCCTTTTATTCTTATTATGTTTACATGTGGGAACAGCTTCCCCCTATCTACCCCATCCAGCCCACTCTGGGTATTGAAAACCACCACCAAATATTCTCTCAGCCTTCTTCTCTCCAAGGAGCACAGTCCCAACTTCTTCAATCCATTCTTATAACTGAAGTTTCTCATTCCTATGAATCACTTCTGCACATTCTCCAATGCATCCATATCTATCCTATAATGCGGTGACCACAAGTGTATGTAATACTCTACTGAGCTCGAATAAGTGTCCACATAGTCACTTCCTCGCTCTGTACTGTATGGCCCATTTATAAAGCCAAGGACACTGACTGGTTTATTAACTGCTCTCTCCGTTGTCCTGCCACCTTCAATGATCTGCGCACATTTACACCCAGGAATAAAAACAAAGATGTTGGTAAAGCTCAGCAGGTCTGGTAGCATCTGTGAAGGAAGAAGCAGAGTTAACGTTTTGGGTTTGGCGACCCTTCGTCAGACCCTTCCTCGTATACACCCAGGGCCCTTTGCTCCTGCAACCCATTTAGAATTGTACACCCTTATTTTATACTGTTCAAAGTTCTTCTGATCAAAGTGCATCACCTCACACTTCTCTGCACTGAAACTCACCAGCCACCTGCCCATACAGACCACCAACTTGTCAATGTCCGTTTGAAGTTCTCCTCACAGCTGGCAATTCTTCCAAGTTTAATGTCATCTGCAAACTTTGAACCTGCCCACTGTACACCAGGATCCAGGCCATTAACACATCTCAGGAAAACCAAGGATCCCACTACCCACTGTGCTCCTGAGATGCTGCTTGGCCTGCTGTGTTCATCCAGCCTCACATTTTATTATCCCACTACCCACGACTTCTTAGGAACTCCACAACAAACCTTCCTCCAGCTGAAGAATATCCATTGACCATAACTGTTTCCCATCACTCAGCCAATTTTGTATCCACGTTACTACTGTCCCTTCCACGACCAGACATATAATTTTTCTGTTGCGGGGCACTTCACCAAACGCCTTCTGGAAATTCATATATACCATATCACTAGAGTTACCCTTGCCCTTTCTGTTACCTCTTCAAGCACACTGTTCGTCAAGAATGATGCTCCCTTTAGAAATCCATGCTGAATCTTTCTAATCAACCCACCTTTTTCTGTGTGACTGCTAGTTCTATTCTGACTTCTACATGACTACTACTTCTACGTCAGAATGTGCCTCCACCACTATTTGAGGATGATGGCTTCCAAAACACATGGCCTTTTGAGAGCAAATTAGATTCTCCCAGAAAAGGGAAGATACTTTCCATGTCCACTTTGTCATGACCCCTTAGGATTTTGTATGTTCTTGCCTCTTAGACTTCTATTTCAGTAGATACAAGCCTAGTCAATCCAATCTTTCCTCATAAGACATCAAACCCATTCTTGATATCAGCCTGTCTTTCCCTGGGCATCCAACAGAATGTTGGGACTGCAGGACTGACATGACAGCGAGCAGCATGAGCGAAGTTTCCTTTGAGCTTGTTGGTTTTCAGTGTTAATAATAACATAAATGCATATTCATATGTATAATAAGCAAGTATTTGCATGCGGGGGAGAGTGTGGGAGGTGGAAGGATGCTAATTTTAGAACTGACACTTCATTTGCAGGTGTCCTGAGTGACAAACCTGGGTTTCTACAGCCGGGCCTCTGGAGTGAAGCAATGGTGCTAAACCCAATTGTGTATTTCACACCCTGAGCAGTGTCACCACCTACTTAATCAACACGATGGCATGCAAGCTGCTGTCCCACCCATCTGGTACTTACCAGCTTCCCTGGAGTCAAAGGACAGGTTTTCCTGTCTAAATGCTTCAGTAATCTTTAATTTTCAGAATATTTTGTGGCAAGGATGCAGACTTACAAGAACTATCTTCATTAACCTTTCACTATTTTGTTTGTATTTGTAATTCTACAGGTTCCGTCCACTTGTCAGCACTGATTATACAAGTTTTTTTTAAAAAATTCAGTCATGGAACATAGGCATTGCTGGCTAGGCAGCATTTACTGCCCATCCCTAATTACCAAGGGGGCAGTTAAGAGTCAACCACATTGCTGTGGGTCTTGAACCACATATAGGCCAGACAATGTAAGAATGGCAGTTTATTTAAACCAAATAGTAGTTTTCCTGACAATCAACAATGGTCATCATGAGATTTTTTTTTTCAATATTGAATTCAAATTCTGCACGGTGGAATTCTAACCACGGTCTCCTGAACATTACCTGAGTCTCTGGATTGACAGTCCAGCAATAATACCATTAGGCCATCAGCTCCGCAATAGATGTTTAGTGAATTTGTAGCTAAGTTGAGTCTTATCCTCAGCCTCAAAACTAAAAGTAATTTCTCAGAGTGTTGGTCTAGATTGGCTCTCTTCTGTTCCTCCCCTTGGATAGATCTAAACAAGGCATATCAGAATGTTGGAACTTGGGAACAGCAAGAAGGGAGCAGGATAAACGGCATGTTTATTTTTAATTCAGTCATGGGTTCGGTTATTGCTGACTCGGCCAATATTCATTGTCCGTCCTTAGTTGCCCTTGAGAAAGTAGTGGTGAGCTGCCTTCTTTAATCGCTGTGGTCCACATGCAGTGGGTGGACTCACAATGCCTTTAGGAAGGGAATTCCAGGATTTTGACCCAGCAACAGTGAAGGGACGGCGATATATGTCCAAATCAGGATGGTGAGTGGTTGGAGGGGAACTTGCAGATGATGGTGTATTTGCTGCCCTTGTCCTTCTAGATGGAAATTGTTGTGGGTCTGGAAGGTAATGACTGAGAATCTTTGGTGAGACTTCTGCAGGGCTTCATGCAGATAGTACATACTGCTGATCCTGAGTAATTGCGGTGAAGAAAGTAAATGCTTGTGGATGCGTTGCTAATAAAGTGGGCTGCTTTCTCATCATTGCAAAAGAACAAACACGAAAGCAAGCAGTTTTGTTCCACCTGTATCGGGCTTTGTTCAGGCCACTCAAGGAGTTCTGTGCACGTTTTGCCTCCATATCAAAGGAGTTGGAGATGGTATCACAATGATTTATGTGATGTGAGGCCAAGTAAATAGAAGAAAACATTTGGTGCTGCGAAAAATGGGAAGGGGTCATATTCAAATATAGAAGATCTTGAAGGGGCTTGTTTGGGTTGACACTGTAAGTTATCTGTTGTTAGCAAGGAAATCAGAACATGGGTTGGGGAACTTGACTTGTTAGGGGGAGGCACAGCCTCAGAATAAAATGCCAATCAGAAAAGAAAAATGTTTTCATGGAAAGAATTGTGAATCTTTGAAATCCTATTCTTCAGAGGATGGTGATGCTGCATCATTGAATATGGAAAACTGGATCTCACAGGCAACTGCAGGATATAAGGGGTGGCTGGAAAAGTAGCACATAGAATAATAGAATAGTTACATCACAAGAGTAGACTATTTGGCCCATTTAGATCATGCTGGCCCTCCAAATCACCCTGATCCAGTCACTCCCTTTTCCCTGTAGATCAGCAATTCCCTGCACTTGAGACAATTATTGTTCAGTACGAAGACGAGCCATGATGGTATTGATTGTGGGAGCCAATTTGAGGGGCCATTTGGCTTTTCCTGCCTCTATTTCTTATTGCTATTTTAATCAACCTGTTCGGGCATGTTACAACACACATCTGAAGCAGGAAGAGCCTGGGGCTCCTAGTCCAGGGTCAGGAACACTAGCACTGTACTGCAAGAGCCCCTCTGTTTCTTATATGCTTATCGTCATAAGACATGCCTGCAGCTTGCACTTGGCTCTGCTAGGATCTGCTTTGTGTAGATTTGTTGCCAGAAATCCCTCCTGTAATAAGAGTCCCAGCAGTTTATTCATATTAAGCAATGAAGGATGAGCCACTGATGTGACTTCAGCAGAAGAGACACATACTTGATTAACAAGAAGTGTTTATTATGAAATAGTAATGGTGAAAAGATCTGGACAATGTCCATGCTCGGGCTGACAAGTGACAAGCAATATTCACACCACACAAAAGGCCATCACCATCTTCAAGAAGAAACAATCTAATCACCACCCTTTGACATTCAATGGTGTTATCATCACTGAATCTCCCACTATCAACATCCTTGGAGTTACCATTGACTTAACTGGGCTAGCCATAAAAATACAGTGGGTACAATATCAGTTCAGAGGCTAGGAATATTGCTGTGAGTAACTCATCTCCTAGCTCCCAAAAGTCTGCCTATCATCCAAAAGGCACAAGTCAGGAGTCTGATGGAATACTCCCCACTTGCCTGGATAGGTGCAGCTCCAACAACAGTATAGAAGCTTGACACCATCCAGGGCAAAGCAGCCAAATCCACAAGTATCCATTCTCTCCACTGTTGACGCACAGTAGCAGCAGTGTTTACTATCTACAAGATGCACTTCAGTAATTCACTAAAGATCCTCATACAGCACCTTCCAAACCCATGACCACTTATATCTGGAAGGACAAGGGCAGCAGATACGTGGGAACACCATCACCTGCAAGTTCCCCTCCAAGCTACTCACCATCCTGACTTGGAAATATATTGCCATTCATTCACAGTCAAGATCCTGGAATTCCCTTCCTAACTGGATTGTGGATCTCCCTGCACAAAATGGACTACAGCAGTTCAAGAGGACAGCTCACCACCACCTTCTCAAAGGCAACAAGGGATGGACAATAAATATTTGTCCAGCCAGCAACATCCAAGTCCCACGGTTGAATAAATACAAAAAAGGGACAAGAGAGCACATTACCTTAAGACTGGTTAATTACATGTACCTTAGGAAAGAAACAATATCACTTAAGAGATATAATTAGACTTATATCTGATAGCACTACACCATAGTGCTGGTGAACAATGAAGAATAAAGTGACGAGTCGCTCCCAGAAACATTATTTACAGATCAGGAGTGGAGCTATTTCAAAGCTTCTGAGTTAACCCTTTCAGGTTAACTGCTTTATGCAATGCTTATTTTCTTAGTAGGAGAGTGAGACGGATTATCTACTTGACAGTGCTGAAGATGAACGTAAATGCCTCATCCTTGTTGTTTGCTCTCACTTGCTGAATGTGCCATCATTGAAGAATAGGTATGTTTGTGGTTCCTCTTCCTACCATCAGTTGTTTCATTATTCATTCCCTCATTACTCCAGGCTGAATGACACGGAGTTGGGTCTGATCCATGCGTGACCAGTCAGCTCTGTCCACAGTCCGTGGCTTCTCTAGCTTAGCACGCATGTAGTCCTGTGCTGTAGCTTCCCTTTATTGCCACAAATACCTACAGCTGATCCTGGCATGTTCACTCATACTTACCATTGAACTAGTATTGATATCCTGGCTTAATGGAAATGGTAGAATGGGGATACGCTGGGCCGTGAAGTTACTGATTATGTTTCAATGCAATTCAGCAGTTGCTGATGGCCCCCAAAGCCTGATGGCTGCTCATGATTTGCTCAATGTTCAAAGCCTGCCCATTTAGCATGCGACATGATCAACTATATCCTGAGCATGAAGGTGGACATTTATCTTCACAAAAACTGTACAGTTATCACTCCTACCAACACTGTCGTGGGCAGACACATCTGTGACAGTTTGGTGAGGACGAGGTCTACAATTATTCAAAAGTATGCTTGGTTCTCAAAGAGCAGTAACCAGGCTGTGTGACTCTGTACATAGGGTTCAGATCAAGTGATGGAGTGATCTGAGTCAGACTGCTTCGGTGAAGCACTAAGTGGGCGGCAACTGTGACTAATATGATGGGAAGAATGAAGAAGACACATTGTAAATGTTTTGGACCTGTGTTAATTAATGAAACGAATGTGTGTCTTATTCAATGACATCATACCTCAAGGAGATCAAACCCGGGAATGGTTTTGTTAATCGCTCAGATGACTAAGAGGAGATGTTCTCCTGTAAAACAACGTTGTAAACACCTATTCAAACAGTGATGATGTAAATCAATTCAAAGCATATCACTGTGTCACTTACACGCAACAGATTGGCCAACCAAAAGAAAATTTCAAATGTTTTTCACAAAGATTGCAGATGCAAAACAAATCTTCGAGTCACACAGCACAGACTGAAGTCATTCAGACTATCAAGTCTGTGTCAACTCAGGTTGTTCGGTTAACTCCTACAGCTCGGATCTTGCTCCGTTGCCCAATTTCATCCTTTCACTTGTAGCATCAACTCTCTTGCAAAGGTTACTGAGAAATCTGTTTTCAGCAGACTCAACAGAATTGCCTTAAACAGTAGAACAATACATCAACAAACCTGTCACCAGTCAAGAGATGGCAAATTAATGGCTAATCTGCCGAGCTATTTAAGATGATTAACGGGTAGAGTCATAGATTCACACAGCACAGAAAAGGACCTTTCAGTCCATCTCATCCATCCTGACCAGGATTAATCTGGTCCCATTTGCCAGCATTTGGCCCATATCCCTGTGAAACATTCTTGTTCATATACTCATCCAGATGCCTTTTAAATGTTGTAATTTTACCAGCTTCCATCACTTCCGCTGGCAGCTCATTCCATACCCACACCACCCTCTGCGTGGAAAAAGTTGCCCCTCCAGTCCCTTTTAAACCCACACCCTCTAGTGTTGGACTCCCTTACCCTGAGGAAAAAGACCTTGGCTATTCACTCTATCCATGCTCCTCACAGTTTTAGGTACCTCGATAAGATCACCCCTCAGTTTCTGATGCTCCAGGGAAAACAGCCCAGTCTATTCAGCCTCTATCTCAATACCCTATAACCCCGGCAAAATCCTTGCAAAGCTTCTCTGCCTCTTTAAAGTTTAGCAACATCTTCTGTAAAGCAGAGAGAACAGAGTTGAATGCAGTGTTCCAAAAATGGCAGAATCAATGAGACCCAACCCCTATACTCAATACAGACGAAAAGGTACTATTTATTCTTGCTGGGACAGTCCAGTACAAGGGCTATCATCCTCCTATTTTAGGTCCACAACATCACAGATACTAGTGTTTAGTCAATTTGATTCCATGTGAATCAGAACACCTTTGGAGGCACAGGCTACTGTAAAGGCTGTTGTCCCAGACTACATTCCATGAGGTGTGCTCCAGAGCTTGCTACTGCTATAGCCAAGCTCTCCCAGATTAGCTACAACACTGGGATCTATCCAACAATGTGGAAAATTGTTCTGCTGCGTTCTATCTATAAAATTGGGACAAATGGATAGGTTTGTCCCACTGAGGCAAGGAAGGGATGGCAAGGTGATGGAACCTTGGATGACAAGACATGTGTAACATCTAGTCAAGAGGAAGAAGGAAGCTTACTTAAGGTTGAGGAAGCAAGGATCGGATAGGGCTCTAGAGGGCTACAAGGTAGCCAGGAAGGAATTGAAGAACGGGCTGAGGAAATCAGAAGGGGTATGAAAAAACCTTGGCAGATAGGATTAAGGAAAACCCCAAGGCATCCTATTATTATGTGAGGAACAAGAGGATGGCCAGAGTGAGGGTAGGGTCAATCAGGGATAGTGGAAGGAACTTGTGTGCAGAGTCAAAGGAAGTAGGGGAGGTCCTTAATGAATACTTTGCTTCAGTATTCACCAGTGAGAAGGATCTTGACGTTTGTGAGAACAGCATGAAACAGGTAGATATGCTCGAACAGGCTGATGTCAGGAAGGAGGATGTGCTAGAAACTTTGAAAACCATGAGGACAGAAAAGTCCCCTGGGCTGGTTGGGATATGCCCAAGGTTACTATGGGAAGCGAGGGAAGAGATTTCTGCCCCTTTGGCAATGATCTTTGTGTTGTCACTGTCCACTGGAGTAGTACCAGAAGATTGGAGGGTGGCAAATGTTATTCCCTTGTTCAAGGAAGGGAGTGGAGATAATCCTCGGAATTGCAGACCAATCAGTCTTATTTTTGCAGTGGGCAAGTTATTGGAGGGGATTCTGACAGATAGTATTTATGATTATTTGTAAAAGCACAGTTTGATTAGAAATAGACAGCACGGCTTTGTGAGGGGCAGATCATGCCTCACAAGCCTTATTAGAACATAGAACATAGAACATAGAACAGTACAGCACAGAACAGGCCCTTCAGCCCACAATGTTGTGCCGACCATTGATCCTCATGGATGCACCCTCAAATTTCTGTGACCATATGCATGTCCAGCAGTCTCTTAAATGACCCCAATGACCTTGCTTCCACAACTGCTGCTGGCAACGCATTCCATGCTCTCACAACTCTCTGCGTAAAGAACCTGCCTCTGACATCCCCTCTATACTTTCCACCAACCAGCTTAAAACTATGACCCCTCGTGCTAGCCATTTCTGCCCTGGGAAATAGTCTCTGGCTATCGACTCTATCTATGCCTCTCATTATCTTGTATACCTCAATTAGGTATTATTGAATTCTTTGACGATGTGACAAACACATTAACAAAGGTCGAGCAGTGGATGTGGTGTATATGGATTCTGGCAAAGCGTTTGATAAGATTCCCCATGGTAGGCCCATTCAGAATGTACGGAGGTATAGGATTCAGGGAAATTTGGCTGTCTGGATACAGAATTGGCTGTCCAATAGAAGACAGAGGGTGGTAGTGGATGGTGTGTATTCAACCTGGAGCTCGGTGGCCAGTGGTGTGCCGCAGGGATCTGTTCTGGGACCTCTGCTCTTTGTGATCTTTATAACTGACTTGGATGAGGAAGTGGAAGGGGGGGTTAGTAAGTTTGCCGATGACATGGAGGTCAGTGAGGTTGTGGACAGTGGGGAGGGCTGTTGTAGTTTGCAACAGGACATTGACAGGATGCAGATCTGGGCAAAGAAGTGGCAGATGGAATTCAACCCAGAAAAGTGTGAAGCGATTCATTCTAGAAGGCTGAATTTGAACACAGAATACAGGGTTCTTGGCAGTGTGGAGGAACAGAGGGATCTTGGGGTCCATGTCCATAGATTCCTCAAAGCTGTGGGTCAGTGTGTGATTACTTGTTGCATGGGTCCTTTATAGAATCCATACAGTGTGGAAACAGGCCCTTCGGCCCAACAAGTCCAGTACATAACAATCCGTCACCTAGACTGGAACTGCATGTGCTTCTGGAGAGAAAAAAGACCTGCATGACAGTACAGTGGCTCAGTGGCTAGCACTGCTGCCTCACAGCACCAGGCACCTGGGTTCAACTCCACCCTTGGGGGTGACTGTCTGTCTGGTATATACACATTCACCCTGTGTCTGCATAGGTTTCCTCCCACAGTCCAAAGATGTGCAGGGTAGGTGGATTGGCCATGCTAAGTTGCCTGTAGCATTCAGGGATGTGCAGGGTAGGTGGATTGGCCATGCTAAATTGCCTGTAGTGTTCAGGGATCCCTCATTTAGCTGGGTAATGGGGGGGTGGGATACTCTGAGGGTCAGTGTGGACTTGTTGGGCCAAAGGGTCTGTTTCACGCTGTAGAAATTTTATGATCTATACACCATTTTTATTCAATTGCTGAGAGGCCAAGCAAAGAAAAACAGATATTTTGTCTCGTTTTCACCTCTGAGTGTGATTTTGTGCATGGACTGATTAAAGGCTGTCTGAAGGTCTTTGGTCTATCACCCGGGCACTGTCCATTGAATCCCTCAACAAAAACCAGCCAAATCTGTCGTGAACTTGGCTTATCGGGACTGACTGGTCCAGCAAATTCTGATTCAGTCGAAGCATTTGAAATGGAAAACAAATTCCTCTTTCAATAGGCAGTAGGGGGATTGGAGGCTTTTTCTGATGAAGGGTCTAAGGTCCGAAATGCCAGCTTTTGCGCTCCAAAGATGCTGCTTGGCCTGCTGCGTTCATCCAGCTCCACACTTTGTTATCTTGTAGAGGGATTGGAATTGGCTGGACCTCCTTGATCAAATATGGGAGAACATATATCCTGAGACAGGCCAGTGGCTAAACTCAAAGGTGGGAGTTGGGGTGCGGCGAACAGCGAGAGGACAGCTACAGGCTCCTTAAGAGCAAACCCCAATTCTGTTTTCATGATAGAAATGAATAAAGGGGCCAATCAGGAGCAGGACGATGAAGCCACACTGCCTAAAACAGAGGTTGTTATGTTAAAGAAAATCGCCCAGTTCCATTAAAGATATCTTCTTTTGCAGCCTATCAAGTGTTAGGAGTTCAAGTCCAAATACTCTCAGATATTCTTCAAGTAATATTGTTACAGACTCAACCTAATCAAACTGAGTTTTACCAGAAGGAATCTATAAACGATGAGCCAGCGATTGAATGTTAAATACATAACAGAAGGAAGGGAGTTTAGAAGAATACGGTTCCAAACACTTAGCGAGTACTGAGGAAAAGTATGAATATTTTTGGACATGGGGTGTATTCCAAAGACTCTCTGACTGCTGGTGTTGGCTTCTCCACAGAGCAGATTTAGGCACTGTTTACAATGCAGCTGGGAATTTGCATTCGTTGAGAATTTTGCAGCAGATGCTGGTTCATTTTTGCATATTTTGAACAGCAGGCAAGCTGCTTTCTCTCATCCTGGTTTAGATTCAACACATTCTCGTCAGCTGGGCTCAATTTAGAAGGAGCGTTTTTTCTTTTTTGTTGTTTTGTCAGAGAGCTGGTTAATGTTGCTTTGGGGTGCCCACCGATCCAGTTTTGGTGGGAGGCTGTAGCAAGCCACCCTGAGGTGAGAGGAACTTACCCACAAACACACACACACACACACACACACACACACACATACACACACACACACACACACACACACACGCGCACAAACACACACACCCAAAAAGAATATTGGGCTGGAGGCAGTGAAGTCATCTCATTGATAAATGAGCAAGCCCGTAATAAGTATCACTGTTTTAAACTGCATTCATATCAAAGCTCATTAAGAGACCAACACCGAGAAATCCTAACCACTCATTGGGGAGCTTGTGGTCGGGTTTCTTGCAATACTGACATCATGTGCCTTTCTTATCTGTTTTCCCCCAGTGTACCTCTGTGATCATTGAGATAAATGTTGGCATTATGAGTTACTAAGGAAGAAACAATCACCTGCCCTGCATGTAAAACTCACTGTGTTCTCCAGCAAAAGGCCATAACCCTGTGCATGGTTAATTCCTCGCAGCAGGAGTGAGAAATTATCCCACTTTCCCATTATAAGTGAAGCATTTTGTGAATCTGGTGTTGTATAAGGGTGCAAGGATCTGAAAAGGTTATTACTGAGGAGTGTCTCAAGCATCACACACCTTGATGGTCCAGATGGACAAGCAGATCTGAATCCTGAAGGAATGAAATCTAACATCTAGATTTGCCTCGTTGCCCCTGTAACTATGTAGGGTGGCACAGTAGCACAGTGGTTAGCACCGCCGCCTCACAGCGCCAGAGGCCCAGATTTGATTTCCCCCCTTGGGCGACTGTCTGTGTGGAGTTTGCACATTCTTCCTGTGTCTGCGTGGGCTTCCTCCAGGTGCTCCAGTTTCCTCCCACAGTCCAGCGATGTACAGGTTAGGTGGATTGGCAGTGCCAAAATGTCCATTGTGTTCAGGGATGTGTAGATTAGGTGGGTTATAAGGGGATGGGTCTGAGTGGGATGCTCTCAGGGTCGGCGTGGATTTGTTGAGCCAAAGGGCCTGTTTCCAAACTGTAGGGATTCTATTCAATGAATGTCTGTCACATTGGAGTAAGTTGTACCTAGTCGCTAACATTTAATGAGCTGCGACTCATTTAGACAAGACTCTAGTCTTGCTCAATGAATATGCAGTTCTTCTCTTCCAGATGAGACACACAGTCCTTACAGATTCAGATCCGGAAACAGAGTAGCAGCAAATTTACTTTACATTGAGCAATTATTTTATGCATTCACAGGATGAGGGCGTCGCTGGCTAGGCCAACATTTATTGCCCATCGTTAGTTGCCCAGGGACAGTTAAGAGTCAGACACATTGCTGTGGGTTTGGAGTCACATGTAGGCTAGACCAGGTAAGGATGGCAGAGAGCAAGAGAGAGACAGAAAGAGCCCATACAACGTGATGAGCAGTGGGACTGACTGTTTGTACAACATTGGGTACCACAAAGAGCAGGAAAGCAAATACAGAAGCATTTGAGAGATTTCCTTCCTCAGTGTATAATGGGTCTACGTACAGCACATGGACTGCACTGGTTCAAGAAGGCAGCTCACAACCACCTCCACAAGGGCAACTAGGGATGGACAATAAATGCTGGCCTTGTCAGCAACGTCCACATCCAATGAGTAAATAAAACAAAACGGGAAGCTGGATGAACACAAAAGGGAACAACAAATGTTAGGATATCATGATAAGGTGAGTGAATAAGAATAGTAGGAGGGATGGTATTAACATGCTACAGCAAACTTTATAACTTGGCTATTAACTGCTTCGCCCATTCCTAGTTACCCTTGAGAAGGTGGTAGTTAGTTGACTTCTTGAACCTAATTAAAGCATATATATATATATATATATATATATAAGCAAATGATTCCAAAACCATTGACAGTTCATTCGTCACAAGGCTGTTGTCTAAGAAACATTTGCTGCAATATTGAAATCTTACCTGACATGCTTACAACAGATATTTTAAAAAATTATGCATAAGTAATTTGAACAGAATTTAATTACACTAACTGTGCATGAATGTGACATGTTTATAAGACTCTTACATTAATCACCAATCTAAATATATGACATTTATCACACTTGACCCATTCATCTTAAAAACGAATGCCTATTGTACCAGTTTAGTGCTCAATCATTAAGGTTATGAGAGACCCATTTCATCCATATTCTATAATGCTAATTGTGAAGAGGATTAACTGATTGAGAGAATCTCCCACTTGGCATATCAGAGACAACACAGTGTGGAGCTGGAGAAACACAGCGGGCCAGGCAGCATCAAAGGAGCAGGATCCCTTCCCAAACCGTAATATCAACTTTCCTGCTCCTCTGATGCTGCCTGGCCTGCCGTGCTCCTCCAGCTCCACACTGTCTTATTTTTTACTCCAATATTGGCAGTTCTGGCTATCCAATTGGCATATCATTTTTCTTTCAGAAGGTCTGGAATTCCAGAATAAAATGGGGCAGTATCTGATTTTTCTCAAGGAGCGAATTGCAATATTCCTTTTGTTCAATCGGTCATTGTTGAATTATGCATCTTTTTGACAGTTCTCCATGCGCTATTCACATGTCTCCTTCTCTACCTCTCTCCTTGCCTGAGATGTGATGGCCCTCAGGTTAAACCACCACCTGTATAATGAGAGAGCAGCCCTCTGGCCTGGTAAGACTATGGGGATTTTACCCTTTCCAATGAAGCCTGGTGTTTTTTTTAAAATCAATCCATAGCATTGGTCATCACTGACCAGGCCAGCACTTATTGCATATCCCTAATTGCCCAAAGGGCAGTTAAGAGTCAACCATATTGCTGTGGTTCTGGGCTCATGATATGAATGCCAGGGAAAGATAGCAGTTTCCTTCCTTAAAGAGCATTAGTTACCCAAATGTTTTTTTTGCCTCCTGACAATCATTAGACTGCTATTCCCATATTTTTACTGAACTCAAGTTCCACCATCAGCCACAGCAGGATTCAAACCCATGTCCCCACAACGTTAACAAAGTGTGAAGCTGGATGAACACAACAGGCGGAGCGGTGCTCCTGAGATGCTGCTTGCCCTGCCGTGTTCATCCAGCTCCACTTTGTTGTCTCAGATTCTCCAGCATCTGCAGTTCCCATTATCTCTCCCCAGAACATTATCTGGGTCTCTGAATTAACAACTCAGTGACAATACCCTTGGGCCATCGCCTCCCTTTCAGTAGTCACTTAAAAACAACTAAGCTGCAGGAAGAAACTGGAACACGTTTTAAAATCCCTGTCAGTTTAAACATGGAAACTCTGTATGTCTTTGAGGTACAAAACAGAGCAACTGGTAATAGGGATGGGGAATAGTGTATATTTCTTAGCCCCAGAACCTTTCCTTTCTACATCAGATGATCCACTCGCATCATGGGATTGATGGATTCCAGGATTCAGGCCACAGGTATGAATAATCTGCAGGCAACAGCAGCCAATAAGTACATCCACTATCTCAAGGTAAGTGGCTGTAGAGATATCCAGCAGCCCACAGGGGCATTTCTATGTTTCACATGGGTATGAGTGCAGGAGGCTAGATCTTTCTGTTTTATCAGAGATGCCCGTGTAAGGAGTGTATCTTTTTATTTTGTGGTTTCTTTTTAAACTGAAATGAGAAAGTGATGTTTAAAAACCAGGAGTTTATTGGGTGATTACAATTTTGAAAAGAAAAAGGTAACCTGACACCCACACTGAACACAGCGCAAACAACCATTTGAATGAGTGGTAATTAAATTTTGGATTGCAGGTACTTTGGAACTGAGGGGAAAAACATTTGCAACTTTTGCAGGCAACAAAGAGTTGATTGGTCTTCAGGCTAGTTGCCAATGGTCCTTTCACATGCAAACAACTGTGTGATTGATTCTCAGGTAACCGAACAGGTTGGAAAGAAGTTACAGAGAAAGACAACAGATAATAGGAATTGCAGATGCTGGGGAATCTGAGATAACAAGGTGTAGAGCTGGATGAATGCAGCAGGCCAAGCAGCACCATAGGAGCAGGAAGGCTGGCGTTTCGGGCCTAGACCCTACAAAGACAAGAGTTCAGTTCTTCCGCAGCTCAGGAGTGGTCTCCCTGTGCTCTGCAGTAAAAAAAGTCACCGAAAAACTGAAGAAAAATGATTTACATTTCCTGCAACTGTTCTTATGAGCTGTGACCTTTAAATGATGATTCATAGAGTTTTTTTCGGAGTGAACCTGCCATCCTGTATCTTTTACCAACCAGTGTAATCATCCAGAGAAGCATGACTTTAAGTAACACAGTGGCCAGCAGAAGAGTCACAAAGATTATCTAAACAGCAGAACTGGGACAAAATAATTCTTAGATATCAGAGATAATGGGAACTGCAGATGCTGGAGAATCCAAGATAATAAAATGTGAGGCTGGATGAACACAGCAGGCCAAGCAGCATCTCAGGAGCACAAAAGCTGACGTTTCGGGCCTAGACCCTTCATCAGCTCTCTGATGAAGGGTCTAGGCCCGAAACGTCAGCTTTTGTGCTCCTGAGATGCTGCTTGGCCTGCTGTGTTCATCCAGCCTCACATTTTATTAACAAATAATTCTTAACTCTCTTTCTAGATATACCCCTTTGTCCACAGCCTAGTTTCACCCTGTCTGTTTGTCTGTGTGTGTATAACTTAGGGGAAGCTTACAAGGGCATTAGAGTTTTAATTAGTCGTCTCATATGCTGACAGTTTATCTGTAACAAAGGTCTGATCACTTGTAATAAAGAGTAGCCTTTGTTCAGTACAGAAACCTGGTCCACGCTTTCTATCAATTTAATTTGAGGACCTTTGTGTACTTTATAAAATCTTTCATTTTTATGACAACTCTGAG